>NC_061510.1:396911409-396929253 GCF_022539505.1 Lolium rigidum | reverse complement strand
ATACACTGGTAGCCAAAATAACATGCTAAAATACAATGCATTGTGAAAGGTATTATTCCAAATGCATTTACTGATTGTTATGGTTGGAGGTGGATGGAGTTTTTACATGGGACACAAGAAATATTTATTCCCAAAAACTTATGTGCAAACATAGAATGTCTGGATGTATATGTGAATTTATTCTTAAACATTAACATTTTAAAATGTGTATCCAAACATTGAGTTCATATGCACCCAAGAGCCAAGTTGAATTTCCAGTAGGTGGTGCTTTGACTCCTAGGTGTATAAAACTATTATAAAAAATGCATAGTAAAACAAATTTTGGAATATTAAAAAAATTGAACAAATATTTCACGTGTATATCCCAACATTCTATATTCTCACACAAGTTTTCTGAAGAAAAAAAAGACAAAAAAATGTCCTGTGAAGAGTCAATGTTGGAGTTGAATCTTGTCATTTTTTACATGGGACACAAAAAAAAATTCCGTAAACTTATGTGCGAATATGGAATGTCGGGGTGTAGATGTGATTTTCTTTCTAAAATTCTAACATTGTAAATGTGTATCCAAACAATGGGTTCATATGTATGCGGGAGCCGAGTTAAATTTCTGGTTATGGTTCCATGCTCGGTCTTAGTACTACATATTTTCAAATGGGCCACTAGGACTGAAGCTAGCTCGTGTGGACACTTTTATCATGAAATCATTCAAGGAACTGATGGACTCCACTCCATCTGTTCCAAAGAAATTGAAGTTGTACTTTGTCCTCAATCAAATTTCTCTAAATTTGATTGTATTATAAAAAATCCAATATCTACAATTTCTACAACTGAAAAATCGAGCCTATGCATCATGAGTTTTTTTTTTTTTGAATAAACAACATGAAAATGGTTTGTAACTTAGAGATCAACATGAATAAACAACATGAACATGTACCGAAGCGCAAAGTGAACACAACTGCTGGATCGCCAGCCTGAAGTCACCGGCGGAATCGGATGCCAAAACCTCGTCGCAAAGGATTCTCCGTCCAACTAGGCGGGCGTCTTCCCGGTGATGTTCGATTCGGCCACCACTTTTCGCGAGCTTTCGAGATGCTTCGCCTCCGCGGGGTGTCCAGACCAGCCAATCAAAATCGCCTTTGCCCATGCCCGGCCGACACGCATGCCCTACCACCTTTCTCCTCTCACGCCACGTCTCTCCCCCGGCCACACACGGCTCGCCGGCCGGCTATAAGTAAACTCAGCCACCGCCCAGAAACGCCATTAGCCACCCAGTTACCTGCTCCATTTACCATTCACCTGCTCCACTACCCATCTCCCTGCTCCACCGTCGACACGCGCGCACAGAGCGTGTTCGTCGCGCTCGTCTCTCGGGAGATCAAGATGAGCGATCCCAAGTACGCCTACCCCTACCCGGCGCAAGGTAGTACTGATCGTGATCTTGATTTCAAGGATGAGAAAGAGGAACTGTTGCTGATCTGCTTTTGGTTGTGCAGGTTACTACCAGGGAGGGCCGTACCAGGGTGGCCCGTACCAGGGGCCTCCGGTGATGGCGCCGCCGCAGTACGCCCCGCCGCCGCCCAGGGCGCAGCCCAGCTTCCTCGAAGGATGGTATGCACATACGGCTAATTGCACCAATTATTCGACTTCTTAGCTCAGTTAAGCTATGATCAAGAAGCTAATAACTACAGTACTAACTAACGATACTCGATTTGTGCTCTCTGTTTGTCTAGCTTGGCTGCGCTTTGTTGCTGCTGCTTGATCGACGAGTGCTGCTGCGACCCGTCCATCATCTTCGTCGGATAAATCAAGCAAGGGAGCCGGCCGTCTTGGCCCGCGGATCGGATTGATCAGCGCGTGAACTGTACAGAAGAGATGGCGCGAAGAGTACCACCTTAATTAATTACTAAGTTGTTGCTACGCCATGATCTACGTATATCAGCTCATATATATGGCTAATTTCTTATCGCACGGCGGTGTCTATGTATCTCGTCTCTAATTAGTTTCACGAGTGCTTGATGATCTTATCTGATCTTTACCCGTGCGTCTCCCTTCTCCCCTATATGTGTGTACCTGTCAGTGTTGCAACTCTGTGTTCCTCGATGAACTATTTCACCGGTGCATTCGTTGATTCGCCGCTCAACTATTCCGAGACTATATATTACGCTTATAGTTGTCAATGGATTGTGATTCATTTTAATTCCTCTTCTAATTGTGATTGGCTGGATACATGAGAGGGAGACCCCTGAAGAGGGAATGGGGATTTGCTAGTTCTTTGCAAGGTGTTTAATCAAGTTATACACTATTTGGTTTACGTTGTGATTCGTTTTAGTTATAAGTTGTAAGGGCATCTCCAACGGGCCGACGCATTTCGGACGTTTGCGTCGGCTCGCGGACGCGTTGTGGCCCAGGGCGACCGTTTGCGTCGGGGGTAGCTCCAGCGGTGCGGACGCATATTTTATCTCGGGACAGCGTCAAGGTCGCTAATGGCGTTTTACGTCCCGTCGAGGACTGCCGTCGGCGATTAACTGTTCCCGCGCGACGACGATCGTTCCCGCGCGCGCCCAATACATTTGCAAGTTTCACCGGCGTTTCGAGCGCGCGGGAAACGCCCTGCGCGCTAACGCCGTTTCCCGCCCCGCCGTGACTATATATGGTGGACACCGGCGGGGGCGACGGGCACACCTCAAGCTACCATCCATCCATGGCCGACCACATGAATTGGGAGCACGTTGTTCACATGTGCCGCCAGCTCCACCCGGAGGAGGAGGAAGACGAGGTAGCCGCCGCCGGCGTTGAGGCGCAGCAGCTGGACCTGGAGGTGGTGGCGGCGGAGGCGGAGGTCGCGGAGGCGGAGGCGGAGGCGGCAGAGCGCGCGGAAGGGCTCCTCGCGGCGACCTGGGTGGAGATCGCCAACGCCATGGCCGAGTTCGCCGAAGCCAGGCCGAGCTCGCGGAGGCGCGGGCGGCCATCGCGGCCCCTCCGGCCGACGCCGTCATCCACGACATCGCGGACGACGACGTCCCCGTGCCCATGCGCTTCGAGTGCGCCGGTGACCAGCTGGTTCTGCTCGCGTCCTTCGAGTCCCTGGCTGGGGACGCCCAGCGCCGTCAGGCTTGGCTGGCGGAGGAGGAAGCCCACAGCTATGCGATGGCCATGACTGGGGGTTAATGTGCTCCGACCTGGACTCGCTCCAGCGTAGGGGCCCTTCTCCCGCGCGGGTCGAGCAGGAGAACCGGGAGCTGGAGGTCGCCATCGCCGCCAGGGACGAAGCTGTGGCGGCGGCGGCTAGGGACAGTGCCCGCTTTGTCGCCGACGTGGCGGCGATCCAGGCGGCGGTCTAGGTGGAGGAGGACGCGGCGGCGGCGGTCCAGGCGGCAGCGGAGGAGGAGGCCCGGACGGCGGTCCAGGCGGCGGCAGAGGAGGAGGAGGCCCGGGCGACGGCGGAGGAGGAGGAGGCCCGGGCGACGGCGGAGGCGGCGGCTACCAAGGTGGCCTTTGCGATGGTGACGGCCCTGTGGGACAGCTCCCTGGCCGAGGCCCTCGAACGCCGCAGGCGGCAGGACGAGATGTCCGTTCGCCGGCGTGCGCGGCGCGCGGAGTGCAAGAAGCGCTCCCGCTTCGACGACGGCGCTGGCCCATCCGGCGGCCAGTAGTAGGGCGCACGACTGCGAGTAACCGAGGCCGGTGTAGACCGCGCGACGGCGAATAGGTACGGCCGTTGTAGTTTTAGGTTAACTCGACTAACCATCTATGTAAAGATGGTCCTTTTGGCCAATCAATAGTAATGAAAAAATCTTTTGCTTACCTAGTCACTGCCGACCGAGCCGGATGTACCCAACGCGGACATTTTCCGCGATCGCCGAGCGTCCGCGGAGACGCAAACCTAGCGCATATTTGGGCCAAGTTTGCGTCTCCGCGGACGGCCCGGAATAGCCCCGCTGGAACAGGCCCCAGACGCATTTCCGGTCACGGCGGACGAAAACCGTCGCTCAGCGAGCGTCGCGTCGCTGGAGATGCCCTAACATATATAAGTTGTAACTGAGATTTGACACATCATCTGACGAGAACGAAGTTACTTCGATCGGTCACATCACACCCTCAGGAGATGACACGGTTAAAGGCAACTATTTACAGAATTAACGCTAAAGCAAAAATATATCTAGATATAAAGCAGGTGATTCGGGCAACAATATGACGAAAGTATGCATGCGTTCAGACGTTCTCTGGAAAGTGCGAGCGAGTGCATGACATTTTGAGAGAAAAATAAGAAAGAATTACCTGCCCTAATCGCGAGACGAATCACATCGTTATTGTTATAAAATCGTGCAAATAAAAGTAGATCAAACGAAGAACAAGAACACATATTTTTACGTGGAAAATCCAAACAAGAAAAACACGAAATGCACGACGACACTCTCACTATAATTGGAAGAGTATTACAATACACGAGAGGACAAACTCTCTACGTGTTATCAATATGGTGTATCTTTCCCTCATCTATTCTATGACTACCTCGGACTATATATAGGGATAAACAACTCTTTTTCTTAGCGAACACGAAATAGAGTTTTACTGTGCTACGTCTAGCACGTTTGGCATGCCATAGTCTGTTAGAACTCCTTCCATAGTACAACAGGTAAATAGATTTCGGATCATATTTAACAATCTTCACCTTGAGCCAAAATCCCTTGCAACAGTCATAGATAGCATTTAACTCCTCAACTAAAATCATCACCAATAAACCTTGTGCCTTGGAACGTCCATATGACTAATAAACTTCTCTTGAAGTCAAATTGAGCAGTCAATCTTGGATCGTCCAGAAAATAGCACAATTGTCAACAAAGCAGACATACAAACTTGGATCTCCAGTAAAATCCAACAAAAGTCTCAATCTGTGTCACTGACCTCAAAGAAACTGAAACTACTCAATCATCAAATGACATAAGTCATCATATCTCCTGTGGTGCCTGAACGAGCGCATAACTCATAGTGCAACATCTTGGGTGCACATAACATTGTGAAGAACTCATCTCATGGAATCTGAACGTGCTACATACAGCAAAAACCTCGGCAAAAATACTCATGCAAGAGCATCTGGTATGAAGGGCATCACGTACACCAAAAACTGCCGATCTGTAATGGTCAATGAAAAATCCATGACATGGTTAAAAATATCTCTGTAGAACAACGATCGGATGTACCTCAAACATGCAATAAAGTTTTAACTCTGCAATAGACCCCTCTTGAAAGAGCATAGACAATTGAATTGCACTGAAACTTAACAGTACTAAATATTGTAGTATATAGCAGAAAACAATCTTCTTCTTGCACCTCAAATAATCCTCATCACGAACTTCAGTAACAAAGCAAAACCTTCACATGCATAACAACAAAAACTCGGAGAGCAAAGAGTATAATGCTGGCTACCAACATGCATAAAAATTACCTGCTCTATATATTTTCTTAATAACTGAATTGTGTTCTTCATGTAATTGCAGCAACATAACTTCTCAAATTTGCATCCATGATATCTCCCGAATGGCTACAATTCACCAAACTCCACCTTAAACTGCAAACTATCAAAAACGATGATCATATCAGTAGCAAATGGATCGAAGGATCACGGGAAAGAGTACAGCCAACACAGCGCCCGTCTAACTAGATCGGCGCAGCGGAATACCTTGTCGTGGCACGTGATTTGATGAACTCAGGAGCCCGGGAGGCGGCGCACCTCGATTTTGTAGATCCAATCTCACAAACCGGAAGTTGTGTGTGATGGGATTCGTAGCATAGAAAACAAAAAATTTCCTATCGCGAGAACGCAATCCAAGCCAAGATGCAATCTAGAAGATGGTAGCAACGAGGGGATGAACGAGACTAACCCTTGAAGATTTCCAAAGCCTACGAGATTAGATCTCGTTGTTGCAGAAGATGATCACTTGCCGCTTTCAAAAGCGCGTAGAAGATCTTGACGATGCCACAATCGGGCAGCACCTCCGTACTTGGTCACACGTTCGGTGTTGATGACGACATCCTTCTCCCCGTTCCAGCGGGCAGCGGAAGTAGTAGATCCTCCTGAAATCCCGGCAGCACGACGGCGTGGTGGCGGTGGTGGTGGAGAACTCCGGCAGGGCTTCGCATATGCGCCGCGGGAGTATTATGTGGAGGAGGAGAGGCTAGGGTTTGGGGAGAGGGGGTGGCTAGGGCGCTGGCCATGGGCAGCCCTAGGTGGTGCGGCCAAGAGTGGCTGCCCCCTCCCTCTCCTCCTCATTATATAGGTGGAAATCCCCAAGAGTTGTAGTCCAAGTCTTCGAATAAGACCCCAACAACAAAACCTCCCAAAAGTGGGAAACCTACTCAAGGAGGGAGTCCTACCCAAGGTGGGACTCCCACCTTTCCTTTAGGTGGGGTGGCCGGCCACCTATGGTGGAGTCCACCTGGGACTCCACCCCCTTAGGGCTGGCCGGCCATGCTAGGTGGAGTCCGTCCGGGACTCCACTTTCCATGGTGATTTCTTCCGGACTTTTCTAGAACCTTCTAGAACCTGCCATAAATGCACCGGATCATTTCCAAACTTGGAATATGACTTCCTATATATGAATCTTATTCTCCGGACCATTCCGGACCTCCTCGTGATGTCCTGGATCCCATCCGAGACTCCGAACAAAACTTCGAACTCCATTCCATATTCCATATCTACTTAAACGACATCAAACCTTAAGTGTGTCACCCTACGGTTCGCGAACTATGTAGACATGGTTGAGACCTCTCTGACCAATAACCAATAGCGGGATCTGGAGATCCATAATGGCTCCCACATATTCAACGATGACTTTAGTGATCGACTGAACCATTTACATACGATACCAATTCCCTTTGTCACACGATATTTTACTTGTCCGAGGTTTGATCATCGGTATCTCTATACCTTGTTCAACCTCGTCTCCTGATGATGCGTGCAGTCGACACGTCCGTTGGGAACCCCAAGAGGAAGGTGTGATGCGTACAGTAGCAAGTTTTCCCTCAGAAAGAAACCAAGGTTTATCGAACCAGGAGGAGCCAAGAAGCACGTTGAAGGTTGATGGCGGAGGAGTGTAGTGCGGCGCAACACCGGGGATTCCGGCGCCAACGTGGAACCCGCACAACACAATCACAGAACTTTGCCCCAACGTAACAGCGAGGTTGTCAATCTCACCGGCTTGCTGTAAACAAAGGATTAGATGTATAGTGTGGATGATGATGGTTGTTTGCAAAGAACAGTAAAGAACAATTGCAGCAGTTTGTATTTCAGATGTAAAGAATAGGACCGGGGTCCACAGTTCACTAGCGGTGTCTCTCCCATAAGATAGCGAGATGTTGGGTGAACAAATTACAGTTGGGCAATTGACAAATAAATAAGGCATAACAATGCACATACATATATCATGATGAGTACTATGAGATTTAATCGGGGCATTACGACAAAGTACATAGACCGCTATCCGGAATGCATCTATGCCTAAAAAGTCCACTTTCGGGTTATCATCCGAACCCCTTCCAGTATTAAGTTGTAAACAACGAGACAATTGCATTAAGTATGGTGCGTAATGTAATCAACACAAATATCCTTAGACCAAGCATCGATGTTTTATCCCTAGTGGCAACAACACATCCACAACCTTAGAACTTTCACATCACTTGTCCCGGATTTAATGGAGGCATGAACCCACTATCGAGCATAAATACTCCCTCTTGGAGTCACAAGTATCAACTTGGCCAGAGCCTCTACTAGCGACGGAGAGCATGCAAGAACATAAATAACATATATGATAGATTGATAATCAACTTGACATAGTATTCAATATTCATCGGATCCCAACAAACACAACATGTAGGATTACAAATAGATGATCTTGATCATGATAGGCAGCTCACAAGATCTAACATGATAGCACAATGAGGAGAAGACAACCATCTAGCTACTGCTATGGACCCATAGTCCAGGGGTGAACTACTCACACATCGATCCGGAGGCGATCATGGCGATGAAGAGACCTCCGGGAGAAGATTCCCCTCTCCGAGCGAGGGTGCGGAGGCGATCTCCTGAATCCCCCGAGATGGGATTGGCGGCGGCGACGTCTCTGTAAGGTTTTCCGTATCGTGGCTCTCGGTACTGGGGGTTTCGCGACAAAGACTATATGTAGGCGGAAGGGCAAGTCAGGGGGCCACACGAGGGCCCCACACAACAGGCCGACGCGGCCAAGGCTTGGGCCGCGCCGCCCTAGTGTGGCGCCACCTCGTGGCCCCACTTCGTAAGTCCTCCGGTCTTCTGGAAGCTTCGTGGAAAAATAGGCCCACAGGCGTCGATTTCGTCCAATTCCGAGAATATTTCCTTACTAGGATTTCTGAAACCAAAAACAGCAGAAAACAGACAAGCTGGCTCTTCGGCATCTCGTCAATAGGTTAGTGCCGGAAAATGCATAATAATGACATATAATGTGTATAAAACATGTGAGTATCATCATAAAAGTAGCATGGAACATAAGAAATTATAGATACGTTTGGGACGTATCAAGCATCCCCAAGCTTAGTTCCTACTCGCCCTCGAGTAGGTAAACGATAGCAAAGATAATTTCTGAAGTGACATGCTATCATAATCTTGATCATACTATTGTAAAGCATATGAGATGAATGCAGCGATTCGAAACAATGATGAAGATAATGAGTAAACTAATGAATCATATAGCAAAGACTTTTCATGAATAATACTTTCAAGACAAGCATCAATAAGACTTGCATAAGAGTTACTCATAAAGCAATAAGTTCAAAGTAAAAGCATTGAAGCAACATAAAGGAAGATAAAGTTTCAGCGGTTGCTTTCAACTTCAACATATATATCTCATGGATAATTGTCAACACAAAGTAAGATAACAAGTGCAATAGGTAGACATGTAAGAATCAATGCACACAGTTGATACAAGTGTTTGCTTCTAGGATAGAAAGAATAGGCAAACTGACTCAACAATAAAGTAGAAGATAGGCCCTTCGCAGAGGGAAGCATTGATTACTATATTTGTGCTAGTGCTTTTCATCTTGAAAACAAGAAACAATTTTGTCAACGGTAGTAATAAAGCATATGAGTTATGTATAAGACATCTTATAAGTTGCAAGCCTCATGCATAGTATACTAATAATGCTCGCACCTTGTCCTAATTAGCTTGGATTAACACTGATTATCATTGCATAGCATATGTTTCAACCAAGTGTCACAAAGGGGTACCTCTATGCCGCTTTGTACAAAGGTCTAAGGAGAAAGCTCGCATTGGATTTCTCGTTTTTAATTATTCTCAACTTAGACATCCATACCGGGACAACATAGACAACAGATAATGGACTCCTCTTTAATGCATAAGGATTCAACAACAGTTATTATTCTCATAAGAGATTGAGGATTAGCTGTCCACACTGAAACTTCCACCATGAATCATGGCTTTAGTTAGCGGCCCAATGTTCTTCTCTAACAGTATGCATACTCAAACCATTTGATTGTGAAAACCGCCCTTACTTCAGACAAGACGAACATGCATAGCAACTCACATGATATTCAACAAAGGTAAAAGAGTTGATGGCGTCCCCAGAAAATATGGTTACCGCTCAACAAGCAACTTACTAAGAAATAAGACACATAAGTACATATTCTTCACCACGATAGTTTTTAAGGCTATTTTGTCCCATGAGCTATATATTGCAAAGGTAAAGAATAGAAATTTTAAAGGTAGCACTCAAGTAATGTACTTTGGAATGGCGGAGAAATACCATGTGGTAGGTAGGTATGGTGGACACAAATGGAATAGTTATTGGCTCAAGGATTTGGATGCACGAGAAGAATTCCTCTCAATACAAGGCTAGGCTAGTAAGGTTGTTTGAAGCAAACTCAAGTATAAAAGGTGCAGCAAAGCTCACATATGAACATATTGTAACTATTATAAGACTTTACATTGTCTCCTTGTTGTTCAAACACCTCAACCGAGAAAATATCTAGACTCTAGAGATCAATCATGCAAACCAAATTTTAACAAGCTCTATGTAGTTATTCATTAATGAGTCCAAGGTACATGATGCAAGAGCTTAAACAAGATCTATATGAGCACAACAATTGCCAAGTATCACATTATTCAAGATATTAAACCATTTACCACATGCGGCATTTTCCGTTTCCAACCATATAACAATGAATGAAGTAGTTCAAATTTCGCAATGAACATTAAAGATAAAGCTAAGAACACATGTGTTCATACGAAACAGCGGAGCGTGTCTCTCTCCCATGCAAAGAATGCTAGGATCCGATTTATTCAAACGAAAACAAAAATAAAAACAAACAGACGCTCCAAGTAAAGCACATAAGATGTGACGGAATAAAAATATAGTTTCACTAGAGGAACCTGATAAGTTGTCGATGAAGAAGGGATGTCTTGGGCATCCCCAAGCTTAGACGCTTGAATCTTCTTAAAATATGCAGGGATGAACCACGGGGGCATCCCCAAGCTTTGACTTTTCACTTTTCTTGATCATATTGTATCATCCCCCTCTCTTGACCCTTGAAAACTTCCTCCACACCAAACTCGAAACAAACTCATTAGAGGGTCAGTGCATAATGCATATATTCAAAGGTGACATAATCATTCTTAACACTTCTGGACATTGCACAAAGCTACTGAAAGTTAATGGAACAAAGAAATCCATCAAACATAGCAAAACATGCAATGCGAAATAAAAGGCAGAATCTGTCAAAACAGAACAGTTCGTAAAGACGAATTTTAAAGTGGCACCAGACTTGCTCAGATGAAAATGCCCAAATTGAATGAAAGTTGCGTATATATCTGAGGATCACGCACGTAAATTGGCAGATTTTTCTGATTTTTCTACAGGTACTAATGCCCAAACTCGTGACAGCAAGAAATCTGTTCCTGCGCAGTAATCCAAATCTAGTATTGGCTTTACTATCAAAGACTTTACTTGGCACAATGATACGTCTCCGACGTATCGATAATTTCTTATGTTCCATGCCACATTATTGATGATATCTACATGTTTTATGCATACTTTATGTCATATTTATGCGTTTTCCGGAACTAACCTATTGACGAGATGCCGAAGGGCCGATTCTTTGTTTTCTGCTGTTTTTGGTTTCGAAATCCTAGTAAGGAAATATTCTCGGAATCGGACGAAATCAACGCCAAAGATCTTAGAATCCCCGGAAGCATCCAGAACACCCGAGAGTCGCCAGAGGGGGGCCACAGGGCCCCCAGATGATAGGGTGGCATGGCCCACCCCCTGGCCGCGCGGCCCTATGTTGTCGTCGCCCCTTCGACCTTCTTACGCCGCCTCTTCGCCTATATAAAGGTCCCAGACCTAAAACCTCGAGACGGAAAAGCCACGGTACGAGAAACCTTCCAGAGCCGCCGCCATCGCGAAGCCAAGATCTGGGGGACGAGGAGTCTGCGTTCGGCACGCCGCCGAGACGGGGAAGTGCCCCGGAAGGCTCCTCCATCGACACCACCGCCATCTCCATCAACGCTGCTTGTCTCCCATGAGGAGGGAGTAGTTCTCCATCGAGGCTCGGGGCTGTACCGGTAGCTATGTGGTTAATCTCTCTCCTATGTACATCAATACAATGATCTCATGAGCTGCTTTACATGATTGAGATCCATATGATGAGCTTTGTATCGCTACTAGTTGTGTGCTACTCATGTGATGTTATTAAAGTAGTCTATACCTCCTGCATGGTGTAAAGGTGACTAGTGTGTGCCTTGTGTGGTTCTTGTCGTAGGCTATGATCATGATCTCTTGTAGATTGTGGAGTTAATTATCATTATGATAGTATTGATGTGATCTATTCCTCCTTCATAGTGTAATGTGGACAGTGTGTGCGCTATGTTAGTTCTTGGTTTATTTTGCAATGATCTATTATGCTCTAAGGTTATTTAAATATGAACATCGAATGTTGTGGAGCTTGTTAACTCCGGCATTGAGGTGCTCTTGTAGCCCTACACAACGACTGGTGTTTGTCATCCAACAAAAGAGTGTATGTAGCACATATGAGAAAGAGTTATTTATTATGCGATCAATGTTGAGAGTGTCCACTAGTGAAAGTGTAATCCCTAGGCCTTGTTCCTAAATACTGCTATCGCTGCTTGTTTCCTGTTTCTCTGCGTTACTACTTGCTGCGTTACTACTGCTTGTTTCTTGTCCTGGGCAAAGCACTTTTACGGTGCCGTTGCCACTGCTCATACTTATTTATACCACCTGTATTTCACTATCTCTTCGCCGAACTAGTGCACCTATTAGGTGTGTTGGGGACACAAGAGACTTCTTGCTTTGTGGTTGCGGGGTTGCATGAGAGGGATATCTTTGACCTCTTCCTCCACGAGTTCGATAAACCTTGGGTGATCCACTTGAGGGAAACTTGCTGCTGTTCTACAAACCTCTGCTCTTGGAGGCCCAACACTGTCTACAGGAAAAGGAGGGGGCGTAGACATCAAGCTATTTTACGGCGCCGTTGCCGGGAGGAAAGGTAAAAGGTACTCACACTCCGGATCTCGGCTACTAAGCTATTTTCGCTGTTGTAAGTACTCGAAGCTATTTTCTTTAGATCCTGCAATTGCATCTTTTTGTTTCTTGTTTACACTAGTTTGGCATAATGGACGACAATGAGCTTCTTATTCTATTTCCTGATTTAAGACATGGATGGTTTGATGCGAAAATTAAAAAACCTATGGAATCTTATTTGCATGCTGGTAGTAATATTAGTATGAACGCTTTGAACACCATTGTTGATAATGATATAGAAGTTCTAAGCTTGGGGAAGCTGGTTTTCATGATATTTTTAGTCCCCCAAGCATTGTGGAGAAAATTTTCTTTGATGATACTTTGCCTCCTATTTATGATGATTATAATTATAGTGGTCTTTTGGTGCCACCTACTATGGAGAGTAAATTTTGTTGTGATTATACTATGCCTCCTACACTTGATGAGAATAATAATGATAGCTACTTTGTTGAATTTGCTTCCACTACAACTAATAAAATTGATTATGCTTATGTGGAGAGTAATAATTTTATGCATGAGACTCATGATAAGAATGCTTTATGTGATAGTTATAATGTTGAGTTTGCTCATGATGCTACTGAAAGTTATTATGAGAGAGGAAAATATGGTTGTAGAAATTTTCATGTTACTAAAATGCCTCTCTATGTGCTGAAATTTTTGAAGCTACACTTGTTCTATCTTCCTATGCTTGTTACTTTGCTCTTCATGAACTTGTTTATTTACAAGATTCCTATGCATAGGAAGCATGTTAGACTTAAATGTGTTTTGAATTTGTCTCTTGATGCTCTCTTTTGCTTCAAATACTATCTCTTGCGAGTGCATCATTAAAACTGCTTGAGCCCATCTTAATGGCTATAAAGAAAGAACTTCTTGGGAGATAACCCATGTGTTTATTTTGCTACGAGTACTTTTATTTTGTATTTGAGTCTTGGAAGTTGTTACTACTGTAGCAACCTCTCCTTATCTTATTTTATTGCATTTGTTGTGCCAAGTAAAGTCTTTGATAGTAAAGTCAATACTAGATTTGGATTACTGCGCGTGAAACAGATTTCTTTGCTGTCACGAATCTGGGCCTAATTCTCTGTAGGTAACTCATAAAATTATGCCAATTTACGTGAGTGATCCTCAGATATGTACGCAACTTTCATTAAATTTGGGAATTTTCATTTGAGCAAGTCTGGTGCCTCAATAAAATCCATCTTTACGGACTGTTCTGTTTTGACAGATTCTGCCTTTTATTTCGCATTGCCTCTTTTGCTATGGTGGATGAATTTCTTTGATCCATTAATGTCCAGTAGCTTTATGCAATGTCCAGAAGTGTTAAGAATGATTGTGTCACCTTTGAACATGTTAATTTTTATTGTGCACTAACCCTCTAATGAGTTGTTTCGAGTTTGGTGTGGAGGAAGTTTTCAAGGGTCAAGAGAGAAGGATGATATACTATGATCAAGAAGAGTGAAAAGTCTAAGCTTGGGGATGCCCCCGTGGTTCATCCCTGCATATTTCAAGAATACTCAAGCATCTAAGCTTGGGGATGCCCAAGGCATCCCCTTCTTCATCGACAAATTATCAGGTTCCTTCTCTTGAAACTATATTTTTATTCGGTCACATCTTATGTACTTTACTTGGAGCGTCTGTGTGCTTTTATTTTTGTTTTGTTATTTTCATTCTCTGAATAAATACATGCTTGTGTGGGAGAGAGACACGCTCCGCTGGTTCATATGAACACATGTGTTCTTCGCTTTATCTTTTAGTGTTCATGGCGAAGGATGAAAGCTGCTTCGTTAAATTGTTATATGGTTGGAATTGGGAAATGCTACATGTAGTAACTCTAAAATGTCTTGAATAATTTGATATTTGGCAATTGTTGTGCTCATGTTTAAGCTCTTGCATCATATACTTTGCACCTATTAATGAAGAAATACATAGAGCTTGCTAAAATTTGGTTTGCATAATTGGTCTCTCTAAGGTCTAGATAATTTCTAGTAAAGAGTTTGAACAACAAGGAAGACGGTGTAGAGTCTTATAATGTTTACAATATGTCTTTTATGTGAGTTTTGCTGCACCGGTTCATCCTTGTGTTTGTTTCAAATAACCTTGCTAGCCTAAAACCTTGTATCGAGAGGGAATACTTCTCATGCATCCAAAATCCTTGAGCCAACCACTATGCCATTTGTGTCCACCATACCTACCTACTACATGGTATTTCTCCGTCATTCCAAAGTAAATTGCTTGAGTGCTACCTTTAAATAATTCAAAATTTACCACCTCTTATTTGTGTCAATGTTTTATAGCTCATGAGGAAGTATGTGGTGTTTTATGTTTCGATCTTGTCATTTACTTTTGACGAGACTTTCACAATGGACTAGTGGCACATCCGCTTATCCAATAATTTTGCAAAAAGAGCTGGCAATGGGATTCCCAGCCCCAATTAATTAACTTTCATTAATAATTCTCTTCACATGTTTTGCTCTGATTCATCAGTAAGCAACTTAATTTTGCAAATAGACACTCCTCCATGGTATGTGAATGTTGGAAGGCACCCGAGGATTCGGTTAGCCATGGCTTGTGTAAGCAAAAGGTTGGGATGAGTGTCATCCATAAATAAAGAAAAACTAAACTAAAGTACATGTGTAAACAAAAGAGAAGAGGGATGATCTACCTTGCTGGTAGAGATAACGTCCTTCATGGGAGCCGCTCTTGAAAGTCTGGTTGATAAGGTAGTTAGAGTGACCGCTGCCATTCGTTGACAACAACAAACACCTCTCAAAACTTTATTTGCATGCTCTCTTTATGTTTTCAAACCAAAGCTCTAGCACAAATATAGCAATCAATGCTTTCCTCTTTGAAGGACCTTTATTTTACTTTTATGTTGAGTCAGTTCACCTATCTCTCTCCACCTCAAGAAGCAAACACTTGTGTGAACTGTGCATTGATTCCTACATACTTGCATATTGCACTTGTTATATTACTCTATATTGACAATATCCATGAGATACACATGTTACAAGTTGAAAGCAACCGCTGAAACTTAATCTTCCTTTGTGTTGCTTCAATACCTTTACTTTGATTTATTGCTTTATGAGTTAACTCTTATGCAAGACTTATTGATGCTTGTCTTGAAAGTACTATTCATGAAAAGTCTTTGCTTTATGATTTAGTTGTTTACTCATGTCATTACCATTGTTTTGATCGCTGCATTCATTACATATGTTTACAATATGATCAAGTTTATGATGGCATGTCACTCCAGAAATTATCTTTGTTTATCGTTTACCGCTCGGGACGAGCAGAAACTAAGCTTAGGGATGCTGATACGTCTCCGACGTATCGATAATTTCTTATGTTCCATGCCACATTATTGATGATATCTACATGTTTTATGCATACTTTATGTCATATTTATGCGTTTTCCGGAACTAACCTATTGACGAGATGCCGAAGGTCTAGTTCTTTGTTTTCTGCTGTTTTTGGTTTTAGAAATCCTAGTAAGGAAATATTCTCGGAATCGAACGAAATCAACGCCAAAGATCTTAGAATCTCCGGAAGCATCCAGAACACCCGAGAGTCGCCAGAGGGGGGCCACAGGGCCCCCAGATGATAGGGTGGCGCGGCCCACCCCACGGCCGCGCGGCCCTATGGTGTCGTCGCCCCTTCGACCTTCCGACGCCGCCTCTTCGCCTATATAAAGGTCCCAGGACCTAAAACCTCGAGACGGAAAAGCCACGGTACGAGAAACCTTCCGGAGCCGCCGCCATCGCGAAGCCAAGATCCGGGGGACGGGAGTCTCCGTTCCGGCACGCCGCCGGGACGGGGAAGTGCCCCGGAAGGCTCCTCCATCGACACCACCGCCATCTCCATCAACGCTGCTTTGTCTCCCATGAGGAGGGAGTAGTTCTCCATCGAGGCTCGGGGCATGTACCGGTAGCTATGTGGTTAATCTCTCTCCTATGTACTTCAATACAATGATCTCATGAGCTGCTTTACATGATTGAGATCCATATGATGAGCTTTGTATCACTACTAGTTGTGTGCTACTCATGTGATGTTATTAAAGTAGTCTATACCTCCTGCATGGTGTAAAGGTGACTAGTGTGTGCACTGTGTGGTTCTTGTCGTAGGCTATGATCATGATCTCTTGTAGATTGTGGAGTTAATTATCATTATGATAGTATTGATGTGATCTATTCCTCCTTCATAGTGTAATGTGGACAGTGTGTGCGCTATGTTAGTTCTTGGTTTATTTTGCAATGATCTATTATGCTCTAAGGTTATTTGAATATGAACATCGAATGTTGTGGAGCTTGTTAACTCCGGCATTGAGGTGCTCTTGTAGCCCTACACAACGACTGGTGTTTATCATCCAACAAAAGAGTGTATGTAGCACATATGAGAAAGAGTTATTTATTATGCGATCAATGTTGAGAGTGTCCACTAGTGAAAGTGTAATCCCTAGGCCTTGTTCCTAAATACTGCTATCGCTGCTTGTTTCTTGTTTTCTTTGCGTTACTACTGCTGCGTTACTACGCTTGTTTACTCGTCCCGGGCAAAGCACTTTTCCGGTGCCGTTGCCACTGCTCATACTTATTTATACCACCTGTATTTCACTATCTCTTCGCCGAACTAGTGCACCTATTAGGTGTGTTGGGGACACAAGAGACTTCTTGCTTTGTGGTTGCGGGGTTGCATGAGAGGGATATCTTTGACCTCTTCCTCCCTGAGTTTGATAAACCTTGGGTGATCCACTTGAGGGAAACTTGCTGCTGTTCTACAAACCTCTGCTCTTGGAGGCCCAACACTGTCTACATGAAAAGGAGGGGGCGTAGACATCACACAACAATGCAATAAAATAAAGATAAGGAGAGGTTGCTACAGTAGTAAACAACTTCCAAGACTCAAATATAAAATAAAGTGCAGAAGTAAAATAATGGGTTGTCTCCCATAAGCGCTTTTCTTTAACGCCTTTCAGCTAGGCGCAGAAAGTGTGAATCAAGTGTTGTCAAGAGATGAAGCATCGACATAGGTGTTGGGAGTTTTCTCAACTATGCATTTTATCTTATCTATGTGAGTTTCAGAGGCTCGCTTTTCATTATTCTTAGGTTTGCTATCCTCGTCAAACAAATTTTCAGGGACAAGCCAACCATAGCTATTTTCTAGAGCGTCGCTCATTCCTAGGAGCTTACAAGGTATTGTTGTTTTGATCTCCCCACCATCATTAATATTATTAGTGTACCTTATTATCTCCATGTCCATCT
>NC_061510.1:396864040-396911309 GCF_022539505.1 Lolium rigidum | reverse complement strand
AGATACGTGCTACATAGTGATGCCGAGGTACGTCAGGGCTTGTTTTGGAATTTGGATCATACTCGTAAGTATCTTGTTGAGACATCGAGCAGCATTTCTGGTGATCAGAATCGGCACCATCATCGGCAGACATTTTGTTCAGACACATTTGAACATCATTTTCGCGGTGAGAATGGATGTCATTGTTCGCGGGACACATGCATTCACACATTTGAAGCATGGAGCGACGATGATAACTCAGTCAACTTACATCGATAGGCCTCCTAACAAGATTTTCTTTATCTTGTTTGTGCTGGCACGAGCCCCAATATTCAGCTAAAAGTATTGCTACTATTGACTCGCAAACAACTGTTTCTCAGCCACTTCACAAATATTAAAATATGTTTTCTGGGTCATTGATTTAAATTTAAAGCAATTTTCAGAAAACTACAGCTTTTAGGGCTATGGTTTCACTAATAATAACCAAAGAATTATTTCCAGAGAACCAATAGATTTGGGTAAGTGGTTTGGAATAACCCAAAGGACACGAATTTGTTGATTTGACAATCGTTTCGAAGAGTCCAAACCCACTAGTCAAGGTGGCCAGTTATTGACCGGTTTTTCTTTGTATCAGACAGGCTTGAAATCATTTTGTAAATTTCAATTTGTTCTTTACTTGTGGCCAAACTGAATTGAAAATCCCACATTATAAAAAATATTCCCTTAACTTGGATTAAACTACTGTATTTTTTCAAGTCTTTTTTGTTTGTAAACTATCAAAGTTTGATGATATTTGGCCGAAAGTTCCAAAAACTATGAAAATTCTAAATCGATTGTGAAAGATGAGATGAGGATTTCCCAGTTTAGTCACTACGAGTAGTATAAATACTGAACAAGTATTGGCTGTAAGTTACAAAAATACAAAAACCTTAAATCAGCTTGGCGAAATGAGCTCAAAATTTTCCAGTTTAATCACAGCATGTAGTTTGAATCAATGGATTTTCCAGTATTTTTTTTTCACAAATCTGAACTACCTTCTGTCAATAGTTCAGAAAAAGTGATAACCTCCATACGATTCAGTTTAAGTGTGGTCTGATCTTGAGGAGAAAAAACTTAGAGAGAGAGCCTCCCATGCCACGCCGGCATTCAGCTCAAAATGTTGCTACTATTGACTTGCAAATAATTGTTTCTCAGCCACTCGAGAAATATCAAAATATGTTTTCTGGGTTGCTGCTATAATTTGGAGCAAAATTTACAAAACCATAACTTTTGGGGCCAATGTTTCACTAACAATAACCAAAGAACTATTTACAGACAACCAATAGTTTTGGGTGTGTTGTTTGGAATAACCCTAATGATACGATTTTGTTCATTTGATAATGGTTTCGAAGAGTCCGAATCCACTACTGAAGATGGCCGATTATTCTCAAGTTTTTTCTTATATCCGACTGGCTTGAAGCCGTTTTGAGAATTTCAATATCTTCTTTACTTTTGGCCAAATTTAATTGAAAACTCCACTTTATAAAAAATATTCCGGTACTGAGCTTGGATTAAGCTACTGAGTTTTTCCAAGTTTCTTTTGTAAACTTCCAAAGTTTCGATGATATTTCGCCGAATGTTACAAACACTTTGAAAATTTTAAATCGAATGCGAAAATTGAAATGGGGATTTCCCAGTTTACTCTAGGTGTAGTTTAAATACAGAACAAGCTGCGGATGTAAGTTACCAAAATACCAAAACTTCATTTCGGTTAGACGAAATGAGCTCAAAACTTTCCAGTTTAATCAGAAACTGTATTTTGAACTAATGGATTTTTCTAGGTTGGTTTTTCAAAAATCTGAACTAACAGCGGTCGAAAGTTCAAATAATGTGAAAACCTCCAAACGATTCTGTTCAATTGTGGTATGATCTGGAGGGAAAAATCAACCCAGAGAGAGCCTCCAATGCCACGCCGAACTTGGCGCTGGGTCAGGGTTGTCACAAACTGACTAAACCGTGAGATTTGTGTTTCATGAAACAAGTTACTCAGAAGTTGTGGTTTTCTAAAAAAAAACTTAATTCAATTGTGGTTATGTGGGTTGGTTTCGTGAATTTCTTCTCAAATGTGAACCAATCTACCCAAAAGAGGCCTCTCGTGTAAAACATATTACTAGATTGGAACTTTGCTCGATCTAGACCTAGAACATTGGAAAACTTTGGAGAATTTCAATTAATTTGGCCTATCCTATACGGTTGCATATTCTTCTTCTCAGGTGCACGTTGCTTCGCTGAGTGAGACGGATAACTGAATCCGCGTGGTCGTAAAGCGCGCGCCCCCTTCTCTTTCTCTTTTGCTTTCCCTTTCGCATTCTGTAACGCAGTCTCAATTCTGGAAAAAAATGCAGAACACGTCGAGATGCAACAGTTGCCGGCTTGCTGCTGATGCTGCAACTTTGGAAGACAAACAACATCAAAGCTAGAACCCTCTTTTCCCAAAAATAAAAACCATTTTTTTTTAAAAAAAAGCAGCCCTGCCTCGGCTCAGCTCAACGTTGCCATTTCGCCACGAACTAGTCTGGTCCGGGGGACGGCTCATTTCCCCCCCCATCCTGCTCTCCCTCATCCTTATCCTTTGAGAGGCCCCTTCCTCCCACCGGCTCCTCTCCCTCTCCCCTCCGGCGGCCTAGCCGGCCGGAGGCGGCGGGAGAGAGGAGACCGGCCCCCTGTACATAGTAGTCTAGGTTTTACTTCGGTAGGTTGTTTGGCGTTATGCCGGTCTGGCATCTTGCCGTGTATCCGGAGGCTATGGTGGCCGGAGCTCTCGAGCTGCTCCCTGCCGGTGGTGGAGACCTCCCTGCCCATGCTGCTCCGCTGGTTGGAGCCGAAGATGGATGGGGCGTCTTCTTCTGCACCTCCCCCCAATAAGCTCGCCGGAGCTCTCCTTCGACCCGTTCTTCCTAGATCCGGCCGCCGTGGTGGTGGGCGGAGATGGGAGACGACCAGATCTGGAGTTCCAGGGGTGTCCCTCGAAGCTTCTTCTGGCGAAGAGCATCAGCAACGGCGAGGTGGCGCCGTTGCTACTTCTGGCCAAAGGGGCCTCTTCGCACCTTGGAGCTTGGTGCTTCAACGGATCTTCTTCCTCCAGGCTAGAGAGCCACGGAGGATTTACTTCGACCTCACCGTGGCACTGCACGCCGACTTCGCCCCAAGTGGTTTCGTCCCCGGTGACGATCTCGGCGGCCGCGGTAACGAGGTTCAGGCAACGCGTCGGTGGAGAAGGACCCGATCGCTTTTTCGGTTTTCTTGTAGGGTCCTTTTTAGAATTTGTGAGAGCCATGTTGCAATTTCTTTCTTTTTTAGGGTTCTCCATGTAAGCTGTACCCACCGCTAGAAATGAAGTTTCTGGGTCCATTTGGACCCAACCCCTGTTCAAAAAAAAAAAAAAAAGTCTGGTCCGGGGTCAAACTGTTTTATTTTTTTGGCACGGAACACCATAAAGTTGCTATTGACTGGCGTCGTTGTCCGGTGAGCCGTGACCGGCGACCACCGTTCTTCCATTTATTTTTTCTTGAAAATTGCAGGTTTCATCATGTTCTATTTCATATGTTGCACGTGACAAAACACACTTGAAAGGACTTTTTTGTGGTTTTCACTAGGTATTGTTCTAACTTATTGTAATTTCGCCGCTTCATCGTGTAATTAACTTATTAGAATATCTCTAGCAGATCCCGTAAATATCGTTCACATGCGCGAAAAACACGATTTCGGCGGTTCGCACGGGTTGGTCGTTGGGCAGATCCGTAAACTGAATGTCTAAAATAAAATAATTGCATAGCTCCATTCCATCGGCTGCAACTAGGTTTCATCAACATCCCAGTGACCTTGTAGTGATCTATAGGAGTGAGCTGTTGTTTTCGAAAGGTTTTTTTATAGGAGCAAGTTATCGATGTAGCAATTCTAGGCATGAGCTTGAAGAATGTATCTTTGCTCCGTTGCCAATAGGGCTTCGCGGTTTGATCATCGTCAGCAACCGCATCCATGGACACTTGTGACCATGCCCGCACCTAGCAAGTGTCTTTGATTTTGGCGTAGTTCACGACTCTTTTCTTCCTCGGCGATTGAGTCGTATGTTCTTCCTGCCAAGGACGAGGCGCGGTCGTCAGTGCGGCGGTGCCGGTTGGCTCTTCCGGGAGGATCGCCGAGAGAGGGGAAATGTCCATCCCGCCAAAACTCGAGGAGGAGTACATATCGAATGTAGTCTACAACATTTTAGAGTGCAAACTTTTTTGAGAATAATTATATTTGGACATTTTTATTTTTAATATTTTCGTACATAATTCAGCCATTGTCATGCAAGGCTAAGGCTTAACTGTTGTTTTGCTCTCAACCAAGCTAACTTGTTTATTAGAAGATGATCAAGTGGTGAAATTGTAATAAATTAAAGCAGTACCTGATGAAAATCGTAAAAAAAAGTATCTAAAAAATGATGTTTGTGCACCGAATGGAATAGATAGACCACGGTAGAATCTGCAATTCCCCCTCTTTTTCTAACACCGGGCCGGCTTCTAGATCTTTCGTTACCATGATACTACTAGTACGAAGCACTCCTACGGAGACTCCACTTGGTGGCTTGTTGCGTCGGCCATCTCTCCCAGTCCTAATCTAATCAGTAATCACCTCCCCACAGCCTAATGATCCAGCCTACTACTTCTCCTAACCGCGTCTTCTCGGGGAGGCGATAGCGACGACGAGGACGGACGCACCTCAAATTCCACTCTCATCGTCGCTTTCACGGGACCAAAGTCGTCGATCGCTAGTTAACTCTGAATCAGAACCGTGCTTGCGAACGGATTTACGTCGGCATCATCCGAGCATGAGCGCATTAACCAGAGCGGCGGCAGCGACAAGGACGGGGAGCGACCATGGAAGATGGAACCCATCCCGTCCCGACCCACCACCACCGCGGCGCTAGCTGAAACAAACGGGACGGGCGAGCATGGCGTCGGCCCGGCCCCGTTCACCGCCGTTGCGTATGCATGTTCCTGGTTGAGCACTGGTTTAGCCGGGTTGACTCTCTGCCGCTTTCGCTTTTCCTTTCTGTTACGCGTCCGTGTCAGTGTCGATTACAGCAACGCTTTGCTTTGCTTTCGACAAAGCGGGAGCTATGCCACAAGGAAAGAAAAGCCAGAATTGTATGGTCTCTTATTTTCTGTTCCGACGAATCTCAGTATAAACGTAGACACTCATATATACGTACATATATTCGTCTCTATAAACATACGACACATATATCCTACTTCTATGAGCACCAAGAAAGATGCCGAGTCCACTAAATTGTTCCAATGGGTCTGCATTTAGCGTCTGAACACGACGTATGAGCAAGAAGTAGATACAAAATAATAACAAATACGTTATGTTAGAGTAGTACAATATGTGGCCAACATCGATAGAACCAACTATGAGTAGATTTCAAATTTGGTATGTACTCCCTTCGTCAAAGATGTTTTAAACTCTGTCTAGTGTTTCACGGTACTGAGGGAGTATACCATATTTTCTGATGCACCTTTGATGTGAGTTTTGGATATATGATCCAAAAGAGTCTCTCATTTATACACCGGTCATTTGATCGTGTTTTCAAATATGATGGTTACCATTATACGATATGCCTTTGGATATCACACTTGAATGTCACCAACAAACATTGTCCTTCAGCAACATTCTTTGTGCCAGGCCGGCCGGGCCGCTCTCATCCATTCATCGTATCAACGCGACAAGGAGGTGACCGCGTTCCACCGCTCCCCGCTGCGAGGTCTGGAGGGGGTAGGGATCCCCCGCATACGCGTTGCGGCGCTAAGTTTGGTCTACCAGGGTGACGTTTTGGTTCTTTGGCAGCATTTATGGTGGGTCTGCATAGACAAGAAAAAATTTCCACGACGTTTTGTCTATAGCTCGTCGGCGGTGGTCTATGTAAAGGAGGACGTGGGATTGTCTCGTCACTACCCTTATGAAGTGATAGATAGGGCTTTGTCTTTGTGTGGTCGTGGGCGGTGTTTGTATTTTGGTGTGCGAAGTTCTTCACCAACGAGGTTTGACTTCATCGTGGAACTATCACTGTTAGGTCTCCCCTTATCTAGGATCATCGTTGAGCCCTCTTAGTATTTTTTTTTTTACTTCTCGAGAGTGGCCATGTGTTTCTTTTATCATTGTCACCAGTGTTTTATGGTTCCAATCGACAACTTCCCAACTACCGCATGAACAATGTTTCCTTGGCTCCGACGTTCGTCGGAGGTAGAGCTTTGCTATATGCGCGTCTGCCCATGAGTTATGAGTGTAGGAGGAAGGCAACATTGACTTTGACTTTTACAACCGCATGTATTTTTATGTTTATGTATGTGACTTTGATATATGGCCTTTTGGTTAAAAACACACATCACTATCTTCGATCCATTTTAATCGTCGCCGTTTGTGCATGCCCTATATATAAACCTGCATCAATTAAAATACTACTTCTGATCTAAATTAGTTGTTGCAGGTTAAATAAACCCAGACAGGAGGCAATATTTCGTGTAAATCTATGATCATTGGTTTGGATCAGAGAGAGTATGTACATTTGTGTTTCTTGACACGTTTGGCCTGCTACATCATTTGGGATTTTGGGTACACATTGGTGCGTGCACCACCAGTGTACCCAGCCGTTGAAATTGCCAGATGTGTTCCGTGTCAATTCCAAAACAAAATGTCACGAGTCATGATGCAACCGGTCCGGTCCGGTTTGGCCCTAGCGTTGGACCTCCAAACCTTTTAGAAAATAAGAGGTTCAAGGTTCGGACCGATCCTCTCCGTATAGGGTAACGGGGTATCCAAGGATCGCCCCTAGCTAGCTAGCATAGCGCTGTCGAATACAAGGAACAGGGATGTCGGGGACGCGCAGCGGCACGGCGTCGTCCTCCCTTGGCGTGCGGCTGATGTAGTCCCGTATCAACAGCTTTTTGTTCCTCACCGTCGCTACCTCCCTTGTGGGATCCCCTTGCTTCATGCAGCCGTCTCCGGAGCGGCGCCGGCGGCCACACCCGGCGGCGGTGCTCGCAGGCGCGCGTGGCGGCGGCGATGCAGAGGGAGAGAGAGGGCGCGGGAGAACCGGCGGCTCACCCTGGTGCTTCCGGGAAGTTCAGCGACGACTGGGGAGGTCGGAATCGACGACGGCGTCAGCGACCGGCGTCGGGGAAGATCGGCTCGGCGGCAGAAATCCGGGCGTCCTGGCTCGCGTGGCTTGACGGGGAGGACGAGAAAGACGAGGCGGTGACGATGGTGAGGACGGCTTGGCTCGCCGGGGCTCCAAACCGTGCGGCTCCCTTTTTTTTCCGGCGAAGCTGTGTCAATTGCTGTACGGGAGTTGCTGCGGTGGCGCAACGATGAAGACGATGTGGCCGGCGCGTTCATACCGAGGAGCGGTTCGACCCCAGGGTCGTAAGGATCGGAACCTGCTGGACCCTGATTTTTTACGGGCCAAACCTATACCCCAATGGTAACAAAATATAGGTGCGGGACGGAGGTCCAATGGGCCGACCCGGACCAGTTACATCTATAGTCACGAGCCCACGAGGCCACCCCGGAATCGCATTCTCACTGGCCCCACTGCCCATGTGCTGACGTGATAACGACTCGTGCGACACTCTCGCTGGCAACCTGCAGAAGCAAACCTTCCCATTTCCCCTCTCTCCTCGACTCGATCGAACCAACGAACCAGCCTGGATCGCGAACGGCGGCGGAGCCCAGATGCCCCCGCGTCCCCGTCTCCGGCTTCTCCTCCTCCTGGCCGCCGCCGCGCTCCCGCCGCCGGCCGCGTCCCAGCTCGGCGACTACGCCGCCCCTCCTCCCCCGCACCCACGCCCGCACCCGCTAAAAGCCGGGACCGCCGGAGGTGACGGCGGCGGCGGCAGCACCGTGCTCACCACCGCGCTCGTCTCCGTCGCGTCGCTGCTCATCGTGCTCCTGCTCTACCTCTGCGTCGCCATCGCCGTCCGCCGCTTCCGCTCCCGCCGCCCCTGCGCCGGCGGCCAGCCGGAGGACGCCCCGTCCCAAACCCAGTCCTCCCGCGCCGCCGCGTTCCTCCGCCGCCACGGGCTCCACCACAGCCGCCCCTCCTTCACCTACGAGCAGCTCCGCGCCGCCACCGCCGGCTTCGACGCCGCGCGGAAGCTCGGCGACGGCGGCTTCGGCACGGTCTACCTCGCCTACCTCCCGCCCGCCGCCCGCCCCGCCGCCGTCAAGCGGCTCCACATCCCGCCCTCCCCGGGCCCGTCCTTCCCCTCCGCCGCCACCGCCATCACCAAATCCTTCTGCAACGAGGTGCTCATCCTCTCCGCGCTCCGCCACCCGCACCTCGTCCGCCTCCACGGCTTCTGCGCCGACCCGCGCGCCCTGCTCCTCGTCTACGACTTCGTGCCCAACGGCACCCTCTCCCACCACCTCCACCGCGCCACCTCCACCACCCTCCCCGCGCGCCCGCCGCTCCCCTGGCGGACCCGCCTCGCCATGGCGGCCCAGATCGCGTCCGCGCTCGAGTACCTCCACTTCGCCGTCAAGCCCCGCGTCGTGCACCGCGACGTCACCTCCTCCAACATCTTCGTCGAGGCCGACATGCGCGCGCGCCTCGGCGACTTCGGCCTCTCGCGCCTCCTCGCGCCGCCCGACGCCTGCTCCACCGCCACCGGCCGCGAGGTCGTCGTCTGCTGCACCGCGCCGCAGGGCACGCCAGGGTACCTCGACCCGGACTACCACCGCTCCTTCCAGCTCACCGAGAAGAGCGACGTCTACAGCTTCGGCGTCGTCGTGCTCGAGCTCGTCACCGGGCTCAGGCCCGTCGACGTGCGCAGGGAGCGCAGGGACGTCACGCTCGCCGACTGGGTGGTCTCCAAGATCCAGATCGGCGAGCTCAGGGAGGTCGTCGACCCGCCCGTGCTCGAAGAGTGCCCTGCCGTCATGCCCACCGTCGAGGCCGTCGCGGAGCTGGCGTTCCGGTGCGTCACGCCGGACAAGGATGACCGGCCGGACGCCCGAGAGGTGCTGGCCGAGCTGAGGAGGATCCAAGGCATGCTTCCTCCTGAATTGCCCACCCACAACCACAAGGGCTCTTAGACATGGTTTCTGCAGATCAGATAATTTGCGATAGCACTGCACAATCTCGTGCGTTTCTGATGGCTGTGGCTGAAAAAAGATTGGCATCGTCCTTGCATTTGTCGAAGACAAGTGCCTCATGGTGGATGAGACATGTCGCAATCCAAGGTGCGTAGACAGGTTGTAGATACACTCAGCTTAAATGTTACTGTGTTGGTTCTGTGAGCTGATGAAGTAGTATGAGCAAAGCTCTTCAATAGCATTGTGCTAACAGAGCAGGAGTCTTAACTATGTGTTCTTGTAGTAAGCTGTTTATCTGAGGAACTGATGGTATAAAACATCCCATTGGATCTTTGTCAGATCGCAACTAGTAGTAGCTTATATTTTCTGATGACGGTGACTACCCTATCAAATAGTTCACTTGCTCAGGAATATATTCAGTACATTCGTTCTCTGCTCATGCTAATTTTCCAGGGATTATCCCCTTTCATACCCCTATGCTTTGTGGAGCTTCTGTGTGCATCACTGTGTCCTCATATTCGCCTTTTCTCGTGGCTGATTTCCAACAACAATATTCTGGTAAGAGCTGCAATTTTTTTTGCTCTGAACCTGAGTCTGCATCAAACTGTTTGTCGAGAGCATTGTTGATCAGAGTGTGTGTTCTGTGCTAGGTTTCTGGATCATCGTATTAAAGACTGACTTGAATTGAAATGTGCAGTAGGCAATCTTTGGCTGGGGAGTAGTTTTCTTTTCATGCGCTGTAGAAGCTTTTTCAAGGATATGCAGTTGCCCAAGCTGGATCGTATAATCGCAATGTTGGGCAGGAAGCTGCAGGAGCTACGCACTCGGAGTCACCTTGTAGGAGCTGAACTGGGAAGGAAGGAACAGCTCAAGGTTGCTAAAATGGTCTGATCGTGGAAGACACCTCATGCTGCTGAGCGTGAATTCAGGTGTGTTGGTCTTCGGTCCTGTGATTTATGTGATCGGTGCTTCAGTGCAAATACGCCCTGAATGTGCTTCGTGTGGACACAGCGTGGTGCTAAGCCTGCCGCTGGGACGATGTGGATGTGGTTCCCATGCCAACCTCCTGGCTAAAGGATTGGCATTATCCTTGCATTTGTCGAAGACAATTACCTCAGGGTTGGATGACCTGATAAGTGAGAACACATTGCATACATCTGCAGGAAGAAAGCATCCACTTGTCGTTTTGCGAGACTTGATCAAAGGTGCATGGACAAGTTATAGATACATGAGCTCAATTGTGGAAGGATGTTGGTTATGTGAGCTGATGAAGCAGTAGTACGATCAATGCTCTTCTAACTTAGTTTTTTTTAAAAGCTCCTCTGCCTTGTGTTTGGCTGCAACTTGTGATCATGGAACAGGAGTCGTAACTCTGCTCTTGCCAAAATGAATACCTGTAAGTGGTTTACCCAAGGAACTGATGGTATAAAGCATCTCATTAGGTCCTTGTCAGATTGCAAATAGTAGTAACTTTTATTTTCTGATAATGGTGACTATCCTATCCGGTAGTTGACTTGCTCAGCAAAAATATTCAGTACATTCATTCTCTGGTCATGCTAATTTTCCAGGGATTACCCCTTTTCATACCCTTATGCTTTGTGGAGCTTCTGTCTGCATCACTCATATAACAAGCAACACTAGGTCCTAGTCAGATCGCAAGGAGCAAATTGTTTTTTTTTCTGATGATTGTGATTGTCTTATCTGACATTTGACTTCCTCAGGAAAATACTCAGTAGTACATTTGTTCTCTGCTCATGTTATTTTTCCAGGGATTTCCCCTCTTGGTACCCCTGTGCTTTGTTGAGCTTTTGTGTGTGTGCATTAGTTCGTCATCATGTTCACATTTTCTCGTGGTTGCTTTCCAACGGTATTATTCTGGTAAGAGCTGCGTGTTTTTTTTTTTTGTTCTGAACCCAAGTCTACACCAACCTGTGTTGTGGAGCGCATTGTTGTTGCTTAGAGTGTGTGTGTGGAGTCCTGTCTCCTGCCTGATTACAAGCTTGAACATTTTGCTAGTTTCTGGGTTGTCTTCAGCAGGACAGCGACTTGAAATGAAATGTGCATAGGTTGCTCTGATGCATATGCAGATCAGGCTGGGGAGTAGTGTTCTCTTCTATGCGCCATGTTGGGCAGGAAGCTGCAGGAGCTAAGTACTCCGAATCACCTTGTAGGAGCTGAACTGGGAAGGATGGAACAGCTCAAGGTTGCTAAAAGGGGCTGATCTGATGCTGCGGCCGACACCTGATGCTGCTGCGTGTGGATTCGGGTGTGTCGGTCTTGCTGCTGTAATTTACGTGATCAGTGCTTCAGTTATAGTGAAAACACGCCCAGAATGTGCTTCTGTGGAGACACGGGCGGTGATGTGCCTGCTGCTGGGAAGAGCTACAGATTGCGTGAGAGGTGTTAGCGCTGGTTCTTCGACGAGGTGGCGCCGTGGCATTGTCATAGTTTTAAAAACCGGACCGGACCGGCGGTTGAACCGGAAAAAACCGGAACCGGAGCCTCCTCTGGTTTTTTAGGCGCACTAGACCGTTCGCGCAGGTGACCCGGAAAAAACCATCTAACCCGCGGTTCGACCAGTGGTTTTAGGAGAAACCGGGCGTAACAGGCCGCCGGTCCAACCGCAGGAAGTCAAATCACGCGAGAAAAATTGAAATGCGGCAGCAGGAATCGAACACGCAACCTTCAAACCAAGGGTCCAGCGAGTAGACCAGTTGAGCTAGGATCGCTTGATGTTCTAATTGGACACGGGACTATTTTGTACAGACCCTAAACGATAGGACTTTGTTGTTTGCAGTGTTCCACTCGATGACATACATGCATGTTCGCTACTTTGCTGGATTGCTGTTTCGCAGCTCTTGCGGAATGCAAAAATGGATAAATGCTCGTGTTAACTGTTAGTACTTCTGTTTTGGACATGTCAGAGTTGGCGACTACTTTGTGAATTGATATGCTAAATTGCAAGTCTAAAATATTTTTTCATACATAATTATTTATTTATTGCAATATTTATAAGTAAAAATATACTACTCTATATCTTAAAAAACCAGACAGTGAACCGGTGAACCAGTGGTTCGACCGGTAAAAACCTGAACCGATACCTTCACTGGTTCGGTCACCGGTCCGGTTTTTAAAACTATGGGCATTGTACACCCAGATCAGAACTGCCCTAGCATGACCTCTCACGTTTTTGATGGATTTTGTTCCAGTGCCAAGCCCTTGGCTAAACGATGTAAGTGTGTTTGATTATCAATAGAGCTAGCCGGATGGCATCATCTCAAGAAAAAACTTCGAGCTTTCTCCTCCCCCTCCACGGGGATGAGCTGATGGTAGTTGCAGCCTACTGTAACCGCAAATCAAGTCACCATGAAGGAAACCATTCTTCACATCCATTTGAGAATTTTTCCTTGACCAAGTAGGCAAGTAGCCACAACAACTAGAGTGCTAAGTGCTAACTGAATTCATGTGAGCAATTTGAACCAAAAAAATCCCGTCATGATCTTTCCATGGGCTTATTGGCAAACCTCATGCAACTAGTTGAGCCTTATAGCGCTTTCACAAAACCATCTGACTTCGTATGATCAACTTATGTCAGTGTCCTCGCTAATGATAACTAAGATATACTATATACACACAAATTGCTTGATTCGGAAAAAAAAAGAATTTTTCGATTATTTTTTACTGGCTTTCCTCTTCAAATTCGGATTGTAAAAGTATTATTTTTTCAAACATTTTTTGGGACACAAAATATTTTGCACTCAAACAACCAATATGAAGTGAAAAAGCGAGTTACCTTTTTTTAGTTTGTGAGTTACATAATTCAGATCATTTTGTTTGTGACTTATCTTTATTGTTAATCTTATAACAACCGACATTATACAATTAGCAATAACTTTACAGTCTTATAACATTATCTTTATCTAGACTAAACAAAATCATTAAAAAATTGTGATAATATCACTCTACAAATATGATTGTTAAATCAAAGATCTTTAATTGCATTTATAAATCATCTAGTTCGCCAAGAAAACTGTAAGAACTGAAGCATTTTGAAATTTTTCATGACATTGTAGGGAAGGACATCAGGAGGGACAAAGCTAAAAAATATTGTCAACGAGATCACCTATTTTATCCTCTCTATGACAGTGGGGTCATCCTCTATCGATAAGCCTTATTTAGTACAAAATAAGAAATGATTTGTACTTTTCACTGGGGTCACCTGACTCCAATGTTGACGATGCAGCTCCATTCATGGACATCACCATATTCATCATTTTTTCTCAAATTTGTTATTTTTTATCCAAAGTTTATCATTGATTTAGGACATTGTTCACAATATAACATATCCATGTTGATTGTTATTTATCGGTGCAAACTAGCCATGTACTAGAAACTTACTGAGTCCACCACAAGCTAGATTTAAAGTTGCTCATATTCAAATATTGTAATTATTTCTTGATCATTCTAGTTAGCACATAGCTTTAAATAATATTTTGATGAACTTTTATATAAGATATTAAAATATACATATGATTCATGATATAATTTGGATGTTTATCATCGAAATCGAAACTATATCGATGCTAAAACTAACCCTGCATTATCTCATGGTAGTTATACCTTTTCAATAGAAACTAATGTGTTGTACTGAATATTACCCCCTAAACCAAATGGAAGTTTATAAAGATTTAGTTTGCTCACACGTCTTAAGAAATCGCAAGAGATAGTTCTGTACAGTATATAACTTAGCAAACTTTTTGGTGGAATCCAGAATGTACAAGAATAAGATAAAATATCTTGATAAACATTTCTAGACTATTATCCAGGTTACGTGCACCTTTTAAAAGAATTGTTATAGTAGATGTATTAGTGACAAGTTGAGCTGCAACTGTGCCCTTTGATTTAAAAAATTACTGGAGCGGTGGTAGCAAGTGATTAGCCTGGTGGTTCCTACAAGTGCTCATTGTATGTTGCAATTTTTCCGATTAGTAGAGTTTGCCGAACAACACAGATCACACTTGTTTGGTAACTTCAGCCGCAAAACTAACAAAGTAGAGCAAGTTAAAGGAGCGAGAGTTACAGGAAGAGACAATGGGGATGGTGATTGTGTCCTATCCTGAAAGGATCGTATGCCGCACCTAGAGGGGGGTGAATAGGTGCTAACCAATTTTTAGTTCTTTTTCAATTTAGGCTTGACACAAAAGGTAAATTCTCTAGATATGCAACTAAGTGAATTTACCTATATGACAAGGATATCAACTAAGCAAGGTATAGCTACGCAATAGGAGATAGAGTGGGATAGAGGTAACCGAGAGTGGAGCACGCGATGACACGGAGATGATTCCCGTAGTTCCCTTCCTTTGCAAGAAGGTACGTCTACGTTTGGAGGAGTGTGGTTGCTACGCAAGCCAAACCAACAGCCACGAAGGCTTCACTCGGATCTCCTGTGAGCAACGCCACGAAGGCCTAGCCCACTTCCACTAAGGGATTTCCTCGAGGCGGAAACCGGGCCTTCACAAAGTTCTTGGGGCACACATCCACAACCAAATTGGAGGCTCCCAAATCTGTAACAATACAACAATCAACAACAACACATCAACAACAAATCAACTAGGGAACCAAATAGGAACACTAGCATGAGATCCCTCAAACAAGAGAGGGGGAAATGAAGAATGCTTCGGTGAGGATGTAGATCGGTGTCTTCTCCTTCGAATCTCCAAAGATCAAGAGCTTTGGTTGGGGGAGGAAGGAGATCTTGTAAATCTTGAGTTTCTTGAGGTGGCTCTAATGGAGGTGGCTTGGCAGATTTCTTGTATAATGATTGAGCAAGCAACCAAGGTAGAAGAAGGGGGGTATTTATACCTCCCCTCAAAATGAGTCGTTGGAGCTTCCGGGGGGCCGGATAATCCGGCCTAAGTAAGGGCCGGATAATCCCCCCCCCCCCCCCCCCGGATAATCCGGCCTTCGAGCCAAAACTGTGACATCATCCGGCCAAATGTCCGGCCCCATGCCAGACTTGTTTTTCTTCCAGTCCTTAGCCAAAATCGAGGGGGCCGGATATTTCCAAAATATCCGGCCCGGATATTCCGGCCCTGGTACAATACCGGGACAATATCCGGGCAAAAATCCGGCCCCTATATTGCGCTGCTTTTCCTCAGAGACTTAGCCAAAACAGGGGGCCGAATATTTCAACAATATCCGGCCCGGATTATCCGGCCTGGCCAACTTTTTCTGATAACTTTTGACAGACGATCAAATCCAACACACATGAATAAATATCTATGTAATCCCTGTACCACTTAACCAAACATTAGTGTATCACATATATTGACATCAAACATACAAAACATAATGTGAGAGATCTTTCAATCTCCCCCTTTTTGGTGTTTGATGACAATATACGGATTTGCAAGAGAATCACTCCCCCTACATGTGTGCATATAAGTAATTTGCATTTGAATACAAATACACAACACATAGGAGGGAGGTGCCTCAACACAAGAGGCAACCAACATGAGCTCTAACACATAGACATCGTCAAATATGAAGTTGAGATAGGATGTAAGAAATCATACCCATGTGTAGATATATAATACGGAGATATAGCATCACACATAATGTAATATCCTTGATCTCAACAAATAGAAATCCGAAAACCATGACAATGTCTCACACCACATAGCACATAGTTTTGAACGGCACACAAACAAACCAAATAGTTCAAAGAAGAGAGAACACAAGCAATATAAGAATGATAAACGCATATGCTTGTGCCCAAACCATGCAAATCCCCGAGAATCCTAATAGAACACTTCTCCCCCTTTGACATCGAGACGCCAAAAAGGGGACAAGCGCGATGCTACACGTCCCATGGGAATCACTCGGAGGCATCATCATCATCGGACTCGTATGCCGCTTCCTCTTCTTCCTCATCAGTGTCAGGTGCATCCGGAGAGCGGCGAGAGGTGTTGGACCTTTGAAGGCAATCATCAAGATCACTCCATGGAACCTGTGCGAGTGCCATCCACTCGTAACCCTGGTGAGCTAGAGGCTGAGGCGGGGGTCCTTGATCACCACTGAGCTTGTGAAGAATAACCGCCTGAGTATGCTTAATCTCAGAACGCTCTCGGCTAGCTGCATAGTTCTCCTTATGGATCTCAATGTTCATGCAAAGGATGTGACGCTCGAAACCAACTAAGCCGGGTCACTTGCTTCCTCATAGCCGGGACATCACGATGACGAGCAGGAGCAAAACCACTAGAACGAGCATCACCCATGAAAGTGTCAGGAGCAGGTACAGCTGAAGAGACTGGCTTAAGCCTGTAGGCCTTCTTGACATGGTGCTTCACCAAAGGATACCCACTCAAGTCTTCACCAACCACAGCCACAGAGTTGTTGATGAGAAGGCTGAATGTAGGGTGCATAGGGTATGGTGGTCCGGGAGACCATGGCATCATGGATCTCATGGAAGATAAAGTCCATGACATCAAGAGTGTAGTTCCGTTCCTCGGACACATCACGAGCACACTTATAGCCGAGGTGCATAAGGTTCACAAGGACTCCCGGAGAGCATCATTGTTACCACCACTTGGGCAAATGGTTGCCCGAAAGAACCGAAGCAACTGACTGTATATGGGAAGCAGCCCCTTAGCAAGACCAATTTTTCCCGCTGAGGTATAGAGATGCACAAGAGCATTCTTATCATGTCCGTTGTGGTCCATGAAGGCGACGACCCCCATCAACAGGAACTCCAAGAAAACCAGCAAATTGGCGCGAGTGGCACTACGGTGAGTGGAGCCGGTCATCCATTCCATAGTGCGTTCCTCATCTTTCTTGATTGCCAAAGTGGCAAAGAATTGCTTCACCAAATCTGGGCTATAGTCACATTGAATCTTCATGATATCAAGCAAGCCCATCCTTCCAGCTACCCAGATTGCATCTTCAAAGTGATTGTTTTCAGCCAGAATGTCCACATCGATAGCTTGCATGGGTCTCAGATTCTTCATGGGCTCATAGATGTCCTTGTAGATGAATTCCTGCTCAATGTACCAGTATCTCCTGTCCTCTATCTCTTCATCCCTTGGGACATCTTCATACCAGTTCTTCATGCGGATAGCGGAATAAGAGACTGGATCCATGGCCTTGTAGTTCTCCCTCACTTCCTTGTTCTTCCGCCTTGAAGTGACGGACTTGCGAGGTGCATTGGGTGCAAACTCGTCACTAGATCGATCATGCCTTGAGCGTCTCCGACCACCCCGAGAAGCACCACCGTGAGAAGCAAAGGCGGGTAGCAAAGGAAAGGTAATGCTCATAAGTCATGTAAGATACAGTAATATACTCGAGAAACATGCTATAAGTCGGTACAAATCTAGACATGATAGATTGAAGCCAAACAGCAGCGGCTATGAAGCTCCAGGCCGGATAATCCGGTGTCCCCTGGGGGCGGATAATCCGGCCTGGCCGGATAATCCGGCCTGCTCGGGGGGCGGATAATCCGGCCCTGCGAGATTTGCAGTTTTCCAATCAAAAGCTTGTCTAAGACTAGATCGGCCTCATAGCATGCAAGAGGAGTACACTACAATTGATTTGGAACAACTAGACACCAATTCCACCAAGAAAATAGCACATATAAAACACAACATCTAGGGTTAGAGATTGTGAATCATACCCACATCCATTGTGGAAACCGCTTGGAGGAGAAGGTAGCTAGGGAGGAGATGCACCCGATCCACCCAAGAACTCCGAGAGGGCGGACGGAGCGTCTCCGGCGAGGAGGAGGAGGTCCGGCGAACTTGAGAGGAGAGAGAGGAGAGAGAGGCGCGTGGGGGGTGGTGTGAACCGTTTGCCCCCCGCGGCCTCGTCCTCAACCCTTTCAAGATCTGCCCAGGCCGGATAATCCGGCCCTAGCTTAGGGCGGATAATCCGGCCGGGCCGGATTATCCGGTGTCTCCTGGGGCCGGATTATCCGGGGTTCTGGAAAATTCCGAAACACGGGGAATCCGGCCCATCTTTCGTTGGTTATTTGCATGATCCATATGTGATGCAATAATGTATCACGTCACATATAAGGTGCAAATTTACCAATAAGATGGAGCAACCTAGATCATCCGACCGAAACACCTCAAACTCCAAGTTTTTACCAAACATGACAAATGAGCAAGATGGAAATGGCTTATAGGAGAGAGTAGGCTTAGGTTTTAGAAGATACAAACTGTTAATGGTACATGGTCACTCAAGTTTGCAAGATATGAGCAAATAAGGCCAAACTAGAGTGATTTCCCATAAGAACATGGAGTTGTCAAATAAGAGGCGATAAGATCCAAATAACTCCAACTCTTCACAAAGAAGAGTGTGGTGGCCTAGGCCACCATATATGAGTGTTGTGGCATGGCACCGCGAAGATATATCTTGGGTCCAAGCCACTACTCATCATTGAAGCTCACATATCAACATATGATATAAAGAGAATGATTTCTTAATGTTGGCATTATGGGGCGAGGGATAGCTCAATAATTTAAACCGCACTCCCCTATTTCCATGCCCACATCTAAACCAAATAAAGTTTTGAGACGAAGGTGTGTTTGCAAGATGGTCAAGCTATACTCCTTGAATCAATGATATTTAGCTCATTCCTCAAATAAGAGAACCTTGCTTCATCAAGAGGCTTCGTGAATATATCGGCAAGTTGATCTTTGGTAGGAACATAGATAAGCTCAATATCACCCCGGGCAACATGATCCCTAATGAAATGATTCCGGATCTCAATATGCTTCGTTCTTGAATGTTGCACCGGATTATAGGCAATCTTGATGGCACTTTCATTGTCACATAATAGAGGCACTTTGTCACAAATGACACCGTATTCCTTTAAAGTTTGCCTCATCCATAACAATTGAGTGCATCCACTTGCGGCGGCAACATATTCGGCTTCGGCGGTGGAGAGAGATATACAATTTTGCTTCTTAGAAGACCAACACACCAAGGACCTACCAAGGAATTGGCAAGCCCCGGAAGTTGATTTCCTATCATCCTTGTCACCCGCCCAATCCGCATCGGTATAACCATTGAGAATAAAGCTTGAGCCTTTGGGGTACCAAATACCATATCTTGGGGTATCAACCAAATATCGAAAGATTCTCTTGAGAGCTATCATGTGGCTCTCCTTAGGAGAAGCTTGATACCTTGCACACACACCAACACTCAACACTATGTCCGGTCTAGATGCACAAAGGTAAAGCAAGGATCCAATCATGGAGCGATATACCTTTTGATCCACCTCTTTACCATTGGGATCTAGTGCAAGATGACATTTGGTAACCATAGGAGTGGCCACACCCTTCATCTCGGTCATCTTGAACCTCTTGAGCATGTCTTGGAGATATTTTGCTTGGTTGATGAAGGTTCCTTCCCTCAATTGCTTGATCTCAAAACCAAGGAAGAACTTCATCTCTCCCATCATAGACATCTCAAACCTATCGGTCATAAGCTTTGAGAATTCATCATTGAAAGCTTTGTTAGTAGACCCAAATATAATATCATCAACATATAATTGGCAAACGAAAAGCTCCCCATTGACCCTCTTAGTAAAAAGAGTGGGGTCGATTAGCCCAACATCAAACCCACGGTCTACCAACAATTCCTTAAGGTGCTCGTACCAAGCTCTAGGAGCTTGTTTGAGACCATAAAGTGCTTTATCAAGCTTGTAGACATGGTTAGGAAAGTTGAGATCCTCGAACCCCGGGGTTGCTTAACATAAACCTCTTCATGCAAAGGACCATTAAGAAAAGCACTTTTCACATCCATTTGTTGTAACTTAAAGTTATGATGCGAAGCATAAGCAAGAAGGATACGGATGGACTCAAGGCGAGCCACGGGAGCATAGGTTTCTCCAAAGTCAATACCCTCAACTTGAGAGAACCCTTGAGCCACCAATCTTGCCTTGTTCCTCACAACATTTCCAAACTCATCTTGCTTGTTCTTGAAAATCCATTTAGTGCCTATAACATTGCGGCACTCCTTAGGCTTCTTTACTAAAGTCCACACTTTGTTGCGCTTGAAGTTATTGAGTTCTTCATGCATAGCTTCCAACCAATCCGAATCTTCAAGGGCTTCAAATACTTTCTTGGGTTCCACTAAGGAGATATACGCATGATGATGGCTAAAGTTCGCCAATTGCCTTCTTGTGGAAACCTTTGCCCTTACATCACCAAGAACCTTGTCATGAGTGTGTCCACGAAGTTCGAGGTTCCTTTCTCTTCTTGCTAGACGACGGGCCTCGATCTCCTCCTTGGTCTTTCTAGGCCTTGGAGGTGTCACTTGATCAACTTGATCATTTGGGTCCCCGTCATGACCTTGAACTTGAGCTTCCTCAATTGCTTGGGGTTGCTCAATCTCATGTGCTTGATCTTGAACAATGTTCGGAGAAGGGCAAGAGTTGATTGGATCCTCATTGGAGCCATTATGAATGATTGGTTGATCTTGACCTTGATCTTGTCCTTGATCTTGCACATAAGAGGGAGGGTCTTGTTCTTGTCCTTGGGTTGGTGCATCATTTGCTTCACTAGGTAGGGTTTGTTGATGTTGAGAAGATGAGGGCTCCACCGTGGTAGAGCATAGTTCTTCCCGAGACGCCACACCGTGTCCCTCAATGGGGCGGAAAAATCCCACACCCATTCTTACTATGGCATCTTGAGGTATTTCATCACCTGCACAAACATCAACTTGCCCCACTTGGGAGCCATCATTTTCTTCGAACCTCACACTACAAGATTCAATGATAATCCCGGAGGCTATATCAAAGATTCTATAAGTGTGAGACTCGGCACCGTAACCAACAAATATACCCTCCAAAGCTTTAGGAGCGAATTTAGATAAACGAACTCCTTTGATTTTGTAGAAACACTTACACCCGAACACCTTGAAGTATGAGATATTAGGCTTGTTCCCGGTGAGTATTTCATATGGAGTCTTGTTCAAGCCCTTGCGGAGATAGAGCCGGTTGGAGGAGTGACAAGCGGTGGAGATGGCTTCGGCCCAAAAGTTATAGCGGGATTTATACTCCGCCATCATAGACCTTGCCATATCCATAAGAGTCCGGTTCTTCCTCTCCGCAACACCATTTTGTTGAGGGGTGTAAGCAGCGGAATATTGATGACGAATCCCCTCATCACTAAGAAAATCATTGAGTGTGTAGTTCTTGAACTCGGAGCCGTTGTCACTTCTTATTGCCATAATGAGGAGGTTGTGTTGGCGTTGCACCTCGGTAGCAAAGTCAATGAATATTTGTTGAGTCTCATCTTTCGTCTTGAGAAAGTAGACCCAAGTGTATCTTGAGTAATCATCAACAATCACCAAGCAATGTTTCTTCGCACCAAGACTTGCATGAGTAACGGGACCAAAGAGATCCACATGAAGGAGCTCCAAGATCCTCTTGGAAGAGATGATAGTCTTGCTTGGATGCGGAGAATCATGCATTTTGCCTTCAACACAAGCCCTACAAACACGATCTTTGGCAAAAGACACATTTTCCATTAGTCCCACAATATGGTTCCCCTTGTGAAGACTTTGCAAAGTTCTCATGTTGACATGGGCTAGGCGGCGATGCCACAACCAACCCACGTCCGCCTTTCCGAATAGGCACATCGCACTTGTCGTGGTGGTCCCCGAAAAGTCCACCACATACAAGTTGTGTTCGCGATACCCAACGAAAGCGACTTTTAGAGTCTTGCTCCACAAGAGGACCACAATATCATTATCAATAAAGACGGCGAAACCCATCTTGCCAAGGGCGGAAATGGAAAGCAAATTGTAACCAAGGGTTTTGACAAGCATGACATCCACAAGAGTAATGTTGTGTGCAACCACAACCTTGCCAAAACCCAATACCTCGGATGTAGAATTATCGCCAAAGGAGACGGTGATATCATTAATGTTAGGCCTCAACTCCTTGACGAGGTTCTTGCCGCCGGTCATATGACTTGTACATCCACTATCAAGTACCCATTTTGAACCTCCGGCGGCATAGTCCTACATGAGATCAATTCTTGGATTTAGGTACCCATTTCGCAATGGGTCCTCTTTTGTTAGCAACAAGGGTCTTTGGGACCCAAATAGACCAAGCAACATAACCATCATATGGGCCAACATATTTAGCATAAACATCACCATAATAATCTTTAAATAAAACATAGTGAGGGTTAGCAATTCCCGCATCATCATCATTCATGGTTTTGCCCTTGGAGGCTTCACCATTAGTGACGTCTTTCTTCTTCTCTTGTGCGGGCTTGGCCTTTTGCTTGTTTGCCTTCTTTGCCTTGGTATTAAAACCAAGGCCCTCCTTCCCATTGTTTGATCTTTTCTTACTCAAAAGATCATCCAAAGAAAGTTTACTTTGGGGAGAGGAGGCCTTAGCAAGTTCATCCTTCAACCTAGCATTTTCCTCAACAATATTTGCATGATCACATAGAGGAGTAGAGGAACTAGGCACATCATATGAAGCAAGCCTAATTTGAAGTTGCTCATAGGATTTGGATAGGAGAGTGAATTCACTCTTCAAAGCTTTGTGAGCTTTGTCTAGTTCATCTAGATCCTTCACAAGTTTCTCATGATCAACCTCAAATTGGGCCTTATCCTTTTTAAGCACTTTAGACTTAGCCCTAGCAAGATCTCTAGCTTTAGTGAGCTTGTTAATTTTATCTTGAGGCTCTTCAAGAGTTTCTAGCCTCTCCTCAAGAGAAGCTATAGTTTCTTGACTTTCCTCAAGAGCATTTTTAAGAGCATGAATTTCGAGAGAGTCTTCTCTCTCTATTTGACCCTTTTTCTCAAGCATATCACTTTGTTGAGCTAAACGAATCATGAGGTTTGAAACATGCTTTTTAGTGTTACCTTGTAGGTTGAGAATGAAATCATCAAAATCTAGCATTTCTTGTTTCACTTTTAGACTAGCATCATCGACCCCTAGATCACTAGATATGTTAGGCATAGAGGGGCTAGGAGATGATACCTCGGAGGATTTAGCCATGAGGCAACTTTCTTCCTCCACAAGAATGACCTCATTGGGGGATTCACTTGGTGATGAAGAGTTAGTGGAGAGGGAGGCAAGAGCGACCAATCCATTAGAGGTTGCATCTTCTTCATCATCAATATCATCATCTCCGGAGGTATACTCTTCTTGAGTTGATAGCACAATAGGTGTGTCCAAGGAGGACCTTGCCATGAAGCAATGTGCATTCTTGATATGAGGGTTCTCATTGGGAGATTCAAAGAGAGATGAAGAGGGTATGTTGGTGGTGACGATGGCGGCCAATTCCTTTGAGCTTTCTTCATCTTCATCACCACTAGAACTTTCAACTTCATCGGATGAATATTCTTCCCTTGTTACTAGCACAACTCTTGAGGGCCTCTTGCCCTTTTTGGTCTTGTTGTTGTAGAACTTCTTGTTGGGGGCTTTTGAATATTTGCCCTTTGTGTCCTTGCTCTTGTCCTTGGGAATGAGCCTCCAATTATGAAGTTCTCTATTTTCATAGGGGCATTCGGCAATGAAGTGGCGCTTGTCATAACAATTGTAGCAAGATCTTGTCTTTGGACCAAAGCTAGTGAACCCACTTTTGTTGTTCCTCTTGATGTTGTCTTCCTTGTCCTTGGAGGGATCAACCCAAAAGGATTTTGCATGGAAGGCCATGTGATCATGGTAGTGGCATTGCAAATCTTCCGGATAGGACATACTCCAAGATGCCCTATAAGATTCTTGAGGAATCACTTCTTCAACGGAGTTGACCACCAAGGCAAGGTTGGAACCTTTTGCCATCCCAAGAGCACGATTGCGAGAATCATGAGAGGTTTCCTCAAGCACCTTGAGAGCTTGCATCTCGTGCACGACTTGTTGAGAGGTGAGAGAGGAATAGCATTCCCTTCCCACAAGAGTCTTGACATCAATGGGTGCAAATGGCATCATGCATTCAATGTACTTCTCCTTGATCCAAGAGTCATTGATGTGGGTGGCACCAATAAGCCGGAAGGCATCGGCAACCGTGAGAAGTCTTCCATACATGACTTCATGATCTTCATCCGGTAGCCTCATGAACCCTTCGGCTTTATTCTTAAGAGCATTATACTTGTTCCTCCTTGTGCTCTCACTTCCAATGCAACTAGCGGCCAAGCCGTCCCAAGCTTCCTTGGCGGTGGTGTAGTTCCGGACACGATGCAATTCCGGTGTCCCCACACTAGTTTGAATCATGTGTAGGGCGGTGTTGTTGAGTTGACTATCAATTGCTTCTCTTCTAGTCAACTTGTCGGGGTTGTATGGCTTGAAGCCCTCCAAGATGATTCTCCATAGTTCATTGGAGGCACTACAAACATGAGAGCGGAACTCAAATTGCCAAGTATCGAAATTATCAACAGAAAACTTAGGTGGGTCGCCCCGAATGTTCAAATGGGGATGGGGAACCGGTATATCGGGAGATAGGAAAGGTGGAGCTACTCGATTGTAGCTTTCACCTCCACTAGTTCCCCTAGGAGATGTGATAGTGTTTAAGTTATCACCTTCCACGGGTTTGGTAGATGAGGGTAAGTCCGAAGCCTCTCCCTCATCTAACGCACCCGTGTCTTTTACCTCTACACTAGGAGCCTTGGGAAGGGCCGGAGCCAAAAGCTCGGCAATCATCTTTTTCATGCTTTCCATTTGGGCTTCCATGGAGGACTTCAATGAATTGAAGTCTTCCACGGAGACCGTCTTGGCGGCCCCTTCCGAGGGCTCCTCGTCCGGCATACTCTTAGGCGGTTAAGCCCGAAATAAGAGCCGAGGCTCTGATACCAATTGAAAGGATCGTATGCCGCACCTAGAGGGGGGGTGAATAGGTGCTAACCAATTTTTAGTTCTTTTTCAATTTAGGCTTGACACAAAAGGTAAATTCTCTAGATATGCAACTAAGTGAATTTACCTATATGACAAGGATATCAACTAAGCAAGGTATAGCTACGCAATAGGAGATAGAGTGGGATAGAGGTAACCGAGAGTGGAGCACGCGATGACACGGAGATGATTCCCGTAGTTCCCTTCCTTTGCAAGAAGGTACGTCTACGTTTGGAGGAGTGTGGTTGCTACGCAAGCCAAACCAACAGCCACGAAGGCTTCACTCAGATCTCCTGTGAGCAACGCCACGAAGGCCTAGCCCACTTCCACTAAGGGATTTCCTCGAGGCGGAAACCGGGCCTTCACAAAGTTCTTGGGGCACACATCCACAACCAAATTGGAGGCTCCCAAATCTGTAACAATACAACAATCAACAACAACACATCAACAACAAATCAACTAGGGAACCAAATAGGAACACTAGCATGAGATCCCTCAAACAAGAGAGGGGAATGAAGAACGCTTCGGTGAGGATGTAGATCGGTGTCTTCTCCTTCGAATCTCCAAAGATCAAGAGCTTTGGTTGGGGGAGGAAGGAGATCTTGTAAATCTTGAGTTTCTTGAGGTGGCTCTAATGGAGGTGGCTTGGCAGATTTCTTGTATAATGATTGAGCAAGCAACCAAGGTAGAAGAAGGGGGGTATTTATACCTCCCCTCAAAATGAGCCGTTGCAGCTTCCGGGGGGCCGGATAATCCGGCCTAAGTAAGGGCCGGATAATCCGCCCCCCCCCCCCCGGATAATCCGGCCTTCGAGCCAAAACTGTGACATTATCCGGCCAAATGTCCGGCCCCATGCCAGACTTGTTTTTCTTCCAGTCCTTAGCCAAAATCGAGGGGGCCGGATATTTCCAAAATATCCGGCCCGGATATTCCGGCCACTGGTACAATACCGGGACAATATCCGGGCAAAAATCCGGCCCCTATACTGCGCTGCTTTTCCTCAGAGACTTAGCCAAAAATAGGGGGCCGGATATTTCAACAATATCCGGCCCGGATTATCCGGCCTGGCCAACTTTTTCTGATAACTTTTGACACACGATCAAATCCAACACACATGAATAAATATCTATGTAATCCCTGTACCACTTAACCAAACATTAGTGTATCATATATATTGACATCAAACATACAAAACATAATGTGAGAGATGTTCTTTCATATCCGACAGTTGACTTCCTAAAAAAATGCGACTTAAAAAGCCCTCCAAGTAGTTCAATAGAAGACTTTTGGGTGTTTACAACAAGAGAGTGGGCACTCGAACTCAAGATCTCGCAGGTAGGAAGGTATCAGCACCCCCCAACTATCCGTGCTAAGCCTCGGTTCACTCAGTTGACTTCCCTCAGGAAAATGTTAACTTCATTGTTTCTCTGCTCATGTAAATTTTCCAGGGACCTCTCCCTTTCATAGTTTTGTACCCCCGAGCTTCGTGGAGATTTGGTTGTGCCTCAGTGCCTTGCCTCGTCATATTCGCATTTTCTTGTGGTTGTCTCGTAACAATAATTTACCGACAAGGGCTGTGGTTTCTTTTTCTGAACCTCAGTCTTTCACCGAGGGGGGGGAGAATCCCCACCTGGATATCCCTAAAGAGCACTAAGCTCCCAGGGTTACGAGCTCTCGTGGTTGATTCACAAGTCACTTTCACGGGTCCTACGTGGAGGCAAGTGCGTTCGATGATGGGCCCTTGGTTGGGCCTCGCTTGTTGATGTCGGTTCTGTGCATTGCGTGTCGCTAGCTGGAGACCGGTGTGTGCGAGAAGACACACACGACTACACGAGTCCCCTCCCCCTCCTCTTCTGGCTTGCGAAATCGCCGATGGCCGCCTCCACTCTTGATCGGCGCCACTCTCTCGGCATGAGATCCAGTCGTACGTCGTATGTGCTCTATTTCCTTATGGTCATGGAGGAGAGGTGAGGTTCTCCCACGGCGAAGAACGCCATGTGCTGTGCTGGTTGGCCCCTCTCCATCTAGATCCGACGAGTTCGACGCAGCGCAAGGTCGTCGTCTGCCTGTCCCCGTGTCAGGAGCTGGACACTCACTGACGGATATACAAGCGAAGAGGAGGAGGAGGCGCTCTGGCGGCGCTCGTTGATAGGCGGAAGGAGATAAACAGGGAAAAGTAGGGTTTCATATTCCTTGGTTGATTGCAAGGGGATACAAGGATAGGCTTATATAGACCTAACCAACTACAACATGACATCATAGGTGGAATACCGATACTACCCTTACAGCTAATAACCCACTACTCCATACCACTACTAGTCTCTGACATTACTCCCCCCTTGAGACCATTGCTCAGCAATGGACAAGTTTCTACAGAAACTTTTATCATTTGTAAATTATCCTTCCGAAATCATTCACTGTATCAAGGAGGGAGACATGTAATGAAGATAATATCCATTTCACCTATCTGAGGATACTTCTGTGGAGCTAGCAGATTCTTTGCATTGTAATTCTTCTGAACACCTTGTTGATGTAGAAACTCCCATTGTTCACGAAGGAAGATCAAGATATATTCAGACAAGAAGATGCCATTATATGGCATACTGGTCCAGCCCTTAATCGGAATAAGCTCTGTTATGTTTTTTTTTCGAGAATTGAGCTCTGTTATGTTCAGCCAGTTGCATGGAAAAAGGAGCCATTCAATACCAGGATCCCAAATATGAGAGGTGTTGCTCGTTGGTAGTTGAATTTTTAAGACTTTGTACAAAACTGCTGCATCTCTTCCTGCTTGAGATATTTTTCCAGAACACAAGACCACTATCGCACACACGCTAGTGGCAGTTGACATACAGATTGCAGAGAGAATAGCTTCTTTCAAGCTGAACATGCGAGAATAGCAGCCTAACTGCTGAACTGTTTCTGAATGTGGCAAGTTCAAAACCATTGGCAAGCAATGTATCTGGAGGAGAACAGTCGGAGTATAGCACCAGGAATGAGACTGCAACAGCAATGACAACAACAGAGCCGATAATTGCTTCATGTCGACAGGTTGCCCAACGAAAATTGATAGCCTGAATGTTGTCTGGCCAGTATAAACTAGTTTTGGCACTGTAGATTTGTCCAGTATCATATCCATTTGGTTGAAAATGCCTGGATCCCATAAGAACTGAATCTCATGATTTTCATGACTTGATGGCACCCTGCAATAGCAGCTCCTGCTTTGGTACACAAGTGGGCACTCCAAACTGGATTCTCTCCGTTGGCACATAAGGGTGTGTGAAAATTCCACCTGCAATATCTTTGTTCAGTGTCGAACTCAAAATTGAATGGTCTCCTGGATCCCATTCATTTATTCTCTCATGAATTGCCAATACACTCCAAAGTGAGTCTGTCATCTGCTGTGTATAAATATGCCAAATTGGTTGCATACATTCAGAGCTTTAGGGGCTACCATAACCACATAATCAAATTTCTCGGGGGGCTTAGACTTGTTTGAGTGGAGTGATGCTGAAACTCCGGGATCCCATAGAAAAAATATAATGGAATTCCCTGTAGCCGAATGACAATCAGGTTTGTCCCATAGTTTTTCTTCGTCGCCTTGAGCTGCTTCATCGCATGTTCTGCATTTCAAATCTTTGCTGAACCAATAGAGGAGTCGTGATATGTCCTCATTCTCAAACATGAAGTTTTCACCATCATTCAGTTTCTTTAAATCAAAGATTGACTGCCCATTTGTCAAACTGAACGCACCAACAGTATCAGTATCAACCGTAGGTTTCTCAGCACTGAATGTTAGCTTGCTGAAACAGTTGGGAAGCTGTCCACTTTCCAACTACAGCTAATAACCCACTACTCCATACCACTACTAGTCTCTGACACCCCGCGAGAACCTACCTGCAGCAGGCTAGCGCCATCCACGAGATTGGACACATCCTCATCAAGGGTCTTCCTTGCAAGGTCTGTGCCTTTTGGATCTTTTTCCGATAGAAAAGCTCGTAGTTGATTATACTTTCTTCTTTTCGGTTGGTGAATTGATGAATCTGGGTATCTACTGCTATAAAAAAATGTATTTAGGAGTGGCTGTCAAAGTAATTTTACCTCTCATATTCCACGGTCATGGATTAGGATATTTACCTAGCTATCCATCTTTATATTTTAGTAAATCTAACATGGTAAGATTTGTCACGGTTATGGATCGGGATCTTTATTTAGGTTGTGTTTCAGTAAATCTTGTCATGGCAGGATTTTGCAAACCAGTTGTAAAGGGCTACATCTGCTTAACACGGAATTTAACTTGCATGTCTAATCAGCAGTTCACATATTTATAGCTGTCATAGTTTAGTGATATATGCTGTTTATTCAGTTTTGAGACTCTTATTTAAATAGAACTACGACTGGCAGGCTGAAGGCTGGCCAACGTCTCCTCCCCCGGCAAGCTGCGTCGTGACTCTGCGCCATCATTGGCCACTTGCGCTAGCCCAGCTCCGTGCGACCGCAGGGAGGGTTGGCAACACCTCTTCCCCTTCCGACAGAGATGGTGATATTCCTCCATCTGGTTACATTTTTTGTGTATATATATGAACTGTTGGTTTTTACCACAAAATGTATTCTGTTAGACACTGATATTGCTGTGGGCATAGCCAAGTTCTCTTTCATTTCATGAGGTGATACCTTCTGAAAGTGCTGTTGTAGTTCTCTTTCAACTTATTAAGTAGTAGTCCTCCATTCTATTTGATTCTCGCATCATATATGAAAGGACATCAATGGCAAATTGTGCTTGTTCTAAATACTGTTGGTTATGTTCTATTTTGTAGGAAATCAATCACAATTGATCTGCAGACATGCATCAGAAGTTTCTAGCTTTAACTGAATCATTTTCTAGCATCACTGATAACTCACTTTGTAAAAAAAAAACTTAGGCGAAATATTTGGTGAGTCCGCATGCCAGATAGTATCAACAAATGCTTACATTGCATAAATGTTTTGTGGTTACAGTATATATATATTTTTTGATCCATGGAATCCATTTGTTTGTCTAGGTAAACTTGCAAAAATACATATGCAGACACATTTGGTGTGGTTGATCTTCGTGGCGGATCTGTCCAAATGGCAGTAACCCAGGGAAGCTAGGTGCAAATGCTCCTCAAAGGTACAACCTATTATCTTTATGTCCATAGGTTAGTAATATAACCCTCTGATGAATTTAGTCTAAGTATAGCATGAATTAACAATGTTCAGAATCTATTTCAGCACTTGGTGGTGGTACCATCTTGCAAATCTGTTGTTTCTGTCTAATTGGATTTGTGAGTCGGAAATTACTTAAATGAGAAAAAATGTGCTAAAATAGCATAATGCATACGTTATCTAACACAAGTTCTAATGGAAGTGTGAGGTAATTCAGGCTAACCCAAGTTTAAATGTAGCTCTGTATTAAAATTCACTATAGATCAAGTTAGGTAGTCTCAAGAAACCTATAAGTGTATTCTTATACCTTGTTTTAAGACAACTGCATTGGAGATTTTTTTATGTTGAGTTATATGACATAAAGTCATGCATCCAGTTGTGCTCTGCGGAGTAATAGCGTACTGGTTTACCAATTTTTAGTAAAATTTGTTTATGTAGGTTACCAATTTTTACAAGACCAGCTATAGCGTAATGGTTCTGCTTGGTAGTCTTTGCTACTTATCAACCGCCGGTGAAAAGTACTCAATAGCAGTAGTGCCCTGTCCAACTACTATGTCTTCTGTAAAAAGAACCCTTGATAATACAAGCTCCATGGGCAAATTATGACATTACATGTTTTATTTTTATTTGTACTGGTCATATGAGTACTGATTCTAACTGCCTTTATTATTCTAGGGAAATATTAGGATGGTGGTAATACATTTGAATCGTCAACTGCACCTTCTTGTAGTTATTTGGAATGCATGGCTGATGTAGTGAAAGCTCTTAAAGTCGATGGAGCACTCACATGAAATCTTCTTCCTTGGGTAGAATTCGGAAATTGGAATGGTGGTAATGGGCAGGAGAATCTCTTTGTATCATTTTTCTCGACATGGCAGCTGAAGTAAGGTTATGGAACATCTGATTCTAGCAGCATGCTCCATCTGAAGATGTTCCTTTAGTAGCTGATTCTGCCATACGCATTTTCAGCGCGGCCTTTGAGCAGCTGTACTGGGAACGAAGGAGCGACTCACAGTTGCCAAGGGGAGCTAATCTGAAGCAACGATGGTGTACCTGTCGGTCTTGGGCGTTGTAATTCCTGGGTTCAGTGCGGCCGTGCAAACACGGCCGGAGCTGTGCCCGCCGCCGAGACGAGCTACGGATTGCAGAAGAGGCGGCCGTGCTGCTCCCGTGATCAGGCCAGTCCCGCAACGCACGCACGCGTCGCCCCTTTAATTAACTGCCGCGGCGAGCCGGTCTCCTTCATCGTCCGCCGCGTCTTCCGCAATCCAAAGCTACTGCCGACCGCCCGTCTGCAAATTGCCATGGTGCTCTACTGCGTTCGTCGTAGAGGAAGATCGAGCTCAGTATTTAGCTCCCTCTGACGCTAATTTGGGCTCTGACGGCCTCTGTTTTTCGTTTGGTCACCTCCGGACTGACTGCCGGCCACCGCTGAAAAGAAAAGACTGATTGCCGCCCCTTCATTAGTAATGGCGTGCTCGGTAAACTGCGTTGATTTCTGCCTCCCGGGCGGCATATATCGTTGGGGCCTGCTTGAGTGCTTGACACAGTCAAAAAACCATGTCATGTACTGCATTGCACGTTCTTGCACGAGAACACCAACTTTTCATGCTTTTATTGATTTTAGGCGACTAATGCAAATGTTGGGTATTTAGTTGCCCAAACATATTTCATATGGTCACCTTGTTTTTGAGTGCTAAAGTATCCCAACACTGGCCCGCAAAATAAAAGTTACCAACACTAACAGGTAATTTGATAGACATGCAATCCGACATATAATAAGCATTGGAACATCTCCAGTCGCGTCCCCCAAACCGTCCCCAAACGGCGCCGGATTGAGCGTTTGGGGGACGTGTTTCGTTCGTGCCGTATTTGGAGGACGTCGCTCCCCAGCCTCGTCCCCCAAACGCCACCCCCAAACATTAAAATACTCTTTTTTGTTTATTTACATTTTTATTTCAATAAAAGGGAGAAACATTCCACAAACTAATACATGATTGGGAACATGGTTTACACGAAGACACAATTTGGACCATGGTTTTTCACAAACTAATACATAATTTGAACCACGGTTGATACAAATATAAAACATTGCAAAAAACTAAACCTAACTAGGCCGGGCATGGAAGGTTTTGTGTGTTCCCTGCCAAGAAAGAACACTCGAGGGCACACCCAATCACCCAAACTGGAAAATCCAGCTGGTGAGGTGCCCCTGTCGGTTCTTCCGAGGAAGAACAACCAGAAACACCCGTGCATATTTTCACTGCGAAGAAACAACACTCGTCAGTCGTCGTCCTCCTCAGCGCTGTCGTCGCGGTAGTGCCGGCGGCAATGCGTCTCGTCGAACACGTTGATGCTCATGTCCCTGTCGCCAAAGTAGGAGAACACGAGCACGAAGCCGGCTTGGAGGCGTTGGTAGCGCGCGAACCTCTCCCAGCCGATGTGGAGGTACATCTTGCCGCGCGCGTCGTAGATCACGTCGACGATTCACCGGCAGTAGCCGCAGGCAGCCTCCTGCAGATGCAGCGAGCCCGGGCGCCCGTCGCTGGCGACGAAGTCGGCGAAGGTGTCCGACAGCCTCTGGATGCCGTGTGGGTCGCCCTTGAGGATGATGACGAACTTGATCAGCACGGGGCCCTCCTCGTCCTGCATGTACGACGATGGAGACAACAGCGCCGCAGGCGACGTCGAGCGTGCAGCTCTACCGCGGCCACGACCACGACCACGGCCGCGAGCTCGGCCTGCGCCTCTACCAGCCATGGCGTCGACTCTTGAGATGGTGGCGGCTAGGGTTGGGGAGAGAGGCGCTAGGGTTTGTGTGTGAGAGGGACGATGAGAGGCGACCCTTTTTATCGGCCGGAGGGAGGCGGGGGAGTGGTGGCGCTCATTAACGCTGGCACGCAGAGCTAGGCGCGACGAGACGCTTCGCTGCGCCTCTGCGGGAACTGCACCGTCGCTGCGCGCTAATAACTTCCGTCGCGAGGTAGGCGACGGTTAGGTTGTGCCGCTGACGCGTCGGTCCCGCCACTCCCTGCCTCGCTTTTCGGTGTGTCCGGCGGCCCCGGAGCGTCCCCTGCGTAGCGCGGATGGGCTCGGGGCACCGGACACCGTATCGGGCCGCGCCGGACAAAAAATGGCTTTGAGGGACGCGGCCGAGAACGTTTGTTTGTCCGGCGCGCCCTAAATTCCTTTAGGGGACGGTTTGAGAAACGCGACTGGAGATGCTCTTACCACGCAGAACTAGTACACCTACTACATTATTTAAGCACCACGAGTTAACCAAACAATAGCTCATGGTACATGAAAAATTACCACCCGTGGGGTTAAGACCTGGTAGAATTAGAGGGAACATGGCACGCTTTTGAAATCAAACGTTATCACACTCTTCCTACTCATTCCCCTCTTGCTCGAGCCAACTCCATCGGTTGTCATCCAAACTGCAAGACTGTCTTCACCATCTCGGCTTGGTCTCTAGGGCTATCCATTTTGGCGAAGCCGACAACAGTGTCGGTGAGATGAGCTGCATTATTGGCGCCACACGAGCCGTTACCCTCGGTTTTGACGGCAAGCTCATGTTCCTCGACCGATAAAAACAGTCCATGGAAAGCTCATGTTTCTCAACAAACTCCAAATGTTTCAATATGCAACCAAATAGTTAGGATCGTCAAAATGTTGTTGAGATGGACAAATCAATAGTGGATAGGTCAAACATACACTTAGAAGGCTCACTTTTAAATCTACTTCCATACGGCTATAAAGATTCTCTTGTTGCCGTGAACAAAGTAAGTAAATTGTTAGCATCAGTGAGATTTCTGGTTCCAAGCAATTAAAGTTCCCATTGAGGCTCCTTCTAATGGCTGAAACACATAGGAACTGGGTTTCTGTGGTAGAAAGATATGGCTTTGAATAGAGAGATTTTCTGCAGCTTAGGTTCTTATAAGCACAAAATATCCGAGTGTGCAAAATTAACCAAATGGTATATAGTGGTGTTTTTGTCATTGCCTCCTAAACCCTTAAACTACATGAAGCGATATTCATCGTGAACCTATAGCACCACCCAAGTCAATAGAAAAATAAATCATGTGAGACCAATAGAGTGAGATAAAAAGATTAGGGAACATAGTTAAGCTTTCCAGCGTTACTGGGGTTTACAACACGCATTTGAAAGGGATATAGATAGCGATGTCTAGGACTTCAAAGGCACCTCCAGTATGCATCACCAACTTCGAAGGAGAAGAAATAGATATTGTTGCGGCATATTGACCGATTAATTAGACCTAAATGGTATCATTAGTGTTTGTTTTCTTACCCCAACCAGTTACATGAAAATGAATTTTGCAAGATCATATCTAGGATAAATTTTGGGATTGCTTTTGATGCAGCTATGTCGTTGTGTTACAGGTTGCCATTTCTCTATCTTATATGAAAAACATGTTTCTTCTAAGGAAAATAAAATTTCACTAATAATGTAAAACTTATTAGATCACATTTAAGTAAGATAATGTTTTTGATATATATATTAGAAGTTTCTCATTCATTTTAAAAATCGTCACCACAAGTAACCGAGCCTATTGGGGACTAGAATTAAACCTTCACATTTTTGTAATTTATTTATTTTTCTTTATAACTTTAGTACCAGATTTAAAAAATCATCTTGAAGCGAAACATTGCACCGCCTTGAGAGAATAATATTGTACTTATTGGAGATATATAGTTATAGCTTTGAAATACAAATGAGATATCTAACATTGAAATTTCAAGTGCTAAACTAGACCTACATTTCTTTCTCGTGTTATAACTATTTCTAATAGAAAGTTGTTTCTTTAGTAGAATAAATACTACCTCCTGAAGTATGCTAATATGGATATAATTTCTTTATATATAACTTCCATCTATCCATATTGTATTTTGTATATATATCATAGATGGTTCTAGAGTATACCACCAAGAAAGCATATCTTATATGTGCACAAATGACTAGTATGTAGGTTAGTCCTGATTTGGTAGTAAATTTAGATTGATCGGTGAAAAGTTTAGGAGCACAAGTGCCTTAGGCCTTTCACAGTGGGGTCTCTTAGCGTGGCATCAGAGGTGTTTTTCTTATTTGGCACTATATTAAATAAGAGACATTGGTGTTGTATCTTAGCTAAGACAATTGTTACACGGAGCCATAGGAACCATTCTTGGCATAATCTCATGCATGCATGTCTACATGATCATTAAATAAACGTAAAACTCTTAAGATACAATATAGTGTAGAAGTTGTCTCTTAAATATGGATACAACTCTTAACATACACTAGTGGAAAACAGGCCTTTTGATCCGGGTGGTTAGGGCCTTTTGTCGCGGGCGGCCAGCCGCGACAAGCAAGGCGCGATAAAAGGGAGGCCTTTTATCCCGGGTCACTTACGACCCGCGACATAAGGTCCACCACGTGGCAGCCGCCTGGCGCGCAGGGCACAGAGCCCTTTTGTCGCGGGCGGTATTACCACCCGCGACAAAAGGCCCTCTACGTGGCGCGCGCACAACGCTTCTGCTTTAGGGTTTGAGGGTGCAGCACCCCTCCCCCCGCCACCGACCGCTTTGTTATATCATTTTTTTCGTTCGAAAATAAAAGTTGCATATATTTGTACGCTACTAGAAATTGTACACGTTCATTCAATATATATATATATAGATCGATCAAACAAATGTTGGAAGCAAAAGTCGATTCCTCTTTACATGTAGCCCTTACATATATATATACATTTAGCTCACGATCGACAAGCGGTACTAACGACCGTCTATTTGGAGGTAGAGCATCTATTTGGACTAAACAAGCCTTTGTTGTTTAGTACATCTTTAATCAAAAGTCCCGCCAGTTCCTCCGCGATTCCTAGTGCGTGTTCCTTTGGTTGGAGTCTGTCCCGCATGAACTCGACCTATATACGAAAATGAGATGAGTATGACTATATCAGTCTTGATAACGAAATATTGATGATAATAAATAAAGTTGTGAACTTACGTTGAATTTATTATTGTTACTGCTTCTCGGTGGTTAACATGCGAATGGACTCGCAAACGTAGTATCCACATAGATTCGTCCCTTGTGGCTGCTGGGGGCACGGTACAGGAGTAAATGTTAGCTTCTACGCCCGGGTTTCGTTCTTACGATGTCTCTTGAAAGCGGTCCAAGCCCTGCCAGGCAAAAGAATGATTGAATGAGTGGATAATTAATTGATATCTCACGAATGATAAAGCGCGGCGATGAAGGAAATTACACTTGGAGCAACTTACGCAAGTCCCGGAACCCGTCCACGCCTCTACTCGGTGGGTCTTTTACCTCAACTAGTCCCTTATCGAGGTTGAATGTCTAGTAGAATCCGAGTGGAAGCTGCACATGTTATGCATATACGTCGGGAATTACACTTAACATCGAGTAAGAAAAATTGAATGTGCATAAAGATCATTAAGACTCTCACTCGTAGTTGTAAGGAAACAATATTGAATCACAGAAATATTGCTCCCCCAAAAACCTTAGTAGGTTTCCCCCGTTTCTTGGGCATTAAACTTTACCGTTTGAGCATGTACTTTATCTGGGTCAATAAACCCAATATTGATAATATTATTACTTTTGCATTCACTGATCTTCGATCTGCATAAGAGAACACATAAGATATAATGAGTATATATATGCAATGAAAACGAACATGAACTGAATGAAAATGAACTTATATGTAGTTAACAACTTACAAGCAATAGCAACTCATGAGAGATTTGTCGAGGGCATCTAGATTGAATAACTGCCGAGTTCATTCATCTCAATATGGATCTCCTCCTTTCGGTAGTAATATTCCCATGGTATACTCGCCACGATGAACCTTATGTTCTCCTTGCATGCATCAAGGTACCAGCGATGCAAATTCCGCATATGTGTTGGCAGTTTAAGCAGCTGCTGCGTGGCTGACCAAGTCGGCCCCGTAGACAAATTTAGGAGCTATATCAGCGGTGGAGTACTGCAGCATCCGCTGCATACATCAATTCCTCCACGGTAACGTCACGGGCAGCCGCTAGCTTTGCAGACTTCTTCCATATTGAAACCACCATGTTCCTGGTACAGCTTGGGAACATTAAGCACTTTGAGTGGTGGGATCGATTGTTTGGGCTGAGCACCGAGGAGGGAACTTCCTTTCTATTTTTGCCTTTTGTCGTTTGCTTGGCCTTGAGGGGTGCACTTGTTGAAGTTGACTTATTCTCGGTTGCACTTCTAGCTGATGATTTGCTCGTGCCAGCAATGTCCTTCTCCTTAGCCTTTTCAGCATTCTTTGTGTCAATTACCTTCGCAAGAGTGCGTGTATAGTCATCCTTCTTCTCGTGTAAGTCATCTTTGCGATGGTGTGTTCGAGAAAACTAGTAGCATATGCTATTTGCTTCTCTCGTGTATGGCTGCGGCGGCTGGAGGTTTTGGCTTATGAAAAAAATCATAATTGATTTTCTTAACAATGGCATCATTTTCCTCCGGGGTACGATCGTAAGGACGGGGGGAGGAACCTTTGGTACTTTTGGGAGGGCGACCTCTTGGGGACAGGACTCTTGAAACGCTTCCGGCTGGGTGCATTCCGAGTCTTTTTGGGCGGAGGCGGCGGCGCTGGAGATGGAGATGGACTACCGATGTCGTGGTCGACGTCGTACCCACGGGGTGATGGTGGCGACATGTGATCGGTAGGAGGAGGTGATGGTGGCCTGCGATCACACTGGAGGAGGTGATGGTGACTCTTTGGGACGACCGGTACTAGGTGCTACCCAGCCTGGCAGCTTGATATTCTTCTTTTCCCGAGAGAATGATTTCTCCCAGCACCTCTCCGAGTGTAAGCCCCCATCACCTCCGGGGATATCGAGCTCCGAGTGTCCCCCACGACGGGACAAGCTGAATCCACCCCGACACGAGCATATCCAGCTGGAATCGGATTGCCATGCCATGTTGCCGGCTCACCTTCAGGTCCAAATGCCGGTAAGACATAGCCGACCGCCACCTTAACAGAAACCTTCTTGAACACCTCATGGAGATCACAAGGTGTTTGCTCCTTGATTCCATCGAAGGGGTCGCCGGGACCGGCATCTATCATCATCCGTGTAGGAGGGGCCTCCGAGTCGGCCACGCTTCGTTGTCTCGTCGGCTGAGATATTTCAGCGGTATTATCGAGCGGGCGCTGTCCTTTTAGTTCATTTATCTCCCGCTGCTGCTGCTGAAGCTCCCGCTGCTGCTGGTCAAGTCGGCGTTGGAACTCGGCCATCCGGTCATTACTGCACCTCCGGTGGCGTTGTTTAGCTCTCGCTCGGCTTCTATAAGTCTCCGCGTCGGCCGGAAACCCAAGCGACCACGGAACACTAGGGCCGAAGCCTCTTGTTCGTCCTCCCTTCTCGGGATTACCGAGGACAAGCGTCGGCAAGTCTTTCTCTCTATCGGGAGCAAACTTTAGTTTTCCCGCCTTTATATCTGTCGTCACTTCAATCCATTTTTGCTCGGGTACCCTAACCCTGGTGTCACTTTCAACAATGTTCCCTGTCTTCATGTCATACTCACGGCCATGCGCGAGGAACCAATTTCGAGCCCTTGTGTCCCATCCTTCTCGCGTGGGTTACGGAGTGATCCCGTTCAGCTCCATCTCGGCCTCTTGTGCATCCCACTTAGGCATGGCTCTTCCGTAGCCCCCTCGCCCCGTATGATGGTGATACTTCTTCTCTCTTGCATTCTTCTTGTTTTTCGTTGTCGAGGTTCACTGACCTCCTACGATTCTTTGTACCTCACAAATTCTTCCCGGTTATGCTCTGCTTCGCTAGGTAGTTCTCGAATAATGGAGGCTTCTTGTCTTTCTTATAATTTTTCCATAACCGGTTCTTATACGCCGGAAAAGTTCCCCCATCTTCTTAAGAGCCCATTTCTTCACTAGCTCTCGCTGCTTAGCATTCTCGGACTCCGATCCCAAATCGGCAAAGTGAAATGTGCCATCGAGGTCTCCGAAAAGTGTGTCTTTGTACCTATCGGCAACCTGATTTTCGGACACATTCTTCGTCTTGTTCCATTCTCTGACAGTGATCGGGACACGATCTCTAACCACAACTCCGCACTGATTTTTGAACTTCACTCCGACATTCTCGGGTACCACCGGTTGTCCTTCCGGTGATATAGCTTCAATTGTGAAGTGGTCTTTCTTGGTCAACTTCTTTGCCGGGCCTCGTTTCTCTATCTTATCTTCGGAGGCCTAAGAGAATACATATAGAATTGCATTAATGCCTCTATACTAATGCCTCAATACATATGTACATATAGAATTCCATTAATACCTCATCATGATCGGAGCCGTCAGCTTCTCCGTCACCGGAGCCGTCGTCGGCTTCTCCGTGACCGGAGCCGTCGGCTTCTCCATGACCGGAGCCGCGGGCTTCTCCATCACCGGAGTCGGCTCGGTCGGCTTCGTACCATCGCGGATTATGTCCGCGAATATGTCTTCTGTTCCAAGTCCCGTTCGAATTGATCCATTGTTTCTGCAAAAGAATTAAATCGATAAGTACATGTTCAAACACAAACCAAACCCTAACCCTAATCAAACACAAACCAAACCCTAACCCTAATCAAACACAAACCAAACCCTAACCTTAATCGCTGACACGTGTTTGCGAGAGGGAGAGGGTGTCGGCGGCAGCGTGTTTGCGAGAGGCTCGGGTGTTCGCGAGAGGTAGAGGAGAGGGAGAGAGAGGGGAGTTGCGGCGTCGAGTGATCGCGAGAGGGAGAGGGAGCACGGGACGAGGGCGATTACGCGAGAGGGAGAGGAGAGGGCCGGTGTCGGCGTCGGGGGTGTTCGCGAGAGGTAGAGGAGAGGGAGAGAGAGGGGAGTTGCGGCGTCGAGTGATCGCGAGAGGGAGAGGGAGCACGGGACGAGCGCGAGAGGGAGGGAGAGGAGAGGGTGTCGGCGTCGGGGGTGTTCGCGAGAGGGAGTCGTCCACTATGGCTAAATACATATAACTAAATACATTAAATAACTAACTAAATACACTAAATAACTAACTAAATACACTAAATAACTAACTAAAGAGGGTTGCTCCGGTGCTCCCCCTAAACTAAGTTGAGGGGGCATATTTGTTTTTCTTTGTGTTGGGTCCATCGAAACCCATATCGAGCCCATGTATATATACCCACCTATATTGATACGGCACGTCGCGTAAGGAAAAAACTAAAACAACTAAAACCTAAAAACTATTAAACTAACTACTAATTATTACATAAAAACTAAAAGAACTAAAACAAGTAAAACCTAAAAACTATTAAACTAACTATTAAACTAACTACTAATTATTACATAAAAACTAAAACTAAAACAATTACAAAAATTTATAAACTAAAACAAAATTATAGTAATTAAAAAAAGAAAAAAAAGTGCCCCGAGAGGCGGCGGCCAGGGCGCTACCTCTCTGTAGGGGCGACCGACGGCGAGGCGAGGTGGCGGCGGCGGCCGAGGCGATGCGAGGCGGCGGCGGCGGCCGAGGGCGAAGGCGAGGCGCGGCAGCCGAGGGCGAGCGACAGCGCGGCGGCGAGGGCGAGGCGAGCGCGCGGCGGCCAAGAGCGCGGCGGTGGCGAAGGAAGGACGTCGAGGGCGCGGCGGCAGAGGAGGACGTCGAGGAGGACGTCGAGGGCGCGGCGGCGCGTCGGCGTTGGCGGCGGCGGCGGCGCTCCAAATTTCGGCAGCCTGGCGGCAAGGTGTAGCTAGGGTTGGCCTCCAGTTGCGGGTTGTGGCTTCGCCCGCGACGCGCGGAGGTTTTTATACCTCCACCCCTTTTGTCGCGGGTGGTGGCTCAACCCGCGACAAAAGGCCCCTTTAATCGCGGGTTGAGCTACCACCCGCGACAAAGGGGTCTTTTGTCGCGGGTTGAGCCACCGCCCGCGACTAAAGACCCACTGGCCGATCCGTGGCACTCCGCATCCAACGGCTCCGGCCGTTTGAATCCAACGGCCTGGAGCGATTGGACACGGATCAGCTCTGTTATTTTTTCTTTTTTCTTTTTTCCTTTTTTGTTTTTTCTTATTTCAATAACTTTTAAATGGTAAATCAAATAGAAAAGTGTTATATATGAAAATTTGTCAGAAAAATACAATGAACATGAATATGACATCCATATAACTAGTTGCATCTTCCACGCGTCGCCGCCTCTTCCAGGTGTCGCCGCCTCTTCCACGCGCCTCGCCCCGTCGCTGCCGGCGTGCGACGTGTGTAGCCGTGGCTTACACGTGCCTCGCCATGTGTCGCCGCCGCTTCCACGTGCCTCGCCCCGTCGCTGCCCGCGTGCGACGTGTGTACCCGTAGCTTACACGTGCCTCGCCACATGCCGCCGCCGGCGTGCGACGTGTAGCCACCGCTGACACGTGCCTCACCCCGCCGACGCCGGCGTGCGACGTGTAGCCACCGCTGACACGTGCCATGCCCCGCGTGCACTATATAGAGCGACGAGTGCGGGCGCAACCACACGTCGCCACCGCCTCCGCTCATTCATCTCCGGGATGCCTCCATGTCGTCGAGGGGCGTCCGGTTTCCGTGGCGTTCGAGTGCATCCGAGCGGTAGGTTCACCGCCGAGATACGCGCCGGTGGCTTCCGCCTCACCCTCGGCACGTACAACACGCCGGAAGAGGCGGCGCGCGCTTACGACGCGGCGGCGTGGCGCTTTCGGCGGCCAGGGCACGACATGAACTTCCCGGATGTTGAATCGCTAGAGGAGGCGGAGTTCCTCGCGCCATCTGCCGTGCCTCGTCACCGAGCGAGGACCGTCGCCGGCATCGCCGGGTGCAGCGCAGGATCGCCATCGCCGAGCGCGACGAGCGGTTGATGCGCCGGTGGAGGGCGCGGTCCCCCGACGCGTTCTTTGCTAACCTTAGGGCACAACGCAGGTCCAACAGGGCGGCACCGTCGGGCCGTCGCCGCCTTCGAGCTCGAGAACTCGAATACAACTTGGACCGAAAACGACCCTCGGTGGGATGACCTTTGGACGGAGACAACCTCCGACGACGAGTAGAGACTAGACTAGTAATTTATCTATTTTATTGTAATTTCAATAAAGTCGTTGTCGGTTCTATTAGTTTAAATTTAGTTTATAAAGTCGTTGTCGGTTGTTTTTGTTCAATAAAGTGGTTGACACGAAATTTATTACGATTGAACTGAAATTAAAGTACAGAGCTCAAATGAAAAATAAGATACATGGCCAGATTCGAATGTTGGAGCCATTCAATCATAGTCGTGCCTAGTCCTATACACGTCGCCACTGTAGTCATCAAAGTCGCCGACGTCATCGTCGCTAGCATCGGGGTCGCGGTTGTCGAACCTCGGCGGATGACCACGCGTGGGCTGGGATTGAGGGTAGCGCAGGCGGGGGCCACGATAGGCCAGGACGCTCTGGAGAGTCCGGCCGCGCCACCACATCCGACGGCCGGCCTCGTTGAAGTTCGAAGGAGGAGGGCCGTCCTCCTCGTACCGGCAGCCGCCCTCTCACGCCGATTGATGAAGAAGCTGTCCCAAGTCGGGCTGTAGTCGGGATGCCACCGGGGATTCCTCCGCTGCTCGGGCGTGAGCTCGAAATAGTAGTGGTTCGTGATGGCCATCTCGCGTGGCACACCTACGAGGGATAGGAGGGACCGGTACGCCTCCGACGCTCGAGCAACCAGCCGGTCGGGGACGCGGTAGCCGGGCGGGCAGGGGTAGTTCGAGGCGCAAAGCGCCTCCGCCTCCCGGGGTGTTAGACATACGATGGAAGCCATGGGAGAGAGTGATGAGGTTTGCGAGATATGAGAGTCCAAGCCTACATATATATAGTGGAAAAATGGCGGGAATGCGGGAAGAAAATAGGCGGGGAACGAAGTGGCGCGCGAAACTTTCATCCGGGTGGAGGCTCAAACCGCGACAAAAGACGGGGAGGCTTATCTAGGAGGGCCTTTTGTCACGGTTGGTGGCTGCAACCGCGACTAAAGATGTCGGCAGGATAATAAGGATGTGTCGGTAACCTTTTGTCACGGTTGGTGGCTGCAACCGCGACTAAAGGCTGTCGGCGAGGATAAGGACGCGTGGGTGGACGCACTGCTCGATGAGATAAAGCATGTAGCGCACGACGGTCTGTCGAAGGAATAAGACAAAGTACAAGCGGTGCCGTGCCTATAAAAGGAGCATCGATACGCCTTGCCAAGCAGATCAACAAGCCAAGCACAGTTTAATCTTCATTATTACATAAATGTAGAGATTGTCTTGGGAACTATATATGAAGAATACATTATTACATCGCCATCTAGTGTTGTGATCTTCTACGCCGTAGCCATGGAGAATCTTCATCATTTAGCAAGATGCTTGGGTCAATTTTCACCGTGAAGGGCGGAATTTCTTTAAACTTATTATAATCTTCTCGACATGTCTGTCTTGTCATCCACTCCCACGATGTTTCTTTTCCCCGAAAGAACTATGTGGCGCTTTGGCTCCTCGATTGATGTATTCTTTTGTTGATTTCTTTTTCTTGATTTGCTAGACATGTCCTTCACGTAGAAAACTTGAGCCACCTCGCTGGCTAGGACAAAAGGCTCGTCCGAGTACGCAAGATTGTTGGGATCCACTTGTTATCATACCGTACTTATCGTCAACATGTATAGCGCTGAGCTTCACCCATTTGCACCGAAACAAAGGGACCTTAAAAGTGGGACCATAGTCAAGTTCCCATATCTCCTCTATGTATCCATAATATGTGGTGGTCTGCCCATTCTCGTCTCATTGCATCGAAGCGGACACCGGCTGTTTTGGTTGGTGCTCTTTTTATCTTGGTCGATCGTGTAAAATGTATTCCCATTTATCTCGTACCCTTGGAATGTACATATGTTTGAAGATGGTAACCTGGCCAACAAGTACAGCTTGCTCCACCGCAGATGGGTCATTAATGAGATGTCTTTGCAACCAAGCGCCGAAGGTATTCATGTGTTGACGTGTAATCAAGGACTCGGGCTGGCCCGGGTTTATTTCTCGTAAAACATTCTTATGTTTCTCGATGTACGGAGCCACCAAGCTGGAATTGTATAGAACGTGTAGTGCGCTTGATTGAAAGAAATCTTGTCCCTCCACACCGTTGTTTTCCTTCCTAGTGTGCCTTTTCCAGTCAGCCTCCCCTCATACCGAGATTCAGGGAACACCAATCGGCTTAAGGTCAGGAAGAAAGTCAACACAAAACTCAATGACCTCCTCGGTTCGGTAGCCCTTTGAGATACTTCCTTCCGGCCTAGCTCGGTTATGAACATATTTCTTTAAGACTCCCATGAACCTCTCGAAGGGGAACATATTGTGTAGAAATACGGGACCGAGAATTCTAATCTCTTCAACTAGGTGAACGAGGAGGTGCGTCATAATATTGAAGAAGGATGGTGGGAACAACAACTCGAAGCCGACAAGACATTGGACCACATCTTCTACTGTAATCTCGACAAAGTTTCGGATCCATTACCTTCGAGAAATTGCGTTCAGGGAATGCACATATCTTCACAATGGCTAGTCGAACATTTTCTGGTAGAAGTCCCCTCAATGCAATCGGAAGCAATTGTGTCATAAGCACGTGGCAGCTCATGGGACTTCAGGTTACGGATTTTTTCTCCTTCATATTTACTATCCCCTTTATATTCGACGAGAAACCGAGACGGAACCTTGATGCGGAATAGGGCTTCAAAAAAGATCTCCTTCTCTTGTTTGGTAAGAGCATAGCTGGCAGGCCCTACAAGCGCCCTGGATGATTGCCGTTTCGGTCCTTTATGAAGTTCCTGGTCCTCCGTGCTTCTGTTGTATCTTTTGTCTTTCCATACACGCCCGAGAAAACCTAGAATATTCACACAAAGATTCTTGGTCAGGTGCATCACGTCGATTGCAGAGCGGACTTCCCGGGACTTTCCAATATTCTAGCTCCCGGAAAATAGATTTCTTCTTCCACATGGGCGCGTGTCCGTCATCGTCTTTCGGAACAGGTCGACCTGCTCGGACCCTTTCCAAAGATAACATTTAAATCCTTGACCATGTCAAATATATCAGCACCACTACGGGGGACGGGCTTCGGACGGCGGTCCGCCTCGCCATCGAAATGCTTGCCTTTTTTCCTTAAAGGGATGCTTGCGCGGAAGGAAACGACGATTGAACGGGTACACAACTTTTACTGCTTTTTCCCAAATATTTACTTTCGAGTCTCATCTAAACGAGTGTGTGCATGCATTGTATCCTTTGTTCGTCTGTCCCGAAATGTTACTTGAGAGCAGGCCAATCATTGATGGTTACGAATAGCAACGCTCGTAGGTCAAATTCTTGCTCCGTGTGCTCATCCCACACACGTACACCTGGTTTTGGCCCACAACTCCAAAAGTTCATCGACTAATGGTCTTAGGTACACATCAATGTCGTTGCCCGGTTGCTTTGGGCCTTGGATAAGCACTGGCATCATAATGAACTTCCGCTTCATGCACAACCAAGGAGGAAGGTTGTAGATACATAGAGTCACGGGCCGTGCGTGCTGTGCAGCCGCAGCTCTGCTCCCCAAAAGGATTCATGCCATATCGTACTTAGACCAAAGTATAAGTTCCTTGCCTCACCTGCAAAATCCGGAAACTCTCTCCCGATGTTTCTCCGCTGCCGACCATCAGCGGGGTGCCTCAACATCGCGTCTTTCTTACGTTCTTCCATGTGCCATCGCAACAACTTGGCATGCTCTTTGTTTCTGAACAAACGTTTCAACCGTGGTATTATTGGAGCATACCACATCACCTTCGCGGAACCCTCTTCCTGGGTGGCTCGCCCTCAACATCACCGGGGTCATCTTTTCGATCTTATACCGCAATGCACCACATATCGGACATTTATTCAAATTCTCGTACTTCTCACCGCGGTAGAGGATACGATCATTAATGCATGCATGTATCTTCTGCACATCTAATCCTAGAGGCGAGACAAGCTTCTTTCTTCACTAATGTACTTGACGGGCAATTCATTATTTCTTGGAAACGAGCTTCTTTAATATTATCATCAATTTCTCAAATCCCGAGTCGGTCCACACCGACCTCTGCACTTCCATTTCAGCAATTCCAATATGCTACCCAGCTTTCTATGCCCATCTTCACAACCTGGGTACAACAATTTGTGGTGGTCCTCTAACATCTTGTCAAACTTGCCAACCTCTCCTTATCCGTGCCACGGTCTCTTCTTGCATCGAAATGGCCCGACGAAGATCATCATCAACGGGATCATCGATGCTGATTCTTCACCTCCTTCTTCTTCATTGTCGTCCATTGCGGTATCCAAAGCATTGAGAGAACATAGATCGGTACTGGTCATCATTATCTTCTTCCTCATCGCGCGTCTTCCATCATAACCCCTTCTTCTCCGTTGCTTGGTCCAAACATTATAGCTGGACATGAATCCAAGCCGAAGCAGGGTGGCTCTTAATGTCTCTTGAGCAAGAGTAATCCTTCTCGTTCTTACATTTTAGACATGGACAGCACATAAACCTTGCTTCGACTTGTTGGCCTCGGCCACAAGCAGAGAAAGAATTCACGCCCTCTGCGAAAGCGGGGGCACATCGAGTTCACCGTACATCCATGGATAGACTCATCTGCATCATAAGTACAATTATATATGTATCAGATGCAATCACCTTGCTAAAATTAGTATTGTACGGACTATGCATATATATATAGTCGAGAAAATAGTTGCTAACCTTTTCAGGATCAAAAAGAGGAGAAATCTTATCAAATAAAACCAAGTGGCATCCCTCTCACAAGCATTCCATCAGACACCTCTTGTGCACATGTAAGAAAAAATGAGCTAGCATACACCTCCACCTTCACCACCAAGGAAAAAATGAGGTGGGGGTGTGGCTGCTGCTGTCTCTATATATAGGGGGGGGGACATTTTTGTCGCGGGCCGTATTACGACCCAGCGACAAGGAGTGGCCACGTCGCTCTAACCCTTTTGTCGCGGTCGTAGTACGGCCCGCGACAAAGCCGCGACAAAAGCCTCCGCGCGCTACATGGTTTCGGGCGACGTGGCCAGGCCAGCTGTGCGGGTGCCGCGGCGCCCGGACGAAAGGCTCCCACGGAAGCCCTGTTTTCC
>NC_061510.1:396852165-396863940 GCF_022539505.1 Lolium rigidum | reverse complement strand
ATCGTGGTATTGAATATGTACTTATGCACTTTATCTCTAATTAAGTTGTTTGTTGTGCGATAACCATATTCCTCGGGGACGCCATCAACTACTCTTTGTTGAATATCATGTGAGTTGCTATGCATGTCCGTCTTGTCCAAGTAAGGGAGATTTACCACTCATTTAATGGTTAGAGCATGCATAATGTTAGAGAAGAACATTGGGCCGCTAACTAAAGCCATGAATCATGGTGGAAGTTTCGCTTTTGGACATATATCCTCAATCTCATATGAGAACATTAATTGTTGCTACATGCTTATGCATTAAGGAGGAGTCCATTATCTGTTGTCTATGTTGTCCCTGTATGGATGTCTAAGTTGAGAATAATCAAAAGCGAGAAATCCAAAATGCGAGCTTTCTCCTTAGACCTTTGTACAGCGGCATAGAGGTACCCCTTTGTGACACTTGGTTAAAACATGTGTATTGCGATGATAATCCCGTAATCCAAGCTAATTAGGACAAGGTGCGGCACTATTAGTATACTATGCATGAGGCTTGCAACTTGTAAGATATAATTTACATGATACATATGCTTTATTACTACCGTTGACAAAATTGTTTCATGTTTTCAAAATAAAAGCTCTAGCACAAATATAGCAATCGATGCTTCCCTCTTTGAAGGACCATTCTTGTACCTTTTATGTTGAGTCAGTTCACCTATCTCTCTCCACCTCAAGAAGCAAACACTTGTGTGAACTGTGCATTGATTCCTACATACTTGCATATTGCACTTGTTATATTACTTTGCATTGACAACTATCCATGAGATATACATGTTATAAGTTGAAAGCAACCGCTGAAACTTAATCTTCCTTTGTGTTGCTTCAATACCTTTACTTTGATTTATTGCTTTATGAGTTAACTCTTATGCAAGACTTATTGATGCTTGTCTTGAAAGTACTATTCATGAAAAGTCTTTGCTTTATGATTCAGCTTGTTTACTCATGTCATTACCATTGTTTTGATCGCCGCATTCATTACATATGCTTACAATAGTATGATCAAGGTTATGATGGCATGTCACTCCGTAAATTATCTTTGTTATCGTTTACTCGCTTCGGACGAGCGAGAACTAAGATTGGGGATGCCGATACGTCTCCGACGTATCGATAATTTCTTATGTTCCATGCCACATTATTGATGATATCTACATGTTTTATGCATACTTTATGTCATTATTATGCGTTTTCCGGAACTAACCTATTGACGAGATGCCGAAGGGCCGCTTGTTTTTCGCTGTTTTTGGTTTCGTAAATCCTAGTAAGGAAATATTCTCGGAATCGGACGAAATCAACGCCCAAGCATCTTAGGATCACGCGAAGCTTCCGAACACCGAGAGAGGCCGAGGGGGGCCATCGGGCCACTGGACGCCAGGGTGGCGCGGCCCAGTGCCTTGGTCGCGCCCTGTTGTGTCACCGCCTCGTCGACCTTCCGACTCCGCCTCTTCGCCTATTTAAAGGTCCCCGACCTAAAACCTCGATACGGAAAACCACGGTACGAGAAACCTTCCGAGCCGCCGCCATCGCGAAGCCAAGATCCGGGGGACAGGAGTCTCCGTTCCGGCACGCCGCCGGGCGGGGAAGTGCCCCCGAAGGCTCCTCCATCGACACCACCGCCATCTCCATCAACGCTGCTGTCTCCCATGAGGAGGGAGTAGTTCTCCATCGAGGCTCTGGGCCGTACCTGGGTAGCTATGTGGTTAATCTCTCTCCTATGTGCTTCAATACAATAATCTCATGAGCTGCCTTACATGATTGAGATTCATATGATGATGCTTGTAATCTAGATGTCATTATGCTAGTCAAGTGGATTTTACTTATGTGATCTCCGGAGACTCCTTGTCCCACGTGTGTAAAGGTGACGCGTGTGTGCACCGTGTGAGTCTCTTAGGCTATATTTCACGTAATACTTATTCACCGTTATGAATGGCATAGTGAAGTGCTTATTTATATCTCTTTATGATTGCAATGTGTTTTGTATCACAATATATCCGTGTGCTACTCTAGTGATGTTATTAAAGTAGTTTATTCCTCCCGCACGGTGTAATGGTGACAAGTGTGTGCATCGTGTAGTACTTGGCGTAGGCTATGATTGTGATCTCTTGTAGATTATGAAGTTAACTATTGCTATGATGGTATTGATGTGATATATTCCTCCTTTCGTAGTGTGAAGGTGACAGTGTGCATGCTATGTTAGTACTTGGTTTGGTTATGTTGATCTGTTATTCACTCTAAGGTTATCTAAATATGAACATTGAATATTGTGGAGCTTGTTAACTCCGGCATTGAGGGTTCGTGTAATCCTACACAGTTAGTGGTGTTCATCATCCAACAAGAGGGTGTAGAGTCTAGCATCTATCTATTTATTCTGTTATGTGATCAATGTTGAGAGTGTCCACTAGTGAAAGTATGATCCCTAGGCCTTGTTTCCAAATACTGCAATCATCGTTTACTTACTGTTCCACTGCATGTTTACTTGTTGCAATATTACTACCATCAACTGCACGCCACTAAGCTATTTTCTGCCGCCGTTACTACTGCTCATATTCATTCATACCACTTGTATTTCACTATCTCTTCGCAGAACTAGTGCACCTATTAGGTGTGTTGGGGACACAAGAGACTTCTTGCTTTGTGGTTGCAGGGTTGCTTGAGAGGGATATCTTTGTCCTCTTCCTCCCTGAGTTCGATAAACCTTGGGTGATCCACTTAAGGGAAACTTGCTGCTGTTCTACAAACCTCTGCTCTTGGAGGCCCAACACTGTCTACAAGAATAGAAGCACCCGTAGACATCATGGCCCTTCTCACGGCATATGTAGCAAGTTCTTTTCTTCTCCTTCTTCTCACTAGATTTCTCCACAATGGGAGCATTGGCTTGATTCTTCTTGGGAAGTAGAATTTCTTCAACTTGAGGTTGAATACGAGTTTGAGCTTGAGGCCGCTTCCCTTTTTGCTTCTTCTTCAAAGGGCAAGATCTAACATGGTGCCCTTCAATTTTGCACTTGAAGCAAACAATCTTGGCCGGGTCTTTGACTTGTACTTGGCCCTTCTTGTTGTTGTTGTTATTGTTGTTGTTGTTGTTGTTGTTGTTGTTGTTGTTGTTGTTGTTGTTGTTATTGTTGTTGTTGTTGTTGTTGTTGTTGTTGTTGGACTTGTTCTTGTTGTTGGATTTGGATCCAAGTCCACTCTTATCATTGGGGGATTGTTGCACACTTAACATCGTGTCAAGTTTGCATTTCCCTTCATGACTCTTTACCAAGTCGGTCTTCAAAGAAGTGACTTGGGCCTTGAGCTCTTTGATTTCCTCTACATGGTTAGTAACAACACAAGTACTAGAGGAAGTAGAACCTTCATTGTTAGAGCAAGAAGGCAAGGAAGATAATTCATCACAAGATTTAGCAATACTATGAGTGGATGAATTACTAGGACTAGCACATGGCAATATAGCTTTTTGGGTAGTAGTGCTAATATCCACATGAGGCTCACAAGGTGTTGCCTTTGATATGATAGCCTCATGAGCTAACTTTAGCCTATCATGGGAGGCTAGAAGATCCTCATGGGAGCTAGAAAGCTTTCCATGATTTTCTTCCAATTTCCCATAATTGCTAGTTAGCAATTCAAGTTGAGCCCTTAGCTCAACATTCTCCTTCAAGATAGATGCTTCACAAGAAGTAGAGTTAGTAGCACAAGCATCATCACAAGACATATTAAGAAGAGAGGGTAACATAGCATGCTCTTTTAAATAGGAAGCTTGAAGTTGCTCATGGGACTTGGTGAGGATAGAGTGTTCGCTCTCCAAGACCTTGTGGGCCTTGTCTAGATCATCTAGATCCTTAACAAGTTTATCATGACCAACACCAACTTTGGGATTTTCCTTTTTACGCATTTTTACTTGAGCTTTAGCATGGTCTCTTTCCTTAGTGAGTTTAGAAACTATTTCATTTTGAGACACTTCAAGGGTTTCAAGTTGCTCTTCAAGAGAGGCTATGGTCTCTTGTTCTTCTTCAAGGTCATTCTTTAGGGATGCTACATCATTGGCATACTCTCGTTCAAGAGCACCCTTTTTATCAATGGTGTTCTCATGCATCCAAATAAGTTTTTGGCTCTCAATAGCGGTAGTCAAGATTTCAAAGAAGTGAGTGCTAGCAATGTTATCTTTGCAAATAACCTTGAATACGCTCTTACCCTTATCGCGTAGAGAGACAACCCAATCTTCTTCTTCATATTCATCCTCATCCTTATCACCACGAGACATATTAGGTTCCATGGTAGGAGGTATCGTGGAACCCTTGGCCATAAGGCATATATGAGGACCGTGAGATAAAGATGAGGAGTTACTTGAGGCTCCTTTCAAGATCTTGTCTTGACCAATAGAATCTTTGGTTTCCTCTACATTGTTAGACACACAACAACTAGAGGAAATAGAAGCATTTTTATCATGGCCACAAGACAATGCAAGCATATCATCATTAGATTTATTCAAGCAACTTACACATAATATGCAAGGACTATCGACACAAGCATGTAAATCATTTCTAGTGCTAGATGTGTTTGAGTCCGTAGATGAAGCATTGCAATGAGATAGAGATGAAGAATCATCAATAGTAAGCTCAATATCAACATTGCAATTTTCATCACCACTCACCATATCATTACCTTGTGTCTTGACACACTTTGGTGAAGTGGATGAAGATGAGAACTCATCACGGCCGGAAGTGGAAGCAATACAATCATCCTTAATAATATTGGACACATCATATTTGTCTTGAAGCTTTGTCCATAATTCATGAGAGCTCCCAAAAGGCATGATTGACGAAGTAACAACATTGCTCACAACAATGGAAAACACATGAGAAGCAAGAGCATCGAGGCAAGAGTTTTTCTCCTCCTCAAGAGATAAATTTTGAGGATCCTTAGGAGAAGAAAAACCCATGCCAAGAAATCGCTCCATGTCCGGGGACATACCCCGTAAGATTTTAAGCACATAAATTTTTCATAGATCATAATTTGTGCCATCAAATATAAACAAGTTATTGTGCGCTAATCCCCTAACCGACATCTTTACTCTCAAGGCGGTGAAGCCTAAGAATGAGAGACCTTGCTCTGATACCAATTGAAAGGACACATATGTCGCCTAGAGGGGGGGTGAATAGGCGGTTTAAAACTTTTACGAGATGGGCTTAACAAATGCGGAATAAAACTAGCGTTTACTTTGTCAAGCCCAAAGCCTATATACTATGGTTCACCTATGTGCACCAACAACTTATTCTAAGCAAAGGTTCACCTATGTGCACCAACAACTTAAGCTAAGCAATACAAGCAAGTATGTGATAGCAAGATATATATAACTTCAAGCACGATGGCTATCACAAGGTAAAGTGCATAAGTAAAGAGCTCGGGTATAGAGATAACCGAGGCACGCGGAGACGATGATTTATCCCGGAGTTCACACTCTTGCGAGTGCTAATCTCCGGTGGAGAGGTGCGGTTGCTTAGTGCTCCCGAACGCCACAAGAGGCTCACCTTGAGGTGTGGTTGCTCGATGCACACCAACGCCACAAAGGCCTCACCCCAAGATGCGGTACTCACACCACACACCGAACGCCACGAAGGCGCCTCACCTAAATCTCCGGTGACCCTCGCCACAAAGGCCTAGGTCACGGTTCCACTAAGGGATTTCCTTCGAGGCGGAAACCGGGCCTTACACAAAGATTGGGGCACACATCCACAACTTAATTGGAGGCTCCCAACAAACCGCCACAAAGGCCTAGAATCCTTCTAGGGTTCCAAGAACCCAAGAGTAACAACTTTCTTGCTTTCACCTCCACGAATCACCGTGGAGAACTCAAACCGATGCACCAAATGCAATGGCAAGAACACCACAAAGATGCTCAAGTCCTTCTCTCTCAAATTCCAACAAAGCTACAAAAGCTATTGGGGGAATAAGAGAGGAAGAACAAAGGAATTCACAAAGAACACCAAGATCAAGATCTAGAGAGTTCCACTCACAAAGAGATGGATTTGATTGGTAGAAAAGTAGATCTAGATCTCCTCTCTTTTCCCTCAAATGGGGGCAAGAATCATGGAGGGATTGAGAGATAGTGCAAGCTTCTCTAGTTCAACAATGGAGGAGAGAGAGAGTGAGAGAAGCTACAGCCCAAGGAGGAAGAAGGGGGGTATTTATACCCCCCAAGAAAATCGAGCCGTTGGGCAAAATCAGGGCCGGATAATCCGGCCTAAGAAAGGGCCGGACAATCCGCCCCCCCCGATAATCCGGCCTCAGTGGACAAAACCTGGTCAAAATCCGGCCAAAAGTCCGGCCTCACATCGGACTTGCTTTTCTTCGTGTCCTTAGCCATTTTTCGAGGGGCCGGATATTTCCGAAATGTCCGGCCCGGATAATCCGGCCCCGGGACAAAACCGGGACAATATCCGGCAAATGTCCGGCCCCTATACTGAGCAGCAATTCCTCAGGTCCTTAGCCGATTTCGAGGGGGCCGGATATTTCCGAAATATCCGGCCCGGATAATCCGGCCTAAGCAAACTGCAGAAACACCAAAACTAAAACGGGCATAATTTTTGCATCCGGACTCCGATTTCGATGATCTTGGGCTCGTTGAAATCACAACAACGAGCTCTACAACAATATGCATATAAACATCATAGTCCAGCAAAGGAGGATAGAAACAAATGATGAAAGGTTTGACCTATCTCAAAAAGACATACCTAGGTAAAACCTCCAATCTTGAAAATGCAACAAGTTGCCCATGGAAAAACCATTCTCAATGAACTAGAGCTTGTCATGAGAATAAGCACAAGCTCTAAAACATCACATGGATAAGATCCAAATAAAACCAAGTAAGATGATGAACCAAACTCGAAAACGCAACAAGTGATCTATGCGAAATCCGTTTTCGATGAACTAGAGCTTGTCATGAGAATAAGCACAAGGTCTAAAACATCACATGGATAAGGTCCAAATAACAACCAAGAAAGATGATGCAAGGATGCAAAGGTTTGAGCTCTCTCCGAACGATACGATCGAGTTACTCACTCGAGAGCCCTCTTGATAGTACGGCAACTAAACTATAAACCGGTCTCCAACTACACTATGAGACCGGTGAGAAAGAAACCCTATCAAGAGCAAACCTTATACTTGCGCATTCCACTTGAGCTCGATGACGACGATCTTGACCTCAACAAGATGGAACGCTTTTCTTGCTTGTGCTTGCTTGACGAAGTCTTGTGGATTGCTCCCCCATAATCCACCATGGGAGAGCTTCTTCTACGGCGCATCTTCACATAACCATGACCACCATGTGGATTTCTCCCCCATAATCCACCATGGGAGAGCTTCTTCTTCGGCGCATCTTCACATATCCATGATCACCATATGGATGGCAAGACTCAAGCAAAGGATCTCTTCGAGATGGCTCATCTTGAACTTGCACTTCATTCTTCATTCTTCATCATATTGATGTCTTGAAGTAACTTGAGGGCTCACTTCATCTTCATCTTCAAGACATACTTGACACTTGATATCCTTCATCAATTTCTTCTTATTGCAACCTTGAAGCCAACAAATGGTTCAAGAATTGCCTATGGACAACTCCTACAAATATAACTCAATGCAAACATTAGTCCATAGGGATTGTCATTAATTACCAAAACCACACATGGGGGCTCCATGCACTTTCAACCACGGGTAATTGGTCAAACGGATACACAACTCTTTTTAATCGCATCATCATGTTTCATATTATAAGTTATTTTGGCAAACTAATTTAGTTTGTGATGGTTGTGAAATACGCCATATTTTCTTGCATTTAAACCCTTAGCTAAGTCAATAAATTGATTAAATTTACCTCTCAACTTGCCACCAATGCCTAATCAATGCAAAGATGTGCAATCTCTTCTATTTTTGATGATGTGCAGGAAATCATGTCATAATGCCAAATAGACCTGCAATTACTGAAGAAAATCACGTCAGGAGCATGGTAAAGTTGACTACACTCGGAAAGACGGTTCCATGAGCTTTAACGGGCATCGAGGGGGCAAGCCCCGCCCGTACCACTCGCTGTTGCGTTCCCGAGGTCAAACCCTATAAAAGTCATCAATAGACCGACGCCGAAAGGAGAGCCATTATTCGCCAAATAGAGCCGCTGTCCACTAGATTCATCTGCACCACACCGAATGAGATCCATCAACATAGTCCATCCATCCCATCTCCCATCTCCTCCATAGCTATAGCCACCACCATTGTAAAAAAGATCTCTTTGAGAATTTGCGACCATTGTAAGAATATTGTGATTTCAATGATTTCTATCTTTGTATTTGATCTTGATATCATCTGTGAGTAGTCCTCACGAGCTGCGGGTTGGGGTGAATCCTCGCAGCGTTCATGTGCATCTAATCTTATGTTATGTGTAAGGATTGAATATAAATTTTGCAATCTTGTATCCTTGTCTCTTTGCCTCGTCTTGATGATCTGCAGGTACCCATATCATTCGAGACGATCAAGAGAAGAGCTTGGATGAGTGGAGAACTGTGTGCTATAGCGAAACCTCAGTGACACAAAGGGGGAAGTAACGGTACATGTTTAATGATTCATTCGGGATCTTAGCACAATCATCTAGCTTAACAACTGTTGTTGCTTGCGGTACGTAAGGAGAGTGGTTGAACCATTAGGCTCTTGTCACCTCTGGCTTTAGGGGAAAAAATATTTAAGAATGTGCTACTCACAAATCTCTTGTCTCTATTTTATTTGTTACACATATGAGCTTCAATTATATATGTATGCATAGTTGCAGGTGGAACCTTAACCCTGGCATATTTCCATCATTTAACACAACCCCCTTAAAAATAAACTAGATAGGTCCGTAAACTAAAGATAAAGTACACTAACAAGTTTTATAGACGTTTCCTTCACACCATTTAGCAAAGGCATCCCAAGGTTTGATTAAACCTAGATCTTCTAGGAAAAAAGTTTATCATACTACAATCCGTATTCCGGATTGAAAGTATCAGTTTGTTAATAGCTCTTATACTACCAAGCGGAGGGAGTACTAGCTGCCATGGAGCCATGTGAAGAGGGAGACGAGCCAATATTGCATTCTTTGTGTAAACCCTCTAAAACAACTATCATTTCTAGTGTAGCGTGTGTTGTTATAATTCATTTTGATCTATGAGTGACACATGGTACCATCTAAAAAACTAACTAAGGTGACTTTATCAAATCGAACAAAAGAGACGATGAAGCACAACCATTAACGTGGCGTGTTAGTGAATAAGAAACATGTGATATTCCACTCTCTCCGTTACATGTTTTCTTTTTGTTAGCAAAAATTAGTGGTAAGAACTTTGAAAACAACAACAAGGTATGTCGGTAATAAGGGGAAATCAGCTCTTGAAGCACACTCTTTGTGATCTTAAGGGGGTATTCAGCTGCGAGTAATGCTAAAGAAGTGGGGAGTGGTAGTATATCATATTTTTAGGTGTATGTAGTGGGAGAAAATAATGTCAAGTTAGACTTGTAGCCACCTAGGCTTGTTTATAAAAGAAACATTTTGGCAAATTTTTGTTATTTAGCATAATTTTCTCTTTATTAAAAAACATATTTCAAAATAACAATTTATTGGAATAAAAAGCCATGTATCACCAAAGCAACCCGCTAGCGTCAAACAATGTGCCCATAAATGGATATGTTATATTTTAGTTTATTTCATTCATACATCAATCAAAAAAATCTTCTCTATATATTCAGACGAAAGTGAGCTCCATGGGTAATTAATTTATGTACAAATATGTGAATTCCTAGGTAAGAGCAAGCAAACATGGAAATCTTTGGTTGATATGCAAACAAAAGTCAAGTATGTTTACGTGTATGTGCATTAATATTTTACATAACATCATGCTCAAAAAAAAATGCACATGATCACTTGAGTTGGTCATTTTATAACTAAATACAACCTCTTATGCACATACAACTTTAATAATCAACCTCTCAAGTTCTAGGCATCTTTAGAACACAAGGTTCAAAGACAAAAGTAGAAAATATGGTTCATATTTGATAACCATTTTTTTATCCAAGAAATACAAGTAAAGAGAGATATGAGGTACACATGAAACACATAGAAAAACTATTGCTTCAAATCTTACTCAATAAGAGAATACAAAAGTTTGGCGAGGTGCTTCCAAGGAGCTCTCCCAAGACTACTTGTTAGTGGGGCAAGGTTCCACTCAGCCCACCTGAGTTCGAGCCTCCTCACCTCTACAAAAAAAATTAAGGGGTTTCTGCCTCCTCAACCTAGTATTTTTTATATGTAACTATGAAAAATGGACTAGATAAGTGTCAACATTACACTTTGTTAAAGGTCATCCAATGCTCAAATATGGAAATCATAATCAACACCGGGAGAGAGAAACATTTGGACGAGCTATAACCTCTTGCTAGGATTCTTACAAAACAAAACCAAAATGTATAAATTCTGCGGGCTCAAGATGATTTATAGTTGTACTCCCATAAATCAAAACCCTACAATTTCTTTTATAGAAACATTTCATATCATACCCATTAGTTAGTTTGACATGAAATCCATAGAGATGATGAAGATCACTAACTGCACTATAGTAGTAATTTCGAGGAAATTACATGCTCGCCCACCTGTCAGTCAGATCTATTTCATCGGTAAGTCAGCTCCTGCCAGACCAGGCTGGTCAACCACATCCATCCATCCATCCGGTTCCGATCGGAACCATTCGGGATCCCGAACGAATTCGCAAAAAACTGAACATAAAAAAACACGCCAAGAACACAGCCAGCCGCACCCAGCCAAACCCGAGGGGGCAGAGCCACGCGCGACGAGATCTCCGACTCCGACCCCGACCCGAGCCGCCGCCGAGGACGACGAGGGCCGCCGGCCAGATCCACCCCGGAGCCCGCCACGACGGCGTCCGCGAGGATGCTGCCCGACGGCGGCGGCGGCGACGACGAGGAGCGCTGGCTCGCCGAGGGCATCGCCGGCGTCCAGCAGAACGCCTTCTACATGCACCGCGCCCTCGTAAGCCCCTCCCCCCAGCCCCCGCCCTCAATTGGTCCGTCCGTGCCCACGGGTGCTACTAGCTTAACCTGCTTCGATCGGCGATTTGGGATGCAGGACTCGAACAACCTCAAGGACGCGCTCAAGTACTCGGCGCAGATGCTCTCCGAGCTGCGCACCTCCCGCCTCTCCCCGCACAAGTACTACGAGCTCTGTGAGTCTTCTGGGTTCTTCGACTGTCCCGAATTGCGGAGGTGGGTTCAGCCGGGGTTTGATGGGGGATTTGCTTGTTTTGGTTTGCAGACATGAGGGCGTTTGACGAGATGCGCAAGCTGGAGATGTTCTTCAGGGAGGAGACCCGGCGGGGCAGCTGCTCCGTCGTTGATCTCTACGAGCTCGTGCAGCATGCTGGCAACGTACTGCCCAGACTGTAAGGCTCATATCCCCCTTTTGCAGGGATTGATTTTTTTTTTAGTTCAGTTTTACTTGCTTGGAAGAGAATGGCAGTTCTGGCAGTGTGGAACATCCAAGCTATGACCCCATTAGCAGCAACGAGAGATTGAATAGTTGGTTAGCTAGCTTGATAGTTACTTTTGTTTTGTTGTTTTGACTAGACTAGTTTGAATGTAGCGCATACTTTCTGAGACATTGAAATGAAATCGACTTATTGCATCCACGGTTTTTGGACTATTGAAAGAG
>NC_061510.1:396708579-396852065 GCF_022539505.1 Lolium rigidum | reverse complement strand
GACAAAACAAAGTCAAGTCAGACTTGTAGCCACATATGTTTGTTTAGAAGAGCAAGTATAATAAGGATGAGTCAACATGCTATAAGCCTTAAAAATCATTAAAATCTGATGTAGAAGAGAGAGAAGAGGGGAGCGAGCGCTTCAGCTGGCGCTCGGCGCTAGCACATAGAACGAGGAAAAGCACCTTGCATACAACCTAGGTCCAGTAGTATGCATGCGTTGAGAATTAATTTTTTATTAGAGCCCACCTAGCAGCCAATCTAACAGCTAGCCTATTATATGGGTGGGCTTTATGTTGACTCTATGTGACATGGCATTCCTCTACAGCCGGCAGTCCGTCTCTTATTAAACATGCTCTAAAAGAAGCACTTTTGGTGAAGTTTAGTTATTTGGCATTCTTTTCTCTTTATTACAAAATCTCCAACAAAAAAACATAGTTCAAAACAACAACTTTGTGGAATAACAGAGCCATATGTATCACCAAAGCAATCCGCTAGCATCAAAGAATGTGCCCATAAATACATATATTTATATTTTAGTTTACTTTATTTAGACATAAATCAAAAATTTCTTCTACATATATTCATACAAAAGTGAGCTCCATGGGTGGCATCTTTAGAACACAAGGTTCAAATACAAAAATAGAAAATATGGTCCATATTTGACAACCATTTTTCTCATTCAAGAAATATAAGTAATGAGAGATGTGAGGTGCACATGAAACATATAGAAATCATGAAAATCTTTGGTTGATATGCAAACAAAAGTCAAGCATGTTTACGATTACGTGTATGTGCATGAATATTTTACATAACTTCACGCCTTTGTAGCTGAATATAGACGCCTCTTTCCCCCCCACGTGGATAAAAGTAAGTAAACAGGAATTAATTCTAACTCCCACATGATAAAAAAAAGTAAAAGGTCTCGCGAAGAAAATAATCCTATTTGACCACTATACATTGCTAGCATCAAGAAATAGAATAATCGCGAATTCCGGGTAACTGGCCAAGCTGCTAAAGTAGCTAAAGTAGTGATAAATCCTGTCAATAAAATAGATCCTAATGAAAACACGTGATCACTTGAATTGGTCATATTATAACTAAATACAATCTCTTATGCTGTTATGCACATACAACTTTCACAGTTTTTGGGTTCCTTCTCTCGAAATTAATTACAACAAGCTATGGAAATCTAAGGTGCAGCCAAAGTGCAAATTTTTCATGTGGTTATGGCTCAGGCAACGCATTCTCACGGATGATATGCTTCAGCTCAGGGGAATTGATCATGGGGAATGTTGTACCCTGTGTGAGCAGGAACAGGAGACGGCTGTACATCTAATAATTGACTGCCCTTTCTCCCGGGTTCTTTGGCACTTGTTGGCTCAATGGACGGGCGCTTCTAGCCTACAGATTCATAGACACCAGTTCTCCTCGCCGGCGGAGTGGTGGCATTTTTATGTCTAGGAACCTAGCCAAAGATGAGCTTATGGTTGCTATTTATGGGACTTGGAACATTTGGAAAGAGAGAGGCAGGAGGGTCTTTCAAAACACGTCTAGCAATGAGCACCAACTTATGGAGATGATTAAGATAATCTGCTGCTGGTAGGCTCATATCTGCAGGAGAAATTAAGAGAGAGAGCGAGCTAGGCATGGAGCCTAAACTTGGCGATCTAGACTTATTCTTTCTCCTTAATTGAATGAGTAGAACACCTGCTGTTTTACCTAAAAAAAAATCAACCTCGCAAGTTCTAGGCATCTCTAGAACACAAAGTTCAAAGACAACAATATAAAATATGGTCCATATTTGACAACCATTCATTCGAGAAATATATGTAAAGAGAGATATGAGGTGCACATGAAACATATAGAAAAACTATTGCTTCAAATCTTACTCAATAAGAGAATACGAAAGTTTGATGAGGTGCTTCCAAGGAGCTCTCCCAAGACTACTTTTTTTTTGAACCGCTCTCCCAAGACTACTTGTTAGTGAGGCAAGGTTCCACTCAGCCCACCTCGGTTCGAGCCTCCTCACCTTTACGAAAAAACTAAGGGGTTTCTGCCTCCTCAACCTAGTATTTTTTAAATACATAACTACGAAAAATGGACTACATAAGTGTCAACATTACACTTTGTTAAAAAGTCATCCAACGCCTAAATATGGAGATCATAATCAACACCAGGAGAGAGAAACATTTGTACGAGCTATAACCTCTTGCTAGGAGTCTTACAAAACAAACTAAACCGTATATGCGGGCTCAAGATGATTTATAGTTGTACTATAGTTTTTTTTTTTTTTTTGCGAGTGTAAAATATATTAATTAAGGCACAAGAGTACAATCCTTACTACAGAGTTCATGAATTTCTACTGGACCCGAACAAAGCCATAAGTTTGTCATAGCTTCAACTCGGCCTTTGTTAGCAAGAACATGGCTCACCAAGTTCTGTTCTCGCTTAATATGCTCGATCTTAAACTCCGAGACACCTTGAAGAAGGTGCTTTATTTCCCTGAGGATGAACATTGAGGCTGAACGATCCTCCATCTCACACCCGATCATGGCCACCGCCTCCGTGCAATCCATCTCTATCACAAGTGACAGGCCATTCCGTAGCTGGACCAGCAGCAATACCCTCCATACATGCAGACTAGTTCCGATTCTAAAGGGGACGAACAGCATTCGTGGACCGGCATGCCGAGAAAATAATTTCACCGTTGTCATCACGAAGGATCATACCAGCTCCACCTCGTCCTTGATTCAGCATCAAAGGACCCATCGACATTGAGCTTTACCCAGCCCGAGGGTGGCCGAGTCCACCGTTGCCGACGCCTTTCTTCTACTATCCTCCCTTTTCCCTTTCTCCATCCATGTGTAACCCGATCCACCGGTGTCTTGCCCTTAATGCAGTCCGCCCGTGGGAAGTACTTGATCTCGCACAATGGAGTCGAGGTAGCCGCAAAGGAAACGGCATGAAACTTCCACAGTGGCGCCGGTTTGAAATGGGTAACTTCATTTCGAACATGCCGATTCTCCGCAGTAGCATGAGAATTCTAGCACACTCCATCTCCGTCTTCTCGCCTAGCAACCCAGGAGCCAATCCGCCCCCGAGTTGACGATGCTAGCGAGGTCGGTAGCCTCCATGTATCCTCCATTGCTCTCCAAAGGGATATCGCCATAGGGCATCTCGCAAAAGGCGTGGAAGTTGTCCTCTCGTTCAACACCACACAGCATACGTACATTAGAAATCTCCAGTGTTTCGTTTATATTTGTTATCCCATGTTGAAAGTGTATTAGTGGCCAATTTCCAGTGCGAATATGCGTACCTTTTGGGGGCAGGGCACCCCCAAATTGCCTTCCGTGATAGCACGATGGCCATCCGGTGCCCTCGCTCGTGGCGCCTATTAAAGGCCGTTGGCATTCCTCCATCGCCAACCAAGACGCACTTCGAACCGTGAAGACGCCATTCTTTGTCGGCGCCCATGCAAGCACATCATCAAGTTGTCGCGGGGAAGGCCGGATCTTGATTATTTCATTAACGTCCATTTGCAAGAACCATTGCCTGAGCAGTGTCTATGTCCTGTGCGCCATGCTCATTTAGCAATTCGAAACCCTCCGAATGCGGCACTCTCCCCGTTGGGTTACGAGCCTATACGAGTGCGGTCTTGGGATCCAAGGATCCCTCCACACCCTAACTCGATGTCCATTGCCGATTCTCCACACAAGACCTTTTTTAAGAAGATCAAGACCATAAGTAATAGCTTGCCAAGTCGACGAGGCATTGCCTGTAAAAACAAGGTGTCTTGGAGCCGTCCATTTGGATAATACTTCGCCTTCAAAACTCTCGCACATAAACTATCGTGGTTAGATAGAAGACGCCATGCTTGCCTAGCGAGAAGAGCTTGGTTGAATTTTCGAAAATCGCGGAAGCCCAGCCCACCACAAGCTTTGGGTTTGGTAATCCGATCCCATGCCATCCAGATGAGTTTTCCTTTTCCCCTCACTTGAACCCCACCAAGCAATTTCTAACCATTCTCGATAGATCATCACAAACCGACATCGGGAGCTTAAACACGCCCATTATATACGCAGTATAGCCTGGGCAATGGCCTTGATTAACATCTCCTTCCCCGCCGATGACGGTATCCATCACCCCAAGTCATAATTCTTTTGGTAAGCTTTTCTTGTAAATTCTGAAATTTACCTTTGTGCATACGTCCTTCAGTGTAGGGAGCCCAAGGTATTTCTCTTGCATCCCATCCGCTTGCACATGTAGCACATTTTTTACTTGCTCCCGAACTTGAACTGGACATTTCTCACTAAAAGAGATTGAGCATTTAGCTCTATTGATCAACTGCCCCGTCGCTTCAGCATATGTATCAATTGTTTGATGTATTCTCAACGCTTGCTCTTGGGTAGCTTTGAAAAATAAAATGGTATCATCGGCAAAAAGCAAGTGAGATACCCCTGGAGCTCTTGGACATACTCTTACAGGTATAATTTCTTGATTCTGCACCCCATGCCTCAACAAAGCAGAAAGTCCATCAGCCACAAAGAGGAACAAGAAAGGGGACAAAGGATCACCTTGCCGAAGCCCACGCGACGGTGCGAACGAATCCAAGAGAGCTCCATTCAATTTTACGGAATACCTCACCGTGGTGACACAAGTCATTATCCACTTCACCCATCGGTGAGCAAAGCCCAACTTTTCCATCATTCGCTTCAAGAAATCCCAATCCACTCTATCGTACGCCTTCGACAAGTCCAACTCGTAGGCACAAAAATTGTTAGTTGAATTCTTCTCATTTTGAATATAATGCAAACACTCAAAGGCCAAAAGTGCATTATCTGTAATAAGTCTCCCAGGCACAAATGCGCTTTGTTCCTCTGAAATTATGTCTCCCAAAATAGGTCGAAGACGATTAACGAGACACTTGGATACAATCTTGTAAATCACATTACAGAGACTAATGGGGCGATAGTCAGACAACTTCTTTGGGTTATCTACCTTGGGAATCAGAACCAGCGCTGTATCATTTACTCCGCTTGGCATAATTCCAGTGGAGAAGAAACGTTTGACTGCCACCATCACTTCTGCTTGCAAGGTGCCCCAGTTCCTCTGAAAAAACCTAGATGGAAAACCATCCGGTCCTGGTGCCTTTAGGGGCCCTATCTGAAACAATGCATACAACCTAGGTCCAGTAGTATGCATGCGTTGAGAATTAATTTTTTATTAGAGCCCACCTAGCAGCCAATCTAACAGCTAGCCTATTATATGGGTGGGCTTTATGTTGACTCTATGTGACATGACATTCCTCTACAGCCGGCAGTCCGTCTCTTATTAAACATGCTCTAAAAGAAGCACTTTTGGTGAAGTTTAGTTATTTGGCATTCTTTTCTCTTTATTACAAAATCTCCAACAAAAAAACATAGTTCAAAACAACAACTTTGTGGAATAACAGGCCATATGTATCACCAAAGCAATCCGCTAGCATCAAAGAATGTGCCCATAAATACATATATTTATATTTTAGTTTACTTTATTTAGACATAAATCAAAAATTTCTTCTACATATATTCATACAAAAGTGAGCTCCATGGGTGGCATCTTTAGAACACAAGGTTCAAATACAAAAATAGAAAATATGGTCCATATTTGACAACCATTTTTCTCATTCAAGAAATATAAGTAATGAGAGATGTGAGGTGCACATGAAACATATAGAAATCATGAAAATCTTTGGTTGATATGCAAACAAAAGTCAAGCATGTTTACGATTACGTGTATGTGCATGAATATTTTACATAACTTCACGCCTTTGTAGCTGAATATAGACGCCTCTTTCCCCCCCACGTGGATAAAAGTAAGTAAACAGGAATTAATTCTAACTCCCACATGATAAAAAAGTAAAAGGTCTCGCGAAGAAAATAATCCTATTTGACCACTATACATTGCTAGCATCAAGAAATAGAATAATCGCGAATTCCGGTAATCGGCCAAGCCGCTAAAGTAGCTAAAGTAGTGATAAATCCTGTCAATAAAATAGATCCTAATGAAAACACGTGATCACTTGAATTGGTCATATTATAACTAAATACAATCTCTTATGCTGTTATGCACATACAACTTTCACAGTTTTTGGGTTCCTTCTCTGAAATTAATTACAACAAGCTATGGAAATCTAAGGTGCAGCCAAAGTGCAAATTTTTCATGTGGTTATGGCTCAGGCAACGCATTCTCACGGATGATATGCTTCAGCTCAGGGGAATTGATCATGGGGAATGTTGTACCCTGTGTGAGCAGGAACAGGAGACGGCTGTACATCTAATAATTGACTGCCCTTTCTCCCGGGTTCTTTGGCACTTGTTGGCTCAATGGACGGGCGCTTCTAGCCTACAGATTCATAGACACCAGTTCTCCTCGCCGGCGGAGTGGTGGCATTTTTATGTCTAGGAACCTAGCCAAAGATGAGCTTATGGTTGCTATTTATGGGACTTGGAACATTTGGAAAGAGAGAGGCAGGAGGGTCTTTCAAAACACGTCTAGCAATGAGCACCAACTTATGGAGATGATTAAAGATAATCTGCTCGTCGGTAGGCTCATATCTCGCAGGAGAAATTAAGAGAGAGAGCGAGCTAGGCATGGAGCCTAAACTTGGCGATCTAGACTTATTCTTTCTCCTTAATTGAATGAGTAGAACACCTGCTGTTTTACCTAAAAAAAAATCAACCTCGCAAGTTCTAGGCATCTCTAGAACACAAAGTTCAAAGACAACAATATAAAATATGGTCCATATTTGACAACCATTCATTCGAGAAATATATGTAAAGAGAGATATGAGGTGCACATGAAACATATAGAAAAACTATTGCTTCAAATCTTACTCAATAAGAGAATACGAAAGTTTGATGAGGTGCTTCCAAGGAGCTCTCCCAAGACTACTTTTTTTTGAACCGCTCTCCCAAGACTACTTGTTAGTGAGGCAAGGTTCCACTCATCCCACCTCGGTTCGAGCCTCCTCACCTTTACGAAAAAACTAAGGGGTTTCTGCCTCCTCAACCTAGTATTTTTTAAATACATAACTACGAAAAATGGACTACATAAGTGTCAACATTACACTTTGTTAAAAAGTCATCCAACGCCTAAATATGGAGATCATAATCAACACCAGGAGAGAGAAACATTTGTACGAGCTATAACCTCTTGCTAGGAGTCTTACAAAACAAACTAAACCGTATATGCGGGCTCAAGATGATTTATAGTTGTACTATAGTTGTGTACAACAAATCATAAATGAAAACCCTACAATTTCTTTTATAGAAACATTTCATACCATACCCACTAGTTTGACATGAAGTCCGTAGAGATGAAATTTCAAAAAAAAAGAAGTCCGTAGAGATGAAGATCACTAACTGTATCCACTATAATAATCCACACAGAGAAAGAGGGTATAGTAATTTCGAGGAAATTACATGGTAGCCCACCTGTCAGTCAGATCTATTTCATCGGTAAGTCAGCCCCTGCCAGACCAGCTGGTCAACCACATCCATCCGGTTCCGATCGGAACCATTCGGGATCCCGAGCGAAATACTCTAGCAAAAAACTGAACATAAAAAAACACGCGAAGAACACAGACAGCCGCACCCAGCCAAACCCGAGGGGGCAGAGCCACGCGCGACGAGATCTCCGACTCCGACCCCGACCCGAGCCGCCGCCGACGAGGACGAAGGCCGCCGGCCAGATCCGCCCCCGGAGCCCGCCACGACGGCGTCCGCGAGGATGCTGCCCGACGGCGGCGGCGGCGACGACGAGGAGCGCTGGCTCGCCGAGGGCATCGCCGGCGTCCAGCAGAACGCCTTCTACATGCACCGCGCCCTCGTAAGCCCCTCCTCCCCTTCCCCCCAGCCGCGGGACCCTAGCCCCCGCCCTCAATTGGTCCGTCCGGCTGTGCCTAGCTTACCTGCTTCGATCGGCGATTTGGGATGCAGGACTCGAACAACCTCAAGGACGCGCTCAAGTACTCGGCGCAGATGCTCTCCGAGCTGCGCACCTCGCGCCTCTCCCCGCACAAGTACTACGAGCTCTGTGAGTGTTTTGGGTTCTTCGACTGTCCCGAATTGCGGAAGTGGGTTCGGCTGGGGTTTGATGGGGGATTTGCTTGTTGGGTTTGCAGACATGAGGGCGTTTGATGAGATGCGCAAGCTGGAGATGTTCTTCAGGGAGGAGACCCGGAGGGGCAGTTGCTCCGTCGTTGATCTCTACGAGCTTGTGCAGCATGCTGGCAACGTACTGCCCAGACTGTAAGGCTCATATCCCCCTTTTGCAGGGATTGTTTTTTTTAGTTCAGTTTTACTTGCTTGTAAGAGAATGACAGTCTTTGACTAGACTAGTTTGAATGTAGTGCATACTTTCTGAGACATTGAAATGAAATCGACTTATTGCATCCACAGTTTTTGAACTAGTAAAAAAGGGCATGGTGTGCCAATCTATCTATTCCTCACTGTGTTGTAGTTTGATAACTACCAAGTAGGCAATTAATTAACTGTGTTCTTCGGTGGATGCCCAATTAACATCCCGCCATGTCTCAGGATAGTTCCCAATAGTGCAAAATATACATGATTGACACTTAAGCCATTTCTTCCCATGCAATTAGTAAGATATGATACTGTACTGTCATCTGGGGAACACCATCAGTTAGAACTTACTGTACTGATTTCTATGAGTATCAACTCAACTGCACATGCAAATATCATTGGAAAAATAAATTACAACCAATATCATACTTGGAGTTTGGTTGTAAAGCACTCATTTGTTTTAAACGTGTCTCAGTTCTAACCCAACCAAGGAAACCTATTTCTTTATCTCATCTCAGTTTCTTACAGAGAATATGGAATCATTTTGTGACAACAGGATCTCCTCAATGACACTCCTGTCGCAGAGAATAAACTTATTTCTCCATAAATCATGAATTGACCTAGGTATAGTATCATCTTTATGGAACTTACAGAATGCACAACCTTAGGGTTGTCTAGCTTTTAATCAAACGTGCTGCCTCTTTCAGCTTTGAGACCTAATTAATTTGAGTTCAGTTCCGCATAACTCATAATGTGTTACTCTCAAGAATATTCCAGTTGGTTGACATTGTCTTACTTTTAAACTTGGAAAAGTCTGCAAAATGTTAAATCCTCTCTGATGTTCAAGCCTTGCATTACAGAACTTGACCCACTGAAAACACTTGTTGAATTTCTCTGTAAATTCATGTAATTTTAATTACAGTCAGAGTATTCACTGTCAGTCTGTCATCAAAGTCAGGTTAAGTTTGTCACTCGATACTTGTCTAGATGTTGGCCTAAACCTCAACCATTTATGTATTTACATTTGCTTATTATTTTATTTTTATTGTACTTGTTTGTTAACATTGTATCGATAAGATGGTGCATTCATCCTCATGTCTGAGTCCTGATTTATGCGAAAGTCCTGCTGCTTGCTGTCACCCATATTCTATGTTTTACTTTAACCAACCTATATAGTATTCATATATATGGATATGAGGTCAGCTGTTTATCATGCCATATGTGTAATACTGTAATTTGTTACAATTTTAGAATCTAAATATTATCTGATTTTATGTTGTTCATGTGCTAGCTATCTGCTCTGCACAGTAGGATCTGTGTACATTAAATCAAAGGAGGCTCCTGCTAAAGATGTTCTGAAAGACCTTGTTGAAATGTGTCGAGGCATTCAGCATCCTCTCCGTGGACTTTTCCTTAGAAGTTACCTATCTCAGATAAGCAGAGACAAGCTGCCTGATATTGGTTCTGAGTATGAAGGGTACTGTACATCATTCCAATCTGTTTTAAACCCCAGTTTTTTTTTCTTCAATAATAATGCTTGTATATCAATGGTGAGATTTTCCTTATAAATAATAATAACTTCAGGATACTAAGAGTTAGCTTATTCTTCTGAAAGACCTAGTACTGAAACTGAAACAAAGTAATCTTTCATGTACTCCCTCTGGTTCATACTAATTGACTCAACTTTGTGTAGATACAAATGTATCTACTCAACAAATGCGTCTAGATACAAAGTTGAGTCAATCGGAGGAAGTAAATATATATTATCATGGTTTGCAACAATGAGGTGTAACTGACAATCCTGTAAATCTTATAAACAGGGTGCAGTAGTACTAGTGTTACTAGTTCCTTTTCTTTTTATTTTGTACCACTCCTGCATTGTTCTAGTGACTTGGGTCCTGGGACTTGCTATTCATTATTTGCTGTTACTTTGTCACCAGCCCTGCTCTGTCATGGGCTCATGCAGAATTTTACCAATACTATTGTGCATTCCAAGTCCTAACTATTTCCAGTGAGACTATTTGATTTTGGATCATGCAGAAACGATCTGTAGATAGTTTAGTTCATTATATCTGGGCTATTGTCATGGGCTCATGCAGAAACGGTCTATTGTCATGGGCTCATGCAGAATATTGACAGTGATTTGTCACGACAATGTAGTGTATGCCATTTTGAGATTTATGCATTTTCCCCTAATATTCCATAGTCTTTTCATTATGCAGGGATGCTGACAGCATTAATGATGCAGTTGAATTTGTTCTTCAGAACTTCATCGAAATGAACAAACTCTGGGTCCGGATGCAGCATCAGGTTTGCTTCAGGATTTTAACTTGGGAGCTGAACTTTCCCCATTTTCTCTTCTTTCGTGTCGTGTATTTAACACTGCATCTATATCATCTCTCATATTTTGCTCAAATAAAGATCATCTATCACACATGCTGTCATTCTGAAACTTAGTTTTTGATATTTACAAAACTTAGTGATTGTAAGACATTGACCTGGTTAGATGACCCTGAGCTGAAACCAACTGATGACCCTGGCCTGCAGGGACCTGTTCGGGAGAAGGACAAGCGGGGGAAGGAAAGAAACGAACTGCGTGATCTGGTAACTTGATTAGCATCTACCTATTGTCAGTTGACTGTTATTGGAGCCATTCTAGCAACACAAGTTTTTGTGAACTTTTCCAGGTAGGCAAAAACCTTCACGTTCTAAGCCAAATTGAGGGTGTTGACCTTGAGATGTACAAAGAAACCGTTCTTCCAAGGATATCAGAACAGGTTTGAGTAGATTTATTGTTGTAAAATGATTTTATACCTCCATGATCTAGTGGAAATTGAAGCTGGCATATTTTGGCAGGTTGTTAATTGTAAGGATGATCTCGCACAGTTCTACCTGATGGACTGCATAATCCAAGTATTTCCAGATGAATACCATTTACAGACATTGGAAACATTGCTGAGTGCATTTCCCCAGCTACAGGTTTGCAACTTTGCTGTTATATGCATAGAGTTGTCATAAGAGAAGTCATCCAATGACACCAGTGATGATTATAATGTGACATAGTCAATTCTGACATCCAATGCCACGAGTCAGTGATGATTATAACGTGATCCTCATGCCTTTGAAATTCTGTTTTTTTAAGACTAAATATGATTTTTTTCTGTGCTTCACAACTAACAATAAATTACATTTATGTTACAATCAAGGGCTTAACTAAATAAATTCAGGTGTGCTTTAGATTAGATCTTCACATTATGTATAATCTATGATATTACCTTAGTATGGATCTTGAGGGCGAACTAAACTACTTTTTTTTTTTCCAACCGGGACTTCACTCCCCTTTCCATTACTTATCATAACGGAAATACAATGTTCAGTCAAAAGCAACAGGAAAGAAAAGAGCAGATACAGAAGACCCACAAGTTTAAACACAACGTGACAGGAAAACCCGCTGCTTGCTCATCGGCGTCGAAGAACAAACTATGGGGCAAAAAACCTGTCCTAAACTACTACACTCAACAAGGAGTCCACAAAACTAAACTACTGTAGTGTATTGTTTTTTCATGGTAATGTAATTAGAGAGGAACACAGACTTTAGTGTAGTCTTTACTTGTGTAGCTTAAGATCTGCCATGATTTATAAGTTTAGTGTACTGTTAACATGACAACATACAATGTAAATACAATGAAGTGCAGGGTATGAGTACTTAATCTTGATCGATTTGAATAATTGATGTGCAGTTTCTGTTTTATTGTACTATGGATGCAAGTCATCACGGAAGTTATTTTGCAGCCAAATGTGGATATCAAAACGGTGCTATCTCAGCTCATGGACAGATTGTCAAACTATGCCGCCACAAGTCCTGAAGTAAGCATCCCCTAGATCACTTCACTTCATCACATGTTTTTTTTCCGTACGACCCAAAAAGATAGGGCTGGGTTCCACTATCCGTTTCATCACCTGTCATTTGTACATTTCTTACATTAGTGAATTGTGCAGGTACTACCAGAGTTTTTGCAAGTTGAAGCATTTGCAAAGTTCAGCAATGCCATTGGAAAGGTAAACAGTTCAGTTGCCGCTATTTTTTTTCTTGAACCTTCTATTTCTTGTTGAAATTGCTTGCTGGTTTCTGCTGCAGTACTGGTTAGACTGAAATAACTGAGTTATGGTTTACTGGCAGGTGATAGAAGCTCAAGTTGACATGCCGGTTGTTGGAGCAGTAACTTTATATGTGTCACTCCTCACATTTACTCTCCGTGTGCATCCAGACCGGCTCGATTATGTTGACCAAGTGTTGGTATGTTGTTGACAAAGATATTTGTTATAGAGTTTATCTTACTGCCTTATTCAGTAATCCTAAAAAATCATTCTAGATCCATAGTTGATGTAGATATGTGTTTGGATGTCGTAGCTCATGTTATTATGTTTAATGATGGACAGGGTGCATGCGTCAAGAAACTTTCAGGCAAGGCAAAACTTGAAGATAGCAGAGCAACGAAGCAAATTGTCGCACTTCTTAGCGCTCCCCTGGAGAAGTATAGTAATATTGTTACTGCCTTGGAGCTTTCGAACTATCCCCGGGTTATGGATTATCTAGATAATGCTACAACCAAAGTGATGGCCCTGGTAATAATTCAAAGCATAATGAAGAACACAACTTGCATATCTACTTCTGACAAGGTAATGTTTCACGTTATACTGTTGTTCAATCAGTTACTATGGAACATACCCATGAGATTTACGCCTCTATTTCTTGCAGATTGAGGCTCTTTTTGATTTAATTAAGGGCCTTATAAAAGATATGGATGGGGCTCAAGATGATGAGGTAATATCATACACTTCATTCTACAACTTCCTTCAACTGTTTGTTAATCTTCTTTGTGTTCCTTTCTGATCAGTGCAACAATATTATTGTTTCTCATCAAGTTTATCCCCATTGTTAACATGTTAACCCTTTTTTTGCATTAGCTTGATGAGGAGGATTTCAAGGAGGAACAGAATTCTGTAGCGCGCCTTATTCACATGTTGCACAATGATGACCATGAAGAGATGCTGAAGGTACATTACTACATTTGTTATTACACTGGAGTTGATGAGAGCTCGCAAATTGTTGCAGTATCCATTACACTGTCCCCCTTCTTTAGTCTCGGTGGTGACATACCTGCCAATCTTTCAGATATTATGTACTGTTCAGAAGCATATACTTCAGGGAGGTCCCAAGCGTCTACCTTTCACTGTGCCTTCATTGGTATTCTCTGCTCTCAAGGTTTGTGTACTGAGGACTTTCACATTCAATGATGCATTTGTGGAATTATTAGTATAGTTGAGAAGGCTGTAAGAAATTATTAGTATAGTTGAGAAGGCTGCTTTCTAGTAGACATGATGATATGGTCTAGGTGCTATATTCCGCTTTAGTTTACCAATTATACAGATGAGGAATCCAACCCGTGTATATATTTTCTTGCCTGCAGTTGGTCAGACGATTACAAGGTCAAGATGGAGATGTCACTGGGGAGGAAGTTCCAGCTACTCCTAAGAAAATATTTCAGATCTTGCATCAGGTTTTTCTATCTTCCACGTACACTTTAACTTTCTGAATTTCGCTCTTGGAGGAGTAGTTTTGTCAATTGCATTTTGATGTGTATATATTTATTTTCTTATGCTTGTTAATTGCCAGATTCAAGAAATTACACACTTCTATGTGCATTATGTTAAACTGTTAGCAAGCTATGCTTAATATTTAGTATATATCTTATCTTTGATATAGAAAGTAAAACTATTTGATGTTGGCATCCTCCAGCACAAGAGCTCGAATTGTTGAGGCTGTATAGGCTTGTGCATCTCTATATTCTTGTGCACAGTCATCCATGATGTTGTCATTTTTCATTTTTCAGACTATCGAAGCACTCTCATGTGTTCCTTGTCCAGAACTTTCTCTCCGACTATATCTACAATGCGCAGAGGTATTGTCGGAACAAATGATTTGACTCTTTACATTGGTTCCTATTATGTGACTGCATTTCATATGCAGGCTGCCAATGATTGTGATTTGGAACCGGTTGCTTATGAGTTCTTCACACAAGCATTCATCTTATATGAAGAAGAAATCGCGGTATGACCCCCACACGCCTCTCTCTTATGCTCTTCCTTTATACCTTCCCTGGACCATATCATAAATGTCATTTGCTATGCATGCATTGGGACATTTGAGTGCTTTAACACTTACGTGCTATCTTTTCCTTGTAATGGCTGCATGCCATGAGCAGGATTCTAAGGCTCAAATTACTGCACTTCACCTAATTATTGGAACCCTTCAGCGGATGGGTATATTTGGGGTTGAAAATAGAGACACCCTCACTCATAAGACAACAGGGGTAACACTTTCTTGCTTTGTTGTTGCACTTCTGAATTCTGTTATTACCCAAATCTATCTATTCATCTACCCTTTATTTATTGTAAATGACATCACCTCTGTTTGTGCAGTACTCAGCAAAACTTCTAAAGAAGCCTGATCAATGCCGAGCAGTCTATGCATGCTCACATCTTTTCTGGACCGATGACCAAGATGGAATAATGGATGGTGAAAGGTGAACTTACTGATATACTCATTTATTTTTGGTATTATTTTGCACATAAAAGGGTAGGAAATATCCCTTCCTAATGATAATGAAAGAAAAATCTCCACGCCTCTAGTTTATGTTTTTACATCAACTACAGGCAGTTTGTAGGCAATAACTTTGGGCCTGCTGTTTAATTATATATCTAAAATATGTATGGATCTCTCATTTTGGCCTGACGTAAATTTTGTTACAGGGTCCTCCTTTGTTTAAAGCGTGCCTTGAGAATTGCAAATGCTGCTCAACAAATGGCCAACGTATCAAAGGGAAGCAGCGGATCTGTCACTCTATTTATTGAAATATTGAACAAGTAAATTCGAGACTTATACTTGATTTCTTTTCTGGAGCTTATATAATTGCTGCTATTGTAGTCCTCATACTTTTATCAATTTCAGGTATCTGTACTTCTTTGAAAAAGGAATTCCACAGATCACAAACACTGTAATCCAAGATCTGATTGAGCTGATTAGGACAGAGAAGCAAAATGACAGCCAGACATCTGATCCGTCTGCAGATGCCTTCTTTGCAAGCACTCTAAGATATATCGAATTCCAAAAGCAGAAAGGTGGAAGCATAGGAGAAAAGTACGAACAAATAAAAGCTGCTTGATTGTTCATAACTCAAGACGAGTACAACATTGCAACAAGGTTTTTTTATGGTTTTGTCGAGAGAGAAAGTTGAATCATAGTTTGGGGATGTTCAGTAGAACACAAGCTAAGCTGCCTCTGACCAAAAAATATTTGTGGTTTCTGAATTTCACGCTCAACATGGTGCCCGCTCACCATTTGGCAACATGTTTGGGTTAGTCAGGTGGCAATAAGCTGTACTCTGTGGGAAGCTCAGGTCTGTACAGGATACTTGTGTACCTGAGTGCCATTGTTGTATATTCGTTTTTCATAGTTATTTTGCAAAGTGCTTGAATTTTAGGGGACTCGAGTAGATATTTATATTTATCAGACTGATTTTGATTAATTTATAGCAATGAAGGCTTTCAGTTTGAACTATGTTTATCAATTGTGAAACATTCACATATTACCAGATCTTTTGTTCTTCCTTTCACACTGGATCCTTCCTCATATCGGTATTGTGCTTAATCCACATTGGAGTATCACTTGTGAATTGTGATACTGAGCTATGCTTCCAGGTAGTGTACTGTGTTGCATATACTTTAAAAGCAATGCCCATCAGCTTAGAGGTGAAATAAAACAGATCGGTGGATTGCCAAGGGTTAACCAACCAAATGTCTTTTTTTTTTGGACTAGCCGTACCTGGAAGTGTATAAATCTTTTGTCAGAAGTATTTTCTCAACTCTTAGTGGTTGTTTGGATCCAGAGTTTTAGCCAGGAGTTTTACCAAACCACGTTTTAGGAAGATTTTTAGTAAAACGAGTTTTGCTCAGAATTCTGTTAGGAGCAAGTCGAGGGAAAGCTTTGTTTGGCTACTCTCTCTTTTTCTTCTCCCTTCGATGAGAGACTCCCTGCGCTGCTACGTGTCTCCCAGATTGAGCAACTTTTCTCTGATTCTCAACCAATTGTCTGTCGAGCTCGACATATCTCTCGCTCATGCATCACCGGATATATGTGGTGGACTCGTTTCACCATCGCCGGGCGCCACCAAGCTCGTAGTGTACTTCACGCCTGGCTGTCTCCAGCGACGAGTGATCCACCACGACGAAGGACGCGAGAGGGCCAGCGCCACGGATGGGGCGGTGCGGCATCTTTCCAATGGTGGTGGATTAAGCCGATGACTAGCCATGGCTCGGGCCCCGGCAGAAGACCGTACCAGCTCCTGGCGACAACCTGCAGGACCAGGAGGTCTACAGCAAAATCTGCCCACGCCGCGGGCGTGTGTGGCAGCACACAGGCACCCGGATCAGGAGTCAGCCGAGCTCGAGGCCTCGAGGGGCATGTACGAGGAAGCGGTGTGGTCTCTGCCGGCGGGATCCCCGTCGAACATCAGCCGAAGTTGCAGAAGGAGACGACCTGGCCGCCGCACAGTTGCCGCCCAAGGCCCTGCTCGAGTTTTGCTTATCGCGTTTTCACAAAAACGACTAATAGTGGTTTTTCCCAACACGCACTTTCCTGAGTTTGTGGAAACTCAGTTTTGTTAATTTGCGTTTTAGTTGCCGCAGTCAAACAGGATTTTCGGTCGCTAGACGGGTTAGCCCAGGTTACGGAAAACTAGTTCGGCCAAAGTCCAATATCCAAACAAGGCCATATAATGATCATCAAGTAACAGTAGAACAACATCAAAGCATAGCCATAGCCTGTCCCTCCTTGCACTCGTTCGCTTCAACTGACATTGTTCTATCCCTTCTTCTAGTGGGCAACTGAATAAATATCGGTTCGCTCTCCTTGCGTCACCTCCTCTAGGCGATCGAGGGGGTGGAACTCTAGCTCCACCATCGCCGCTCCCTCCCCTCTGTCTCTCCCTCCTCGTTGCCCCTAGAGACGCCGCCGGTCAAGGCTTGCGACGCCGGTGAAGGGGGCGGCGGGGATCTAGGCTCTTGCCTCTCCTGCAAGGTGATAGGTGGAGGACCTCGCGCGGAGCTCGCCTGTACCGATGCAGACGCTCGGTAGGCGGCTCTTGCTCCGATCTTCTCTTGCCGTAGCGGCATCGGGCCAGGGTGGTGGTTGGCCGGCTGTAGGGGCGCTTGCATGTGTTGTGGGGTGCTCTTCTTGGCCGCGTGGGCGGCGTGGGAGCGGAGGCTGCTTGTGGTATGGAGGACCCTATCTACCTCTACCTCAGATCTGAAGACGGTGACCTCCGTGCATGCGGTTCCCACCCCGATGCTGCTGGTGCCTGGCGTCCTCGTTGGGTTTGCGACTTCGGGGTGGTGAGGATGGAAGCTCCCAGGGGGAAACCTCTGAATGGCGGTGGCGGTCATGACGACGAAGATGCATTGCGCCGTTCCCCTCCCTAGAGGCGTCGCCGAGGTCCATATACCTCCCCCCTCCTCCTCCCGGGTGAAAACCCAAATCTCTTGGATTGAGGGGTGACGATGTTGTGGCACCATTTCCTTGTTGAAGGCGCCGTCTTGGGTTGGTGGAGTGGTGCTGAGCTGCATGTTCCGATTACTCACGTCTCTGTTGTGGTGTCGTGGTGTTGTGTTTCGTCGATAACCCGCTTGATGTTCTCTTCTGCCATGTGGTGTCTGTGTTGTCGGAAGTGTGGTGCCCCCGAGCCTGGGCGAGAGGGGATAGGGATCCCCTGTGCGGTGACACGTTCGCGATGGCTATTTCGAGCTGGCGGCGGTTTGTGTTGTGACCCTGCGTGGTGCCTACGATGCCAACCTTTCGGTCGTGTCCTCGTTCGACGATTTCAGTCTTAAAGCTTGCATCTTGATGGGCGGTCAATGCTGCAGTCGACGATGATGTCTGCGAGTTTCACGTGCGGAGGTGATCTCGGTGGTAGTTCGTGCTCTAGGCAACCCGTCCTGTGTGGCCTCCGTGCTCTAGATGTAGCTTCTCTACCTCTCGACGGTGCGACGTCCTTGATCCTAAGCGAGAAGGTAGGGTCCTTATTCGAAGGCGAAGGTAGATGTCTATGCTTTGACGTCGAGCCAGGCAATGATGAAGGCTGGTTAACTCTCCTAGCCTACCTTCTCGGTGTGTCTTCTCTGATATTTGCTCAAGCGGATGGGCAAGGGCCTCGACCTATAAGCTATGTTTCTTGTTGTATCTTTCTTGTGATATGAGTTTGCTTGTATAGTTCATTTGTCATAGACTCAACTTTTTTTTCTCAACTTTTACCAAAATTCTTCTCCAATATTTTAAGCTATAGCCACACTTTTATTATTATTATTTGAAAAACTACCACACCATTTTTTTATAGCTAAGATCAACTCCAATAGTATAGCTGGTTGTTGACTATAAGGAAGATATCATGTCATCTATAGCCAACTTGTAGCCAACAAGTACAATAGTTGGTTATAAGAATGTACTACTTTCTTAATGGATGGTCCACCTTTCATTGAGACAACTTGCTCAGGAGCACGTGCTACAGCTAGCTCTTGCATAAAAGCCCACTTACATTCTCTCTCTTCTTCTCTCTCACAAATATATTGTACCTGCTCTAACCACATTTTAGCTTGGAAACCGTGGCTAGGAACCAAACAGGCCCAATTCACTATTGGCCACTGCCCTTCTCGCCCAACCCTGCCAACCCTACACGAGCAGACTTGGTTGAAGGCGAACCCGAGTAGTACCCAACAAGCCCTCCCCGCATTTCCCCACCGCCCAAACCCCACCGGCAACCATGCCGCCACGGCCGCCACCTGCGCCGGCGACGGAGGAGGCCAGAGATCACGAAGAGGAGATCCTCCTCCGCCTCCCGCCGGACGACCCCGGGTGCCTCTTCCGCGCCTCGCTCGTCTGCAAGCCTTGGCGCAACCTCCTCACCAGCCCCGCCTTCGGCCGCCGCTACCGCGAGTTCCACCAGACACCGCCCTTGCTCGGCTTCTTCGAGAACCACGACTCCCTGCGTTTATGGTTCGAACCCTCGACCCCCACCTCTCCCTTCCTCCCGATGCATCCCGACCACCGCACTCTCTTCGTGCTCGACTCCCGCCACGGCCTCGTCCTCTTGAGAGCTCATGCCTCCAAGACGGATGAGCCCGCCGGCGCCGGGAGCCTCATCGTCTGGGACCCTGTCGGCCGCCGCCAATGGGAGTTCCCGCCTCCGGAGTTCGCCAATACCATCATCGACGCCGACGCGGCGGTGCTCTGCGTCGCCGACGGCTGCGACCACCTCGGCTGCCATGGCGACCGTTTCCTTGTAGCCTACGTGGGCACCGATTACTCGGCCTCCATCTTCTCTTCAGAGACTCGTGCCTGGAGCCCCGTTGCCTCTTGTCACCCTCCTGAACCTAACCTCGAAATGGCCGGATACCAGCCCAAAGCCCTTGTGGGAAATGTACTCTACTTCAACTGCGTACTAGGCTCGATTATTCTGCGGTTCGATTATATCAGCCTACAACTGTCAATGATTCATGGGCCAAGCATCGACAAACCGGACCCGGAATCCCCTAATTCCGTCCTCATGAAAACAGAGCAAGGCGTGCTAGGATGCGCAATTATGCAGGAATCTAGCCTTTGCCTGTGGTCGATGGACACTGTCCCCGACGGATCTGTGGCATGGACGCCAGGCAGAGTCATCAAGCTTGGGGTGTCCTTCTCCTCTGACCCCATCAATGTGGCTGGCTTTGCGGATGGATTTGGTGTCTTCTACCTGAGAACATATAGTGGAATCTTCACAGTTGACCTTAAGTCAGGCGGAGTCAAGAAAATACTACCCGTCAGAAGTTTCAGTGCCATTCCCTACATGAGCTTTTACACTCCAGGTGCTAGCGTTGTTTCCATCTTCAAACCCGTATAAGCTTCTATACAGTTGCTCTGCTGCAATTTATGGATCATTTTGTGAGGCTGTAAGTAATATTGATGTGGAAGTGTGGATGATGGTGCATTTTCTCAAGAATCCCATACTTGTTTTCTTTTCAGACCAAGCTAGGGCCATAACGCTGCCATCAACCATGGCCTCCTCCTCAGAGAATGCCGAGGCCGCCCAAGATGAGAACTATGATCCGCTGCGGACGCACTCGAGCGGGCAGGTGAGCAGCGAGGCGGGGAAATGTGAGGAGGGGGTTGGATGGGAGGAAGTGGGCGACGGGGAGAAGGAGGGCGATGAGAAGCAGGGGGGACAACATGAGGTGGAAATTGCCCAAGGGTTTTTCAACGAGGGGTCCAAAGTACTTGAGGACGGGGACTTTGACTACGCTGTATGTTGCTTACGCTGCTCCCTCGAGATCAGGTTACGGTTCTTCCTTTCCACCTGCCGCTCTTACCCCAAAGCCTAGCTTAAGCTTGCATACATATGGAACTACGTTGGATACAAAGTTCCAATCAGTTCATTTCTCTTATGGGTTTATATTGGTATTTTGTATGTGATTTTGACTTATGTATTCTGGGCGATAAATTTAGTTGGTTTTAGATGTTATACTGATCAGGGCAGTGTGGTAGCTAACAATACTTGGGCAAATTCTGGCCTCTTATGTTATGATGTGCGAACTGCAATGACCGATGAATATCGAACCAAACTACTCCTACTAGATACATCTATTTTTGGGCAATTATTTTGAACCGGAGGGAGTATTTGCTTCAGGGATAGGTGTTACTCTATTTTCAGAAATGTGCATATGTTTCTCGGGCTGTAAATATTTCCTCTCGGTGCAACTTATCTAACGCTACTTGACACTGGCACTTCATGATCATATAAGCACTAGGCTGCTGTTGCAACTTACAAATGGTAATTAAAGTTAACACAGTTAGCACTTTCTTCCTTCAATATTGTGGCAGTTACTTCTGATCTTTCATGTTCTATCTAGGATTATTTTACCTTTCATGGCCTTACGCCTTTGTTATCACGTAGGGTGAATTATCATGGTAAACTTTCTCCAAAGTGTCGCGACACATACTACAGATATGGATTGGCATTACTACGCAAAGCTCAAACCTGGAGTGCATCAAATGAAGATCCAGTGGAAGGTACAACCTGGGAATATGATTTTGGTATGTCCCTTTACCTCATTCAGTCAAATTACACTGAAAAACATTGTTATTCTCTATACAGTTGATAATGTTACTGATTATGATTTACAGTCTGTTCATGCCTGCTAAAGATGTTCATTTCTTCCTGTCATGCTAAATGCTGATATAACTATTGGTTAGATCAAAACTCAAATGCTGATATCTATTTGGTCAGATTTGAATCTGTCATGGAAAATGTTGCATTTTGCAAGGGTAATACTTGAGAAGAGTCCTGACAGCACTAGAGAGAAAGTTAAAATCTTTGCTGCTCTTGCTGAAGTCTCTATCCAAAGAGGTAGTCTCAGTTATCTTAGTTACACCTGCATTTATTTGGTAAATAGCCTTGATGCTTATGGCCTTACATTTTGTTTGCAGAAGACATAGAGTACTCATTCATTGCCTGCTTCAAATCTTTGACCATCTTGGCGTATTTGGTTGAGCCTTACTATCATCATATTATAAATCTGTATCCTCCTTGTGGTAGTAACAGTATCAATTGTGTACCATATAGTAGTATAAAGCATCATATTTGCAAATTGCAACCCAAGCACTACAGTACTTGCGTAGGCCTCTATCTCCAGGGTTTTAGGGGTACATCTTAGTTGACTTGAAAATTTATGTGGCTAAAGCCTGAAGGTCCCCTTTTCATTGTACCATATATGTTTTCAATTAATTTGGGCTGACTGGCATCTTGCACGGTTATCTTCACTTTTTTGGATACACATAGTAGTCTATGTGTCGTGAATAGGGATTAACTTTGATCACCAAAGAATAATTTAGTTTGATAACGCTGGCATCTTGAAGATTTTGGTTCCTCATCCTTTGTCGATTTCCTTAATTCAGTCGTAGAAACATACATAAATGTATTGGCTTTGAGTTCCCCAAGAGTGGAGATGCAAAGGGTATTTCATTGTGGAAGTCGCGTATACAGAACCTGAAGAAAGCCAATGAAGCTTTGTTGGCTCATAAAGGCGATGATGCATCTGCCACTGAAATTTGCTTAGAAGAATCCTCTCTAGCCAAGGATATACAGTTTGTTACTAACATATTATTGAGTGCATTAGAGAAGGTAAATAACTTAGTTTCGTACGCTTTACATAGTATTATGTTTTTCCTCATAAACTTAGTACAGTAATATCGTATGAAGAACTCATTAGGAACAATGCCATCTTCGAATTTTTTGGATTAGGCAAGTGGTGATCAATATGTTGGCAATGATGTATCTTTGACTTCTTCACAGTTTTCTGGATCAAGCAATACTATGTCAACGGCAGAAACAATCGGGACTACTGCTAGTACCGGAACGGACCTTGAGGCTGCAGGCCAAGGCATCAAATGAGCTAAATGTCGAGCAGATCTATGCTGGACCTAGTCCCAAGAAGTTCGCACAGGACTCTCCATCTGCAGAGTGATAACAGCAGCAGCATAGATGGTCAATCTCGAAGCATGGCAGAGGATGATGCTGTGTCAGGGTAGAACTAGACTACAGCTCATTAACCGTACTTCTTTCTAGTAACTCGCTCCTGGAACATCTTAGCCGGCTATTAGGTCCCGTTTTACTTATTGCCAGATGCTCATTTTGGCAGAGCTGTATTGCTTAATAGAGAGCAAGCTCTTTCTTTTGGCATGTATGAACTGCTTTCATTCTCTTGTTTAGTTGCATTCAAATTCTGTTTAGCGAAGGCAGATGCAACTGGAGCGATCATCGGTGGTGAACCTGACACTGTTGCCTTGTGGTGAGGCTGATGGTTTCAGTTTTCAGTCAGGTAGATTGAAGTGAGAATAGTATTCATAGTCATGGTCAATTAGTATTCCATGCCTGTCAAGCACCTTTTTTTTGTGGGATGCCTATCAAGCCCCTCATATGGATATATCCCTCCCTTAGCAGAAAAGAAAAATGAATCTGTATGATCTAATTCTCAGTGTCCTCTGACCAAAAAAATATTTGTGGTTCCTGAATTTCAAGCTCAGCGTGATGCATGCCCACCATTTGGCAACATGTTTGGGTTAGTCAGGTGGCAATAAGCTGCACACTTGGGTTGCTCAGGTCTGTACAGGATACTTGTGTACCGAGGAGTGCCATTGTGTCTCTCATAGTTGTTTTGCGAAGTGCTTGGATTTTAGGGGAACACTCGAGAGTACATACCTATTTATATGGGTTAATTAGATATATACCACTGCAATTATTGTGTACTTGAGAAATGCCACTACATTTTTCAGCTTTGGAAATATGCCACTGCAATTCTCAAGATTCTTCGAGAAACGCCACTCTCAGCCTTCCAAAAACGCCCCTGCAGTGGCGTATTTGGTTATTTCCTTGTTGTATGTTCTGTCGAAGGATGAAGAACACTGATGATGTGCAATCAAAGGCGTAACTGGACAAGTGCTTGCCTATGCATGCCGGGTGTGATTTCGCTGGTGTCTCGCCCCGTTTTGTTTCTGACATTGGAGAATCGGCCGGCCGGCCGGCCTCTTGTATCGATCTTGAAACCGACCGGAAGAGGTACATACTCCGAGACGCACGTAGACACGGTACACATCAACTACAGTACAAGTTACAAGAACCGTGATCAACGCGTAAAGCACGAGGAGGGCCGGGGCGATATCTGGAGATCGAGCCGTGGCTGCAGCGCTCGACCGATGGCCGACGTGGAGAATCCCGAGGTGGCTGCGATGGCGGTGGCGGCGGAGCCCGACGAGTGCAGCCGGCGCATGCTCGTCTGCGCGACGGGCTTCGTCTTCTTCGCGCTCGTCTTCGTCTCCGCGCACGCGATGGAGTTGCAGGAGTCCCACCCGGAGTCGACGGGTGCCGCGGTGATCGCCGTGGGGTTCCTGGCCTTCCTCGTCGGAGGCTGCTTCGGCGCCGTCTTCATGGCACTCGTGTACGAGTGGATCCGCGGCAATCCGGAGTTTCCGGACGGACATCGGCTCGTGGATGCCTTGCTCCAGTCCGACAGGTTTATTCTTTGTGAAACCGCCCATCAGCTTGTGCCTCGCATGGATCAGCCTGCAGATGCATGACGACAGTCTCACACCCCCTCTGTTTCGTCTTTTTTTTTGTACTGGGATTGGGTTTCATTGTTAACTGGATTAGCATTTGGAATATATTCCTTATTGCCTTCCGGGTAATGTTTCCGCAAAGGGAATCATTGATCCTACGTATTTCACAACTCTGGTGAGTTGATGACAATGACCACATGAAATACACCGGTGAGCATTGAAAATTATGTATACCAAATTGAGGAGAGATGATGTGTGCATGGCGCGTGTGATTTCGCTGCTCTCTCTATCTGTGGTTAGCCCGTTTTGTTTCTGACTTTCGAGAATCGGCCGGCCGGCCTCTTGTACCGATCTCGAAACATACCGGAAGAGGTACATACTCCGAGTCTCCGAGACGCACGTAGACACGGTACACATCAACTACAAGTTACAACAAGAACCGTGATCAACGCATACAGCACGAGGAGGGGCGATATCTCGAGATCGAGCCGTGGTGCGCTGCAGCGCTCGACCGATGGCCGACGTGGAGAATCCCGAGGTGGCGGCGGAGCCCGAGGAGTGCACACTACCTCACGTGCTTACTTTGCCGGCACTTTCTTGCCGGCACTTTGCCATTCCACCGCTAATACTATCTGGTTTAGCGGCAGTTTATGATTAGTGCCTCTAATGTTTCAGTAATTCAGGCGAATTGAAAAATTGCCGCAAATGTTTCAGCAATCAATGGCATTAATGGAAAAGTGCCGGTAATGTAGCGTTGTTTAACGACAGTTTGCGGAAGTGCCGGTAACGTTTTCTGATTAACGTTTGCAGAGGACCCCTCGGAAAATATTTAAATTATGCAGTGTAGTCCCTACAGCCCCACCTCTGGCGCAAAATCAAAACTGACTACCGAAGCCTTGTCTATCGTCCCTTCGCTCCCGTCCTCTCCCAACCCCCTTCTCCGCCGCCGGTGTCGCCGGCCGTTCTAGCCATCTACCTCGCCGCCGAGCACTGCCTCGTCTCTGCCTTGTTTTCCTATCACATCACCGCAGCACTGAATCGTTGATTCCGCCATACCCGTGCCGCCTGGGCTAACCCTAGCCGCCTCGGCGCGACGCGGTTCAACATCCGCCGATGTCGGGCTCCTTCCGGCCAATTCACACCGGCGCGACACCGTGTAGGTCTACTACGCTGCCCCCCCTCGCCGCGCGGTTATTCCGCTCTCACGGTGGCCCTGGTCGCCACTGTCGGCGGCGCGGCTCCCACGCCTCGTGTTGCTCCTGTGCGTCTCCCTCGCGGACGCATCGTCTTCGGCCTCCTCCTGGCCTCCCGCACCGCCTAGATGCCCCTTCTTCAACTCGCCTCATGCGCGGCTACCCCGCGCACGTCGGCGGCCCATGGACCCTGCGCATGTGCGCTCGGTTGCCGGTTGCAGATGGGAAGCCGGCGCACGCGACGGACAGTGAAGCGGCGGGTGCCGGGATCACGAAGTTGGAGGCAAAGCGGCTGGTGGCGGACGGTCGCGACAGCAACATCACCTTCGACGAGTTCCACCACTTCCATTGATACATCAGGTTCGTTGCCCCGCTCGCTTGCTTGCCAGGGGTCCAATCGAGGTTCTTATTGGCTCGAACTGGCATTTGGAAGTCACTGTGCAGTCTGAACTCTGTTATGTGCTAGTTTTTTCGATGCGTGTTCCGTGCTAGTCGATGCTTAATGCTTTAGTGCTTCATAAAATGCCCCATCGGCCATCAACAGTGTCTAACTGTTCTACAAAAAGGCAAATCGATTGGTTAAATCACACAAAACACTACATGTTTAATGTTAATTTAAGCATAAAACTACTACTTGCATTATGTCAAGTTCTGTTCAGTTGCGATACTACTGACGAGATCAAGTTCAATTGTTCATGCTGCAGCGAACAGAATAAGGAAGTCCTTATAAGTGTAGCCTTCATCCACCTGAAGCAGGCCGATCTGTCCAAGCATATCGAAAACCTCTCCGCCGCTAGCCGCGCCATTCTGCTCTCCGTCTCCATTAGTTCGCCTTTCACCTCTTGGTTTATGCTCCATTGCGTGGGACATCATGGTTAACCATTGGTTGATTTTGCAAAGTCTTACCTGCAGTCACTCGTGAGGGCTCTGTCGCTACTCCTCGACGTCACCAACTTCTCGCGTTGGGTCAGCTGCAAACACTCCGTATCCATTTATCTTTGATTATTCATTTGTCATGCTGCGATTCTGAACACTTTTTTGCTGCTGAATGTTGTTTGCAGATCCAGAGAAAAGACGGAAGCTCCAGCAAATCCTTAGTGAGTTAACAATATGATTAGGGAATCTTGAGGTTATTTTGTTATTATTATTTTGACAACTAGCAAACTAGATGAATTGTACTACAGTCTGATATTACAGGATTGGCAACAAGATGGAGCTTGAGGCTGTGAAGGCAACCGTCCAGTTGCTGAAAAAGGTGGTGATCATATAATTGTGCTATCTTTTTCATGAGTTTTGCACTCTTTGTTCTTTTCAGCTGGTAGCATACATAACAAGTTTGTTCATGCATCATAGGAATTGTCATATTTCAAGGTAAGCATCTCACATGAAAACTTTCTTGCCAATCAATAATTTAAGTAAGATGTATGTAACTTGAACCGTGTGCACTTGCACATTGTTGTTGCTACATATTTTAACACCAATGAGTTATGGCATGAATTTATTATCACGTCTTGTGCTTTGTAAGACCTCCCAACGACGCCGCGGCGACCTCCCAACGACGCCTACGAGTCCTACCTTGGGTCCGTGCTCCTCTGCCTCCTCGGCCCCTCGGCTTCGCTGGTGGTAGGCTCGGCTGCCCTGGCACTACTTCGACTACCTCGCCGTCTCCATCTACCACGGCCTCGGCTACAGCCACGACTGCGCGCCCGATTCAGGTGAGCTTTGGTTTGTCCTGCTCTCTCTCTTATGTGCTCTATGATGAATTGATATGGGCTGCGTGATTATGATCTCCTGCTAATTCGGATCTGCGGAGTAGGAGGATATGTGCTGACTATGCTGATCAGTTAGGAACCGACAACCCCTCAATTTTCCCTCGCTAGAAAGATAATATCTGTGAACTTATTCCCATGCAATTTTGTAGGCCAGACTATGAAGCTGGATTGCAGGATTTCCTTGAGCGTTTGACAAACAATGAGAAGGTCTCAAACTCTCAATGCTAAACAAGCTATATTCTGGTGTAGTGTTGCATGCGAAATGAAAATTTTGAGCTCTGTAAACTATATAATGTTGAATCAAGTAGGATTCATATTGCAGGTCTACGAGCCAGTGGAGGAAGGTTCTTATATCAAAATGATTGATATGGTTAAAGGGGAGGGTGGTCAGTTACAGGTAACAAATATTATCTTCCTGGTTATCCTGCTGTCCTGTAAAAGGGGTATTTGGTTACTAAGTCTATTTACAAGGCACAAGATAGGTTCTGACCTGTTATATCTCAAACTGTAATAGGGTTCATTCATTACACCAAACCGAGCATTTTCGTTGAGTTATGTTCTTGTGGGCTTCTAGCTTTTGAAACTCGTCATGCCAGATTTGTTTAGTACTTCTTTGAATTTCTTAACTTTTTGTCACCTTGTTCCAGGTGAACAATATTAGTGGCTATCTATCTCCCTGGTCATATTGTCTTTTTCTTGGTATGTACTTCAATGCTTAGTTGCTTACACTATACATTTGATATATGATTGCAGTTTCTGGAGAAAGCATAATATCAGCCTAATATTGGAATGCACATACTATGCCGTTGCCACAAATTTATTTGGAGTGTTTCACAATAAATTGGGTTAACACCAGAGCATTATTATTTGTGAATTTTAATTGGTGACATGTCTTTTCTCAATGCGACTACAGGTGTACTCTCATCTTGCGCCTCGGCCTATTCTTCAACAAAACATTAGATTAACCTTTTCATACCTATTATATATTTACATCTGAACACACTGTTGTGATGTTTTGTAATGTACTGTGCAACTTGCAACCAGGTCAGGCAAAAAGGACAAGCTGAGATATCGCTACCCCCGTGGGGAATCTTACCTTGATGTGATTCAGAGGTTAAGAAATCTCACTGCATTGTTCAGAAGTTCTGCTTTACTATTACTAGAATTTGAAAACAGAAAACTATGAAAAAAAAACATGTTCTGCTATTATCTTCACGGCTCCAACCTAACTCATGTGCTGTACTATTTATCTATCCTCAGGTTGGAACCTGTCATCATCGAGCTGGAGCGCCAGCGAGCACTAGTGGTTGTTATATCCCACCAGGTAAATTGCTATAGTTGATGAAACAGATCCTGCGTAGAAACACTGATCTTGAATTGCTTACCCTATTTATAGGCCGTACTGCGAGCGCTGTACTCGTATTTTTCCGACAGGCCTTTGAGGGAAGTTCCAGACATGGAGGTAACATGGGACATTTTTATCTTTTGTCGTTGCTCAGTTCTGTATTGAAAACTCTCAGAAACATTGCTGAACCAAATCAATCCCTTTGTAATGTAATCTAGATGCCACTCCATACCATAATCTTTCTGCTGACAACAGTAATAGATTCGAAGTTCATTATCATTTTCTATAATTCTTAAAATGTGATAGAAATTGTTTGACATAGATGCCATATTTGGATGAGCGGTCTCCATTAAAGATGGACTATGCAGATTCCTTATCTGGAATTGTGGAAGCTCAAACTTACACCATTCCGTGCCTTCCTATTGATGCATCAAAGGTGGAAAAGCATGCCATCTTGTCAATTCTTGCCATGTGTTTCTATTATTTTGATCAAATCTTATACCTTATTTACTACCGTACTAGAAGTTGATAAGTAGCACCTCATCTTATATTTTCAAGTAGTTTATGGTGCCTGGAGCACCCATCTGCCGTCGATTTTCAAGTGACTGTGTATTATAATACCAAGGCTACGAGGAGCTAATTGTATGCTCAGTTCATTAGGGGTGTTACTACATATACCTTTGTACATAATCTTGGAGAGGATGGCTGCAGCATTATTGTTTCTTTGAATTCCTGCCCTGTTGATCCTACCTTCTCCATGATTTCTAGGAAAAGTTTGCGGGTCGACAAGATACAAGCGTTGGCTGATGGACTTACTACTTCAGAGTAAATATTTGTAGCAATTTTGCTTTACACCTCACCTTCTTGATTCTACAGTCTTTTTGGCAAAGTTGTTTACAACCGTGGATGGAAATATAATTTGTGACATATGGAAACTTCACTAATACTGGTTGACAATTAAAGGTGTAGTTTCTTGTGTCTATTCACATGTGCACTTCACTAGTCACTGCTTTGATATACTGGTTGGATGACACTGTAACAATTTGGTGGTTGCATTGTAGGCCTCGTCCTATAGTGTTTGTGGACTATATGATCTTTAGTTTGGTCTCTTTTGAGTTTGGGTTAATGGAGTTTTGACAATTTACGGGCGTCAATAGTAAACACTCTGCTTTCACTTTTCTCACTATACTTGAGTCAGTGAATTTTACCTGCAGGTTCAGCCTGTGCTTCATCAGGTGCATCTTGATCATCCGGTGGACTCATGTTTAGATCAGGTACATCTGCCTCTTTCGCTGAACTGCTCTATTTGTTCTCGGTCTCTATTGATGAACTGATCATGTACACTGGGACTAAACTGCTATGTGCATGAGATGGAGCCGACGCTTTGTGTGGAGGGCAGCGGTAGGCTAGGTCGGCGGAGGAGCTTGGGTGCTCCAAAGGCGTGGTCCACGAGGAATAGGCGATGAAGGGCGATCTTTACATTGGCCGCATCGAGGAGGCCATGTCCCTGAAATGGAGCGGCGGTATCCACTGCTTCCTCAAGCAGAAGAACTCATCCGCTGCTTCCTCAACCAGAAGAACAACTCCATCAGAGTTGTGGACAGCGTTGCCAAAACGGCCACATCTAACTAGTAATCTATGTGACAACACATGCCTTTCAGTTCTGTTATGTAAAGTGAGAATGCCGTTTAGTTGTGTAAACTGTGAGTTCATTTTAGTTCTGTAAGTTAGTTAGCTACAATCTACTTAACTTATGTAAGCAATTTTAATGCATGATCATGTTGCCATGTTGGATTAAAACCTCACTATAATAAGTGCGTTGTTTTGAATTTCCTGGAAGTTTTAAAAGATGCATGCAAAAAATAATGAATGGCAGTTCTTAATAGATTCCATAGCATCATTAAAAAATGCCTAAGAAAATAATCAGCGGCACTAGAATTAAAAGCCTGAAAAAGTAATTGGAGGCATCTAAAAGAAGTGCCGGCAAAAGGTTTGGACAGCATTTTTTAGAAAAGTGCCGGTAAAGAGATTTTGTGGCATCTTCGGAAAAGTGCTGGCAAAAAGTTTCCCCGGCATCTCCACCTTGTGCCAGAAAAAGATTCCGCGGCATCTCCAAAAAGTGCCGGCAAAAATCTTCCACGGCACAGACAAAAAGTGCCGGCAAAACTCTTAACAGGCACAAACTGATCTGCCTGAAATAGCTATTACTGGCACCAGTACCAGTGCCTTGACTTACATACGGCGGCATTTCTCGAAAAGTGCCGGCAAAGACCTACCTCGACTGGAATAAACGCAGCACTTTTTTTTGTGCCTTGAAAAACCTTTGCCGGCACTTTTGGTGTCTTTGCCGGCACTTTTTTGTGCCGGCAATCTGGGTACCTGAGGCAGTGGCAGCAGGCGCATGCTCGTCTGCGCGATGGGCTTCGTCTTCTTCGCGCTCGTCTGCGTCTTCTCCCACACGGTGGAGTTGCAGGAGTCCCACCCGGAGTCGACGGGTGCCGCCGTGATCGCCGTGGGCGGCCTGGCCTTCCTCGTCGGACTATGCTTCTTTGCCGTGTTCATGATCCTCGTGAACGAGTGGATCCGCGGCAATCCGGAGTTTCCGGAAGGACATCGGTTTGTAGATGACTTGCTCCAGTCCGACAGGTTTATTCTTTGTGAATCAGTCCATCAGTTTATGCGTCGCATGGATCAGCCGGGAGATGCATAACATTATCGCACCTCTGATTCGTCTTTTTTTTGGTACTGGGTACATTTTTTACGGGGATCGGGGTACATTAGCGTTTGGAATATCTTCCTTATTGCCGTCCGGGTAATGTTTCCTCAAGGGAATAATAAACGTTGACCAACGGGGAATGATCCATTCCTTGGCTATACGTTGTTAGATAGGATGAGACTTTCCCGGTTTATTCGTCCCTACTGCGAAATTACGGCGTATGGAGATTCGAACCCGGGTGGATTGGCTGCGCACTCGCTTGCCTTGCCACTAAGCTAGAGCTCAGTTCTCACTCAAGGGAATAAGAGCATCTCCAGTCGCGTCCCCCAAACCGTCCCCCAAAGCGATTTGGGGCGCGCCGGACAAAAAAAGCGTTCCAGCCGCGTCCCCCAAAGCCCTTTTTTGTCCGGCGCGGCCCGATACGGTGTCCGGCGCCCCGAGCCCGTCCCCGTCCCACGGGGGACGCTCCGGGGACGCCGGACACAACGAAGCGAGGCGGGGAGTGGCGGGGCCGACGCGTCGGCGGCACGGAAGGCTAAAACCCCGTCGCCTACCTTTGGTCAAGCGACGTTAATGGCGTCCCTGTTTTCCCGGGCGACGCGAGGGACGCGTCTCGTCGTGCATGGCCGCGTGGCCGTCCGCGCCGGAGTTATTGCGTGCAACCACCCGCTGCCGCCGCTGTTTTAAGACGCCCTCCAGTTATCGCCGCTCATCATAATCCTTCTCGTCGCCGCCGCCTCCCCTTCCCGGATCCTCTACTCGCCGCTCAAAAAATGTCGTCCTCCCGCAAGATCGCCGCGGCGAACGGCTTCGGCCGCGGCAGCCTCACCGTGGCGGAGGCGTGGGCGCTGCACCACGCCCGGTATCCGGTCCCGCCGGACGTGCGGGCTGCCAAGCGGCGGCGGCTGGAAGATGGCCGTGAACGGCATTGGCATCCCGCCGCCGCCGAAGCCAGACACGCAGCAATGGCGGGACGCCATCAAGGCCCGTCGGGCTCAACTCACCGCCGAGGAGCGGGCGGATCCGACATGGGCGGCCAAGGACAACGACGGCGGTGGACGACGTACTTCAAGGCCAAGTACGACGTCGAGCTGCACGGCACCGACGGGCTCATCGGCGGGCCCAACAGCTGGAACGGGGAAGGCCGCGCCTGTTGCGGGGCGTTCGGGCGTACCCTCGAGAACGTCATCCGCGGCCTCCGCAACGGCGCTCCGCGGCCGGAGATGCCGTCGTCGCCGCCGCCTTCTCCTCAATGGCAGCCGAGGAGGACGACGTACTCGTCCTCCTCGCACTCTTCTTCCTCGGGGCCGGCGCGATCGGCGCCGTCGTCCTCGTCGTACCGGTCGGCGCCGTATACCGTTCCCAAACGGGAGGTCAAGGAGGAGCCGGCGACGCCCGTCAACACGAGGCGTGGCGGTAGCGGCAGCGGGCGGCGGCAAGGGAGGCGCGGCGGCGCCCTCCTCATCCCGAGCCGGAGGTGAAGGAGGAGCCGGAGGAAGCGTCGCGAGCGGCGCTGCCGGCGGAGTACGAGCGGCAGCGGCGGCTCATCGCCGGCGGCGACGACCCCGAGGACTGCCCGGGGCTGCGGGCGGCGTTCTTGGCGTCCATGGACGACAAGGACGCTCGGAGAGGCGACCTGGACGCGGCGATCGCCATGTCCATCCGCGACTCCGGCAAGCCGCTGGTGGACCTCACCGACGACGGCGAGGCAGGACCAAGCGGCTTGGTGAAGGACGAGCCCGTGGACGAGCCCGTCGACGAGCGCGTCAAGCGAGGAGGTCGTCACCGACGAGATGTACAACTTCCGGCAGTGACTACGACGCCTCCGGCCGCCGCAAGTGGTTCTAGATTAGGTTTAGTTTTAAAGTTAGTCAAATTTCGTTCGAATCTATGTAAGTTTGGACGAATCTAATCGAATCTAGTCAAGTTTAAAATTTGCGAAATTTTGTTTGGGGGACGCGACTGGGGAGCGACGTCCCCCAAACTCGGCACGAACGAAACACGTCCCCGAAACGCTCAATCCGGCGCGGTTTGGGGGACGGTTTGGGGGACGCGACTGGAGATGCTCTAATTGATCCTTATTATGTTAGCTATAGAATATTAGAGGCCTGTGGAGGAACCAAACTTGTTATGTGCAAGCATACTAAGGGCTACTATCCTGACGACAACTTGTTGAAAGCGAAACTAAAGAGCGGAAGCTTGTTTACCTCAAAAAAAAAAAAGCCGAAGCTTGTTTACCTCAAAAAAAAGAAGAGCGAAAGCTCGTTCACGTGGCAAAGTGTAGATGCATATGGAGAGCAGGTGAAGGTGATCAAATAAATATTTGGGAAGATTGGTAGACTCACGCGGTACAACACGAAAGCGAAAGAGTACACAGCAAGAGGGTGTTCTTCTAAATAAGGTAGCATCAGAGATCTTATTAATCTTACAGGGCTCTGTACCTGAAAAATTGGAGGTTGAATGGAAATTAAAATCAATAACAGTCTGAAAGAACAAGAGCTAAACGCATTACCAGAAACTAGAACACTCGTAGAACAATAACAGCGAAAACTATAGCGTTCTATGCAATTAAAAAGGAGCGGGTTTTTCTCCAAAACAAATATGTCGGGATCCAACATATGTTACAGCAAACAAAACAAAAAAAAACAAAAAACAAAAATAAAGATGCTCCAAGAACAACACATAGCGTATGAAGCAATAAAAATATAACGCATAGAGAGATAACCTGTTGCTTTGTTGATGAAGAGGGGATGCCTTGGGCATCTCCAAGTTTTGACGCTTGTACCTTTTGAATATGTCTTGGGGTGCAGGGCATCCCTAAGCTTGAGCTTTTATCCATTCTTCATCTCATCACATCATTCTTCTTTCTCTACACTTGAAAACTTCCTTCATACAAAACTTCACACAATTCTTCATTAGCAGCATTAGTACAATCAAAATAAACAAATCCACTTGGATTCAGTACTAATATATATCAAACATCTATTAAAACATTAGCCACTGTAGCTACCTTTCAAAAAGCTCTTTGATCAAAAGAACTTAAAAATAAAGAGATTTAAGAGGCAAACGCAAATAGTGCAGAAATATGTCAAAATAGAACAACAGGTAAAGATCGATTTGTTCGAAAATCCTCTGTTGCTCATCTCAAAAAGTGGTAAACTAACGAAAGTTAGATAATAACCTGGGTCACATGCATAAAAAATGGTAGCTCAAAATTGGTCTCTGGCTATGTTTACAAATTTTTATGGTGACAACACAGAATCTGTTTTCAGGACAATAACTTCCCCAAATCTTACTTTCTTCCTATTAGAGGTTATTCTTGGCACAAAAATGAAATAAAAATGATAAGAAGAGGTTATTACAGAGGTAACAAATTCCAAGACTCAACAAAACAAAAAAAATACAGAAATAAAATAATGGGTTGTCCCCCATAAACGCTTTTCTTTAATGTCTTTCAGCTAGACGTAGTAGTTTGAGAAGATGTTCACATAAGAATTATGAATTGAAATAAAAGAGAGCATCAATAAGAAATATGAAACATATTTAAGTCTAACTCACTTCCTGTGCAAATGAATCTTGTACACAAATAAATCCGCAAAGAACGAAGTGACAAGCATAAAAAGATAAAACAAGAGGAATTTCAAAACTTTCAGCATATAGAGAGGTGTTTTAGTACCATGAAAATTTCTACAACCATATTTTCCTCTCTCATAATAGCTTTCAGTAGCATCATGAATAAACTCAACAATATAATTATCACATAAAACATTTCGGATGAAGCCTGGTGACCGGGTGTATACGTGAGCACGCGCCCAGAAGTCGACATGTGTCTAACGGCGTTTGCCCCCCGTGAGATGAGAAGTTGTTTTTCACGATTCCTCATCTACTCCTTCCCCAACCGTGAAAAGTGAATAGATAAGATTGGTGTAGCAGTCCATCTGGGCGCAGTCCTGCTCAGCTCGGCCACGCCGTGCCTCGCCGCCGTGGCGCCCCGCCTCCTCCCGGCGTACGCGCGCCTCGGCCTCTACGACGAGGTCCTCCTCGCCGTGCGGGAGCTCTCGGCGCGGGATCCCGCCCAGGCGCAGGACCTCTACCCGCTCGCCACTCCTACCTCGGCGCCGCCGGCGAGCTGTCCCTCATGGAGGACGCGCTCAAAGAGATGTCCCGCTCGGGGCTCCGAGTCGACTCCGCCACGGGCAACGCCTTCGTGCGCCACTACACGGCCTCCGGCACCGTCTGGGAGATGGAGGCGGCGGTCGGCCGGCTCAGGAAGACCGGCCTTCTCATCTCCGCCGACGCCATCCGCGCCGTCACGTCGGCGTACGTCGCGCAGCGCCAGTACTACAGGCTTGGCGAGTTCGCGCAGCGCCAGTACTACCGTAGCTTGAGCAGCTGCACCTCCACCGCGCCGTTCTCCGCCATCGGGGCACCCCCGATCCCCGCGACGGAATCCGCGCCGCAGACGAGCCCTGGACTGGAGAAGGGGCGAGGATCGGTGAGACGGGCAGCAATTAGGGTTGCCGATGAGAGGTCGCGAGGAATTTGGCCGCACCTCGCCGAAATCCGCACGCCGCTTCTGATGGAATGTCGTGGAGACGAAGGGGATGGGGGCGAATCGCGGCGTTGTTAGTTGATTTCGAGAGAGAAAATGGCCTGCCGGCCGCCGGCGGTGGCGAATCGGGCGGCGACGTGGGGACGTTTCCAGCGTGAACAGTTGTTGTGAGCGAGGGACAGGGCGGCCGTGGCCGGCGAGATGCGGGTGAGCAAGATGAGAGCGAGAGGGAGCGAGCGAGTGCTAGATGCGGGCAACCGAGAAGGTCGGAGCTGACTAGCTCGTCGACGGAGTAGGATTAGAAAAAGGAGGTTTCGCCGTTTGGCTCCGTTTGTGAGGCCGCATCTTAAAGCAAATCCAACGGTAATGGATGCGTGCTCACGTATACACGAGGTCACCAAATCCACTCTCTAAAACATTTTTATCATGAGCCACATGCATAAAATAGTTATTACTCCCCACATAAGCATAGTCATTCTTATTAATTGTAGTGGAGCAAATTCAACAAAATAACTATCATTATTATTCTCATCACCATAATCATCAAATATAGGAGGCATATTGTAATCATAATTAATTTTCTCCTCAATAGTAGGTGGACTGAAAATAACATATTCATCATTGTAATCATCATATATTGGAGGCATAGTATCATCATAGAAAAATTCCTCCTCAAAAGGTGGGAAACTAAAAAGATCATTTTCATAAAAACTAGCTTCCCCAAGCTTAGAATTTTTCATAGCATTAGCAATAATGGTGTTCAAAGAATTCAGACTAATAACATTGCTACTAGCATGCAAGTAAAGTTCCATAGATTTTTTAATTTTCTCTTTAAACACCTCATGTCCTAACTCAAGATAAATACTATAAAGCTCTATAAATTTTATTGTTATTTTCCATTAAGACTAACTAGTGAAAAAAACAAGAAACAAAAAGATGTAATTGCAGAATCTAAAGGAAATAACTTCGAGCACTCACCAGCAACTAAAAGACTTAGTAGCTAGAGAATGTGAGTACCTTTTACCTTACCTCCCTGGCAACGGCGCCAGAAAAGACCTTGATGTCTATGCATGCTTCTATTCTTGGGCCTCCAACTGCAGAGGTTTATAGAACAACGGCAAGTTTCCTTAAGTGGATCACCCAAGGTTTATCGAACTCAGGGAGGTAGAGGTCAAAGATATCCCTCTCAAGCAACCCTGTAATTACGATACACGAAGTCTCTTGTGTCCCCATGATGACCCACAAGTATAGGGGGTGTATCGCAGTACTTCCGATAAATAAGAGTGTCGAACCCAACGAGGAGCAGAAGGTGTTGACAAGAAGTTTCGATGAGGGATTCACTGCAAATGCTCACAGACAAGTATTCAGGGGGTTTTGATATAGCAGATGAATAAAATACAAGTAAATAAAGTGCGAGAGAAATAATTGCAGCGAGTGGCCCAATCCTTTTTAGCACAAAGGACAAGCCGGTTTGTTTACTTATAATGACCAAACGTTCTTGAGGACACACGGGAATTTAGTCTAGTGCTTTCGCTTCATATAACTGATTAATCTTCATTGTTTTGATAAGTGTTGTGTGGGTGAACCTATGCTAATGCACCGCCCTTCCTAGGACTAATACATACTTGTGATTATACCCCTTGCAAGCATCCGCAAATACAAGAAAGTAATTAAGATAAATCTAACCACAGACCTTAAACTCGAGATCCTCGCTATCCCTCCCGCATCGATATACCAACGGGGGTTTAGGTTTCGTCACTCCGGCAACCCCGCAATTAGCAAACGAATACAAGATGTATTCCCCTAGGCCCATAAATGGTGAAGTATCATGTAGTCGACGTTCACATGACACCACTAGAAGAATAACACCACAACTTAAATATCATAACATTGAATACTAACCAACATAGTTCACTACTAACATTTAGACTTCACCCATGTCATCAAGAACTAAACGAACTACTCACGAGACATCATATGGAACATGATCAGAGGTGATATGATGATGAATAACAATCTGAACATAAACCTTGGTTCAATGGTTTCACTCAATAGCATCAATAACAAGTAGAAATCAATACCGGGAGAGTTTCACCTATCAAACAATCAAGATCAAACCCTAATTGTTACAGCGGTGACGATGTGCAGCGGTGGAGATGGCGGTGATGATGATGGAGATGATGGTGATGATGATGGAGATGATGTCCAGCTCGATGACGATGACGATGGCGTCGATTTCCCCCTCCGGGAGGGAATTTCCCCGGCGGATTTCAGCCTGCCGGAGAGCTCTTTTCTCTCTGGTGTTTTCCGCCCCGCAGAGGCGGCTGTGACTCTTCGCGACTATCCTCTAGAGCTTAGGTTTTCGGGACGAAGAAGTACGCGAAGGAGAGGAGGCCGTGAGGGGCTGTGGGCCCCCTCCCCACAAGGCGGCGCGGCCAGGGCAGGGCCCGCGCCGGCCTATGGGGGGGCATGGCGGCCCTCCTCGGCTCCTCCTTTTGGCTTCCTCCATCTTCTGGAAAAATAGGATTTTTAGTATAATTCCCTTCAATTGCTGATCTTCCGAAATATTGCATTCTGACGGTGCTTTTTCCAGCAGAATCCTGACTCCGGTGCGCGATTCTCCAATGATCATGAAACATGCAAAATAGATGAAATAACATAAGTATCATCTCTAAATATGAAAAGATATCAATGAATAACAATAAATTATGATATAAAATAGTGATGCAAAATGGACGTATCAACTCCCCCAAGCTTAGACTTCGCTTGTCCCCAAGCGAAACTGAACTCGGTAAACAAGACCACATGTTTATGGAGTGAAGAGTCGATAAATAAAATACGGACAAGAAGCATCATATTAGTTCACACAAGACATTCTAGTGAACAACTTCCTCATATAATTCAACTTGAAACAAGTAGAAGGTAATCACAAATAAAGGTGCATAAGAAATCATAATTGGTGATGGCAAACTTTGTTCTTGGTCAGAGAACGATTAACGGATCATACTTATCTATTGAGCAGCGCTCTCATATTAAAGCTTATAATAAACTTGCATACTTAATCATAATAATCTCCTCATAATCATTGATAACTTTCAAAGCTATATTCATTCAGATAAAACTTGTACTTAAACAAGAAAGAGTAAAAGGCATGATTAATTAGATCACAATATAGATGGTTGGATCACAACAACTCAATTGCTTGCTTAAGATGGAGGGAAATAGGTTTACTGACTCAACATAGAATGAAAGACAGGCCCTTCGCAGAGGGAAGCTGGGGATTAAATCATGTGCTAGAGCTTTTTGAGTTTTGAAATCATATAGAGAGCATAAAAGTAAAGTTTTGAGAGGTGTTTGTTGTTGCCAACGAATGGTAGTGGGTACTCTAATCCCCTTGCCAAACAGACCTCCAAAGAGCGGCTCCCATGAAGGACGTTATCTCTACCAGCAATGTAGATCATCCCCCTTCTCTTTTGTTTACACATGTACTTTAGTTCATTTAAGGATGACACTCCTCCCAACCTTTGCTTTCTCAAGCCATGGCTAACCGAATCCTCGGGTGCCTTCCAACATTTCACATACCATGGAGGAGTGTCTATTGCAAAATTAAGTTGCTTACTGATGAATCAGGGCAAAACATGTGAAGAGAGTTATTAATGAAAGTTCATTAATTGGGGCTGGAAACCCCGTTGCCAGCTCTTTTTGCAAAATTATAGGATAAGTAGATGAAGCCACTAGTCCATTAATGGAAACTGCCCAACAAGATTGAAAGATAAAACACCACATACTTCCTCATGAGCTATAGAACATTGACACAAGTAAGAGATAATAATTTTTGAATTGTTTAAAGGTAGCACATGAAATATTTACTTGGAATGGCAGGGAAATACCACATAGTAGGTAGTTATGGCGGACACTGGTGGCATAGGTTTGGTTTAAGGGTTTGGATGCACGAGAAGTATTCCCTCTCGGTACAGGTCTTTGGCTAGCAAGGTTAATTAGCAAGCATAAGAGTTGAGGGAAACAAACAAATATACATGTGATAGAAACAATCATGCATCTTCCTTGTAAGCACAAACAATTTTAACTTCAGAATACAAAGCTAGGAACTAACAAGAAAGATAATAACATATCTACATGTATTTCCTCTTTTCTACTTAAACTTAAAGTGTTGTTGTGATGACCCACAAGTATAGGGGGTGTATCGTAGTATCTTCGATAAGTAAGAATGTCGATCCCAACGAGGAGCAGAAGGTGTTGACAAGCAGTTTCGATGAAGGATTCACTGTAAATGCTCACAGACAAGTATTCAGGGGGTTTGATGTAACGGATGAATAAAGTACAAGTAAGTAAAATGCGAGAGAAATAATTGCAGCGAGTGGCCCAATCCTTTTTAGCACAAAGGACAAGCCGGTTTGTTTACTTATAATGACCAAACGTTCTCGAGGACACACGGGATTTTAGTCTAGTGCTTTCGCTACATACAGCTGGTTAATCTTCATTGTTTTGATAAGTGTTGTGTGGGTGAACCTATGCTAATGTACCGCCCTTCCTAGGACTAATACATACTTGTGATTATACCCCTTGCAAGCATCCGCAACTACAAGAAAGTAATTAAGATAAATCTGACCACAGACCTTAAACTGCGAGATCCTGCGATCCCTCCTGCATCGATATACCAACGGGGGTTTAGGTTTCCGTCACTCCGGCAACCCCGCAATTGGCAAACGAGTACAAGATGCATTCCCCTAGGCCCATAAATGGTGAAGTGTCGTGTAGTCGACGTTCACATGACACCACTAGAAGAATAACACCACAACTTAAATATCATAACATTGAATATTACTCAACCATAGTTCACTACTAACATTTAGACTTCACCCATGTCCTCAAGAACTAAACGAACTACTCACGAGACATCATATGGAACATGATCAGAGGTGATATGATGATGAATAACAATCTGAACATAAACCTTGGTTCAATGGTTTCACTCAATAGCATCAATAACAAGTAGAAATCAGTATCGGGAGATTTTCCCCTATCAAACAATCAAGATCAAACCCAAATTGCTACAGCGGTGACGATGTCCAGCGGTGGAGATGGCGGTGATGATGGTGGAGATGATGATGATGGTGATGGAGATGATGTCCAGCTCGATGGCGGTGACGATGGCGTCGATTTCCCCTCCGGGAGGGAATTTCCCCGGCGGATTCCTCGCCCGCCGGAGAGCTCTTTCTCTCTCGGTGTTCTCCGCCCCGCGAGGCGGCCGTAACCCTTCGTGAGGATTCCTCCGTGGCTTAGGTCTTCGGGACGAAGGGTTTCGCGAAGAAAAGGAGGCGAAAGAGGCTGAGGGGGCCCCACACCACATGGTGGCGCGGCCGAGCCATGGGCCGCGCCACCCTATGGTGTGGGCCCACCTTGGGTCCAGACTGGCTCCCCTTCGGCTTCCTTCGTCATCCGGAAAAATAGGATTTTTGGTAAAACTTCCTTCCACAGTTGATCTTCCGAAATATTGCATCCCGACGGTGCTTTTTCCAGCAGAATCCCGGCTCCGGTGCTCAATCTCCAAATAATCATGAAACATGCAAAATAGATGAAATAACATAAGTATTGTGTCCCAATATGAAATATATCAATGAATAACGAGCAAATTATGATATAAAATAGTGATGCAAATTGGACGTATCAACTCCCCCCAAGCTTAGACTTCGCTTGTCCCCAAGCGAAACTGAACTCGGTAAACAGGTCCACATGTTTATGGAGTGAAGAGTCGATAAATAAAATACGAACAAGAAGCATCATATTCATTCACACAAGACATTATAGTAAACAACTTCCTCATATAACTCAACTTGAAACAAGTATAAAGTAATCACAAATAAGGGTGCATAAGAAATCATAATTGGTGATGGCAAACTTTGTTCTTGGTCAAAGAACAGTTAACAGATTATACTTATCTATTGAGCAGCGCTCTCATAATAAAGCTTATGGTAAACTTTCATACTCAATCATATTAATCATTGATGACTTTCAAAGCTATATTCATTCAGGTAAAACTTGTACTAAATAAGAAAGAGTAAAGACATGATGAAGCAAATCACAATATAATAGTTTGATCACAACAACTCAAATGCTTGCTTGAGATGGAGGGAAATAGGTTCTATCGACTCAAGCATAAAGTAGAAGACAGAGCCCTTCGCAGAGGGAAGCAGGGATTAAATCATGTGCTAGAGCTTTTTCAGTTTTGAAATCATATAAAGAGAATAAAAGTAAAGTTTTGAGAGGTGTTTGTTGTTGTCAACGACTGGTAGCGGGTACTCGACCCCCTTGCCAAACGGACCTCCAAAGAGCGGCTCCCATGAAGGACGTTATCTCTACCAGCAAGGTAGATCATCCCTCTTCTCTTTTGTTTACACATGTATTTTAGTTTATTTAAGGATGACACTCCCCCCAACCTTTGCTTACACAAGCCATGGCTAACCGAATCCTCGGGTGCCTTCCAACAATCTCATACCATGGAGGAGTGTCTATTGCAAAATTAAGTTGCTTACTTGATGAATCGGGGCAAAACATGTGGAGAGAATTATTAATGAAAGTTGATTAATTGGGGCTGGGAACCCTGTTGCCGACTCTTATTGCAAAATTATAGGATAAGTGGATGAAGCCACTAGTCCATTAGTGGAGGCTGCCTAACAAGACCGAAAGATAAAACACCACATACTTCCTCATGAGCTATAAAACATTGACACAAATAAGAAGTAATAAGTTTTGAATTGTTTAAAGGTAGCACATGAAGTATTTACTTGGAATGGCAGAAAATACCATGCGGTAGGTAGATATGGTGGACACAATTGGCATAGGTTTGGGTTCAGGTTTGGATGCACGAGAAGTATTCCCTCTCAGTACAGGTCTTTGGCTAGCAAGGTTAAATAGCAAGCATAGGAGTTGAGGGGAAACAAACTAATATACATGTGATAGAAACAAGCATGCATCTTACTTGTAAGCACAAACAGTTTTAACTTTTAGAATACTAAGCTAAGAACCGGTAAGAAAGATAATAACATCTTCTACATTTGTTTCCTCTATTCTTCTTAAACTCAAAGTGTTGTTGCTATTGACCATTGCTAAGTTTGCCAAAACCAAATAAATTTACTTAATGCTCCCAAAGTGATACCAATACTAAAATCAAGATCAATCATATAGTAGAAATTGCAAACTAAAATAAGGTGTGCAATATGTAAATGATAAGACTTCTCATTAATATTCCATAACGATAACTCACACCAAGGGATACATAGACAAACTAAAGGAGAGATACTTCCACACTGCAACCCATCTTATACGATAACTTCCCTACTCATGATATGGCACTACTCGATAGTAAAAAGTAAAAGGTAATGATAATGTGATACCGCGGCACTCCCCCAAGCTTGGAACAAACCAAGGGGATGCCAATACCGATGATGGATTACTCCTTTGGCGATGGTGGTGATGAATTCCCGTCTTCAGACTTCCAAGATAGAGGCTCTCCATCAACAAATGACATCTTGGTCTCGGGAATCCTGAAACTAGCAGCACGGCTTATATGTTTAAACCTGTTTTCATACTCACGGTTCTGATTATGAATGTCATAGAGTTGAGTTTGGAGTTTGTTGGTGGTGTCGTGCGGTGAGAGGATGTCGCCCCATAGCTTTGCGGTTTCCTTCTCGTGTTCGGCAATGAGTTCGGACACAATCTTGTGAAAGATATCCACTTCACGCTCGGCCATCTTCTTGTAATTGAAGACCTCTTGTTCTAGCTTCTCCATCCTGTCTTCCAAGCTTCCTTCTCCTTTGGGACCCCGAACATCTTTGATCTGCAGTTTTCCCTCGACGAGCATCAACTCCTTTGGGTGCATCCTCCGCTCCTCCATGTACAAGTTGCCAACATCCTTGCAGGAGCTGTCCTTCGGAGTTCCCGACGAAGACATGATGGCTCTAGATCCGAAACAAATCCTGGCAGAAACAGCTTGAAACAAAACACGTCGAGAAAACGATATACGGACCTCCAGGGGTCCGGGGGATTTTATAATAAAAAATTTCAGAACAAACGGAAAGTACCAGGTCGAACCAGAGTCGGAAAGGGGCGACGAGGCGGTGCCACCATAGGGCGGCGCGGCCAGGCTGGGGCCCACGCCGGCCTGTGGTGGCACGCCCTCGTGCGTCTTTTCCACTCCGTTTCGATCTCGTAATTTTTCATATTTTCCAAAAACAGCAAAAATATTGTTCGGAAAGTAAATCGCGAACTTTTCATTACCGAGTCTTGTTACCTATTCAAAGTCGAGTTCGGCGGATTGTCAATTTGTCCTTTGATGAAAGCCTCCGGTGTTTCCACTTGAATAATATCAACATCAACATTATAAGAATCACCCGAGATATAATGCTTGAGTCTTTGTCCATTCACCACTTGCGTAGCATTGCCTTGGAGAGAGCTAATTTTAATTGCTCCTGAACGATACACCTCCTCAACAACATATGGTCCTTCCCATTTCGAGAGTAATTTCCCTGCAAAGAATCTGAGACGAGACCGATACAAAAGGACTTTATCCCCAATATTAAACTCTCTTTTGATGATCCTTCTATCATGCCATTTTTTAACTTTTTCTTTAAAGAGTTTAGCATTTTCATAAGCTTCACTTCTCCATTCATGTAGAGAACTTAATTGTAGCAACCTCTTATTACCGGCAAGTTTAGGATCTTTATTTAATTCTCTAACAGACCCGATAAGCTTTGTGTTCTAGTTCTAAAGGTAAATGACAAGCTTTTCCAGTAAACCATTTTATAAGGTGACATTCCCATGGGGTTTTTATAAGCAGTTCTATAAGCCCATAGTGCGTCTTTCAATTTACTAGCCCAATTCTTTCTAGATTTATTAACGGTCTTCTGCAAGATAGATTTAATTTCTCTATTTGATAATTCTACTTGACCACTACTTTGAGGGTGATAAGCGGAAGCAATTCTATGATTAATACCATACCTAGCAAGAGTTTTTCTAAAACCTCCATGAATAAAATGAGAACCTCCATCAGTCATAATATATCTAGGTACACCAAATCTAGGAAAAATAATATCTAAAAGCATTTTTAACGAGGTCTCACCGTCAGCACTTTTTGTAGGTATGGCTTCCACCCATTTAGTAACATAATCAACGAGCAACAAGTATATGAGTGTTACCTTTTGAAGAGGAAAAGGTCCCATGAAGTCAAATCCCCAACAATCAAACGGTTCAATAACAAGAGTATAATTCATAGGCATTTCATTGCGTACTGGAGATATTACCAACCCTTTGACATTCATCACAAGATAAAATAAACTTCCTTGCATCTTTGAAGAGAGTTGGCCAATAAAAACCTGATTGTAGAACCTTTTGCGCGGTTCTATCTCCGCGTGATGTCCTCCATAAGCACTGCCATGACATTTACTCAATATCTCTTGTTGTTCATATTCGGGAACACACCTTCGCAGAATACCATCCACTCCTTCTTTATATAAGTGTGGGTCATCCCGAAATAATGCCTCAAGTCATAAAAGAATTTCCTCCTCTCGCTGAGCTGAAAAGGTTGGAGGCAAGTACTTGGAAACAATAAAGTTAGCATAATCAGCATACCAAGGACTGTCTCGCGAGCTCACCTTTATTACGGCCAATTGTTCATTTGGAAAACTATCATTAACAGGAACAGGATCATAAGCAATATTTTCCAATCTAGACAAATTATCAGCAACAGGATTATCAGCATCTTTCCTATATATAATATGTAAATCAAATTCTTGCAAAAGAAGTACCCATCTAATAAGCTGCGGCTTAGCATCTTTCTTTGTCATAAGGTATCTAATTGCAGCATGATCAGTATGAATTGTAACTTTTGAATCAACAATATAAAATCTAAATTTATCACAAGCAAAGACTACAGCTAACAATTCTTTTTCAGTAGTAGCATAATTTCTTTGAGCAGCATCAAGAGTTTTGCTAGCATAATGAATAACATTTAATTTCTTATCTACTCGCTGTCCAAGAACAGCGCCTACAGCAAAATCACTAGCATCACACATAATTTCAAATGGTAAATTCCAATCAGGAGGTTCAACTATAGGAGCAGTTGTTAAGGCTTTCTTTAGAGTTTCAAAAGCTTCCTTACAATCATCATCAAAAACAAAAGGTACATCTTTTTGAAGAAGATTAGTAAGAGGCTTTGAAATCTTGGAGAAATCTTTAATAAATCTCCTATAAAACCCAACATGACCAAGAACACTACGAATACCTTTAACATCCCTTGGATAGGGCATCTTCTCAATAGCTTCAACTTTAGCTCTATCAACTTCAATACCTCTCTCAGAAATTTTATGTCCCAATACAATTCCTTCATTAACCATAAAGTGGCATTTCTCCCAATTAAGAACAAGGTTAGTTTCTTCACATCTCTGCAAAACTTTATCAAGGTTTTGCAAGCAACTATCAAAAGAATTCTCGTAGACGGAAAAATCATCCATGAATACTTCCACAATACTCTCACAAAAGCCATGAAAAATAGCAGACATGCATCTTTGAAAAGTAGCAGGAGCATTACATAAACCAAAAGGCATACGCCTATAAGCATAAGTTCCATAGGGACAAGTAAAGGTGGTTTTCTCTTGATCTTTAGCTTTAACAGCGATTTGTGAAAACCCAGAATAACCATCAAGAAAGCAAAAATGAGTATTTTTAGATAACCTTTCTAGCATTTGATCAATAAATGGTAAAGGGTAATGATCTTTCTTAGTAACTTTATTAACTTTTCGATAATCAATGCACATTCTATACCCTACAACTACTCTTTGAGGTATGAGCTCATCATTATCATTAGGCACTACCAGTTATTCCTCCTTTCTTAGGAACGCAATGCACATGACTAACCCATCTACTATCGGCAATAGGATATATAATACCAGCTTCAAGAAGTCGTAATACCTCATTTCTTACCACATCCTTCATCTTGGGAATTAGACGACGCCGAGGTTCAACAACAGAGCTTCGCATCATCTTCCATATTAATGGCGTGTTGGCAAATAGAGGGAGAAATCCCCTTCAAGTCATCAAGAGTATAGCCAATAGCACCTCGGTGTTTCTTCGATATTTGCAATAATCTTTCTTCTTCAAACTCTGTAAGCTTAGAACTAATAATAACAGGATATATTTTCTTATCATCAATATGAGCATATTTAAGATTATCTGGCAAAGGCTTTAAATCAAAAACATGATCTTCCTTTGGTGGCGGTTTTGTACCCAAGTCTTCCACCGGTAAATCATGCTTGAGAATAGGTTGGCGAAGAAAAATCTCCTCAAGCTCTTCTCTTTCTTTCCTAAAAACTTCACTCTCGCTATCCTCCAAATGTTGCTGCAAAGGATTATTAGGAACAAGAACAATAGATGCACACTGCTCCATTTTAAAATCATTACTAGGCAAATCAGCTTTATAAGGAGTTTTGGTAAATTTAGAGAAGTTAAACTCATAAGATTCACCAGCAAATTTAGTCAAAATTTTCTCTTTCTTGCAATCTATAATAGCTCCACAAGTATTTAGAAAAGGTCTACCAAAAATGATAGGACAATAATCACTAGCACGAGAACCAAGTACCAAAAAGTCAGCAGGATATTTAATCTTACCACATAGAACTTCCACATCTCGAACGATACCAATTGGAGAAATAGTTTCTCTATTAGCCGACTGAATAACCACATCAATATCTTCAAGTTCACAAGAATCAATTTCGTGCATAATCTCCGTGTAAAGCTCATAAGGTATAGCACTAACACTTGCACCAATATCACATAGACCTTAATAGCAATGATCACCAATTCTAACGAGATAGCATAGGAACACTAGCTTGTTTGGGTTTATTAGGATGTGAAACAATATTAGAAGCATCTTCACAGAAAATAATATGACCATCCTCTACATTTTCAGTCACAAGATCTTTAACTATTGCAACAACAGGTTCAACTTTTATTTGTTCTTCAGGTTCTATAGGTTTCTTTTCACTTTTATGAACCGCACTATTTATAACAGAGTACTCCCTCATTTTAGCAGGAAAAGGAGTTTTTTCAATATAAGCTTCAGGAATAACATGATCGGCAGTTTCAACTACAACACATTTATTAATAGATGAATCAATTTTATCTTTATACGGTTCATGATACTTATCAAAATTCTTCTTAGGCAATTCATAATGAGAGGCAAAAGCTTTATAAAGATTTGCAGCAACTTGAGAATCAAGACCATATGTAGCACTCATATTACGAAATGTATCGGTATCCATAAAAGCTTCAATGCATTTATAATCATAAATTATACCCGATTCTCTATCCTTGTCGTTCTCCCAACCTTCGGTATTTTCTTGGATCCGATCAAGAAGGTCCCTTTTAAACTCTTCTTTGTTGCGTGTAAATGATCCGGAACAAGAAGTATCCAAGCAAGGTCTTGTCTTGAAAAGAAAGTCTTGCATAGAAATTATCAATAATAACATTACCAGGAAGCTCATGAATGGGGCATTTGAGCATTAAAGACTTCAATCCCCCCAAGCTTGGGCAATACTCTCTCCATCATGAGGCCATAAATTATATATGCGGTTCCTATCTTTGTGAATTTCACTTGGAGGATAAAATTTGGAATAAAATAAAGGCACAATGTCCTCCCAATCAAGAGAATCACCATTCTTCAGCAATTTATACCAATGCGCCGCTTTACCAGACAACGATATAGAGAATAGCTTCTTCCTAACTTCATTCATAGCAATACCTGCACATTTGAATAACCCGCATAATTCATGCAAAAACAGTAAATGATCACCGGGATGGACAGTTCCATCCCCTTCATAGCGGTTATCCATAACATGTTCAATAATTTTCGTAGGTATTTTATATGGTATTACTTCCTCACCTGGCGCCTCATCCACTACCGTTGCGGTAGTAGTAGATTTCCCAAATAGAAATTGAAGAGAAGATCTCTCCATAATGACTTATAGCGACAGGCAGAAATAAAATCAGCACAAACAGTAAAGGTTTTCCTTACCAATTCCACTTACCAATAGCGCTTCACTCCCCGACAACGGCGCCAGAAAATAGTCTTGATGACCCACAAGTATAGGGGGTGTATCGTAGTATCTTCGATAAGTAAGAATGTCGATCCCAACGAGGAGCAGAAGGTGTTGACAAGCAGTTTCGATGAAGGATTCACTCGTAAATGCTCACGGACAAGTATTCGGGGGGTTTTGATGTAACGGATGAATAAAGTACAAGTAAGTAAAATGCGAGAGAAATAATTGCAGCGAGTGGCCCAATCCTTTTTAGCACAAAGGACAAGCCGGTTTGTTTACTTATAATGACCAAACGTTCTCGAGGACACACGGGATTTTAGTCTAGTGCTTTCGCTACATACAGCTGATTAATCTTCATTGTTTTGATAAGTGTTGTGTGGGTGAACCGATGCTAATGTACCGCCCTTCCTAGGACTAATACATACTTGTGATTATACCCCTTGCAAGCATCCGCAACTACAAGAAAGTAATTAAGATAAATCTAACCACAGCCTTAAACTGCGAGATCCTGCGATCCCTCCTGCATCGATATACCAACGGGGGTTTAGGTTTCCGTCACTCCGGCAACCCCGCAATTGGAAAACGAGTACAAGATGCATTCCCCTAGGCCCATAAATGGTGAAGTGTCGTGTAGTCGACGTTCACACGACACCACTAGAAGAATAACACCACAACTTAAATATCATAACATTGAATATTACTCAACCATAGTTCACTACTAACATTTAGACTTCACCCATGTCCTCAAGAACTAAACGAACTACTCACGAGACATCATATGGAACATGATCAGAGGTAATATGATGATGAATAAAAATCTGAACATAAACCTTGGTTCAATGGTTTCACTCAATAGCATCAATAACAAGTAGAAATCAGTATCGGGAGAGTTTCCCCTATCAAACAATCAAGATCAAACCCAAATTGCTACAGCGGTGACGTTGTCCAGCGGTGGAGATGGCGGTGATGATGGTGGAGATGATGATGATGGTGATGGAGATGATGTCCAGCTCGATGGCGGTGACGATGGCGTCGATTTCCCCCTCCGGGAGGGAATTTCCCCGGCGGATTCCTGCCCGCCGGAGAGCTCTTTTCTCTCTGGTGTTCTCCGCCCCGCAGAGGCGGCCGTAACCCTTCGTGAGGATTCCTCTGTGGCTTAGGTCTTCGGGACGAAGGGTTTCGCGAAGAAAAGGAGGCGAAAGAGGCCGAGGGGGCCCCACACCACATGGTGGCGCGACCAGGCCATGGGCCGCGCCACCCTATGGTGTGGGCCCACCTTGGGTCCAGCTGGCTCCCCCTTCTGGCTTCCTTCGTCATCCGGAAAAATAGGATTTTTGGTAAAACTTCCTTCCACGAGTTGATCTTCCGAAATATTGCATCCTCGACGGTGCTTTTTCCAGCAGAATCCGGCTCCGGTGCTCAATCTCCAAATAATCATGAAACATGCAAAATAGATGAAATAACATAAGTATTGTGTCCCAATATGAAATATATCAATGAATAACAGCAAATTATGATATAAAATAGTGATGCAAATTGGACGTATCATGTTGCTATTGACCAATGCTAAGTTTGCCAAAACCAAATAGATTTACTCAATGCTCCCAAAGTGATACCAATACTAACAACAAGATCAATCATATAATAGAGATTGCAAACTAAAATAAGATGTGCAATATGTAAATGATATGACTTCTCATTAATATTCCATAACGATAACTCACAACAAGGGATACATAGATAACCAACTAAAGAGAGATACTTCCATACCGCAACACATCTTATATGATAACTTCCCTACTCATGATATGACACTACTTGATAGTAAAAAGGTAAAAGATAGTGATGATGTGATACCGCGGCACTCCCCCAAGCTTGGAACAAACCAAGGGGGTGCCAATACCGATGATGAATTACTCCTTCGGCGGTGTAGATGATGGATTCCTGCGACTCTTAAAGATCTCCTTCAGCTTCAGCTTCTCAGTTTGGCAATTCTGCACTAAGACTCGAAGAGATTCATTGTTATCCAAAGATGGCGGTGGTGGCCTTGTGATGGGAATTGAGTGATATTCCAGCATTCTGCGAAGTCGGTTGTTCGCTTCCTGAAGTATTGATACGCGTACAACACGCGTCCGTTGGGAACCCCAAGAGGAAGGTGTGATGCGTACAGCGGCAAGTTTTCCCTCAGTAAGAAACCAAGGTTTATCGAACCAGTAGGAGCCAAGAAGCACGTTGAAGGTTGATGGCGGCGGGATGTAGTGCGGCGCAACACCAGGGATTCCGGCGCCAACATGGAACCTGCACAACACAACCAAAGTACTTTGCCCCAATGAAACAAGTGAGGTTGTCAATCTCACCGGCTTGCCGTAACAAAGGATTAGATGTATAGTGTGGATGATGATTGTTTGCGAGAAAACAGTAGAACAAGTATTGCAAGAGATTGTATTCAATGTAAAAGAATGGACCGGGGTCCACAAGCTCACTAGAGGTGTCTCTCCCATAAGATAAATAGCATGTTGGGTGAACAAATTACGATCGGGCAATTGACAAATAGAGAGGGCATGACCATGCACATACATGATATGATGAGTATTGTGAGATTTAATTGGGCATTACGACAAAGTACATAGACCGCTATCCAGACATGCATCTATGCCTAAAAAGTCCACCTTCGAGGTTATCATCCGAACCCCTTCCGATATTAAGTTGTAAACAACGGACAATTGCATTAAGTATGGTGCGTAATGTAATCAATAACTACATCCTTGGACATAGCATCAATGTTTTATCCCTAGTGGCAACAGCACATCCACAACCTTAGAACTTTCTCGTCACTCGTCCCGCATTTAATGGAGGCATGAACCCACTATCGAGCATAAATACTCGCTCTTGGAGTTAAGAGCAAAAACTTGGCCGTAGCCTCTACTAATAACGGGGAGCATGCAAGATCATAAACAACACATAGGTAATAGATTGATAATCAACATAACATAGTATTCTCTATCCATCGGATCCCGACAAACACAACATATAGCATTACAGATAGATGATCTAGATCATGTTAGGCAGCTCACAAGATCCGACAATGAAGCACATAAGGAGAAGACGACCATCTAGCTACTGCTATGGACCCATAGTCCAGGGGTGAACTACTCACTCATCACTCCGGAGGCGACCATGGCGGTGAAGAGTCCTCCGGGAGATGATTCCCCTCTCCGGCAGGGTGCCGGAGGCGATCTCCTGAATCCCCCGAGATGGGATTGGCGGCGGCGGCGTCTCTGGAAGGTTTTCCGTATCGTGGCTCTCGGTACTGGGGGTTTCGCGACGAAGACTATATGTAGGCGGAAGGGCAGGTCAAGAGGCGACGCGAGGGGCCCACACACTAGGGCCGCGCGGCCAAGGCCCAGGCCGCGCCGCCCTGTGGTGTCGCCACCTCGTGGCCCCACTTCGTCTCTCCCTCGGACTTCTGGAAGCTTCATGCAAAAATAGGACCCTGGGCGTTGATTTCGTCCAATTCCGAGAATATTTCCTTACTAGGATTTCTGAAACCAAAAACAGCAGAAAACAAAGAATCGGCTCTTCGGCATCTCGTTAATAGGTTAGTGCCGGAAAATGCATAAATATGACATAAAGTATGCATAAAAACATGTTGATATCATCAATAATGTGGCATGGAACATAAGAAATTATCGATACGTCGGAGACGTATCAAGTATCTCCACCTCCCTTCTCAGAGCACGGTATTGATCACAAAACTCATCGGTAACCCGTAGTGCTTCCTCCACAGCAGGGAAAGAGTTGAGGCTAAGAGCAGGCGGTAGAGGTCCCTGCAAGTTATGATAAAAAGAACGTCCAGTGTTAACCGATCCCACCAAGATTGGCTTACTCCTCGCGATTGCCGCTTTCTTTTTGTTGATGACATCCCCTTCACTTCCTCCTTGAATTCTTCTTCCAACTCGGGATCTTGAATATCTTCCTCTGAAGGCTCCTTGTCCTTGTTGTTGGAGACCATGGTGCTTCTAGATCAAAGACAAATCCTGGCAGAAACAACTCGAAACAAAACACGACGAGAAAATGATATACGGACCTCCAGGGGTCCGGGGGATTATATAGCAAAAAATTTCGCGATAGAAGGAAAGTACCAGGTCGAACCAGAGTCGGAGAGGAGCAACGAGGGGCCCTCCTCACAGGGCGGCGCGGCCACGCTGGGGCCCGCGCCGGCCTGTGGGGGCACGCCCTCGTACGTCTCCTCCACTCCGTTTCGATCTCGTAATTTTTCATATTTTCCAAAAGTTGCAAAAACATTGTTCGGAAAGTTAAACGCGGACTTTTCTTACCGGAACTAGTTACCTATTCAAAGTCGAACTCGCGAGATCGTTAACTTGGCCTTTGATGAAGGCTTCCGGAGTTACTACTTGAATAACATCAACATCTTCATTATAAGAATCACCGGAGATATAATGCTTGAGTCTTTGTCCATTCACCACTTGTGTGGCATTACCTTGCGAGAGCTAATTTTAATTGCCCTCGATCGATACACCTCATCAATGACATATGGTCCTTCCCATTTTGAGAGTAATTTCCCTGCAAAAAATCTGAGACGAGACCGATACAATAGGACTTTATCTCCAACATTAAATTCTCTTTTGATAATTCTTCTATCATGCCATTTCTTAACTTTCTCTTTAAAGAGTTTAGAATTTTCCTATGCTTCACTTCTCCATTCATCTAGAGAACTCAATTGTAGCAATCTTTTCTTACCGGCAAGTTTAGGATCTTTATTTAGTTCTCTTACGGCCCAATAAGCTTTGTGCTCTAGTTCTAAAGGTAAATGACAAGCTTTCCCATAAACCATTTTATACGGTGACATACCCATGGGATTTTTATAAGCAGTTCTATAAGCCCATAGTGCTTCCTTCAATTTAATAGCCCACTTCTTTCTAGATTTATTAACAGTCTTTTGCAAGATAGATTTAATCTCTCTATTTGATAATTCTACTTGCCCACTAGTTTGAGGATGATAAGCGGAAGCAATTCTATGATTAATACCATATTTAGCAAGAGTGTTTCTAAAACCACCATGAATAAAATGAGAACCTCCATCAGTCATGATATATCTAGGTACTCCAAATCTAGGAAAAATAATATCTAAAAGCATTCTTAAAGAGGTCTCACCATCAGCACTTTTTGTAGGTATGGCTTCCACCCATTTAGTAACATAATCAACAGCGACAAGTATATGAGTGTTACCTTCTGAAGAAGGGAAAGGACCCATGAAGTCAAATCCCCAACAATCAAATGGTTCAATAACAAGAGTATAATTCATAGGCATTTCATTGCGTCTGGAGATATTACCAACCCTTTGACATTCATCACAAGATAAAATAAACTTTCTTGCATCTTTGAAGAGAGTTGGCCAATAAAAACCTGATTGTAGAATCTTTTGCGCGGTTCTATCTCCGGCGTGAAGTCCTCCATAAACACTACCATGACACTTACTCAATATCTCTTGTTGTTCATATTCGGGAACACATCTTCGCAGAATACCATCCACTCCTTCTTTATATAAGTGTGGGTCATCCCAAAAATAATGCCTCAAGTCATAAAAGAATTTCCTCCTTTGCTGAGCCGAAAAGGTTGGAGGCAAGTACTTGGATACAATAAAGTTAGCATAATCAGCGTACCAAGGACTATCTCGCGAGCTCACCTTTATTACAGCCAATTGTTCATTTGGAAAACTATCATTAACAGGAACATGATCATAAGCTATATTTTCCAATCTAGACAAATTATCAGCAACAGGATTATCGGCACCTTTCCTATCTATAATATGTAAATCAAATTCTTGCAAAAGAAGTACCCATCTAATAAGCCTTGGCTTAGCATATTTCTTTTCCATAAGATATCTAATTGCAGCATGATCAGTATGAATTGTAACTTTTGAATCAACAATATAAGATCTAAACTTGTCACAAGCAAAGACTACAGCTAACAATTCCTTTTCAGTTGTAGCATAATTTCTTTGAGCAAGCATCAAGAGTTTTGCTAGCATAATGAATAACATTCAATTTCTTATCTACTCGTTGTCCAAGAACAGCGCCTACAGCAAAATCACTAGCATCACACATAATTTCAAAAGGTAAGTTCCAATCGGGAGGTTCAACTACGGGAGCATGCTTGTTAAGGCTTTCTTTAGAGTTTCAAAAGCTTCCTTACAATCATCATCGGAAACAAAAGGTACATCTTTTTGAAGAAGATTAGTAAGAGGCTTTGAAATCTTAGAAAAGTCTTTAATAAATCTCCTATAAAACCCAAGCATGACCAAGAACACTACGAATACCTTTAACATCCCTAGGATAGGGCATCTTCTCAATTGCTTCAACTTTAGCTCTATCAACTTCAATACCTCTCTCGGAAATTTTATGTCCCAATACAATTCCTTCATTAACCATAAAGTGGCATTTCTCCCAATTAAGAACAAGGTTAGTTTCTTCACACCTCCGCAATACTTTATCAAGGTTTCGCAAGCAATTATCAAAAGAATTCCCATAGACAGAAAAATCATCCATGAATACCTCTACAATATTCTCACAAAAGCCATGAAAAATAGCAGACATGCATCTTTGAAAAGTAGCAGGAGCATTACATAAACCAAAAGGCATACGCCTATAAGCATAAGTTTCATAGGGACAAGTGAAAGTGGTTTTCTCTTGATCTTTAGTTTTAACAGCAATTTGTGAAAACCTGTAATAACCATCAAGAAAGCAAAAATGAGTATTTTTAGACAACCTCTCTAACATTTGATCAATAAAGGGTAAAGGGTAATGATCTTTCTTAGTAACCTTATTAACTTTTCGATAATCAATGCACATTCTATACCCTACAACTACTCTTTGAGGGATGAGCTCATCATTATCATTAGGCACAACAGTCATTCCTCCTTTCTTAGGAACACAATGCACAGGACTAACCCATCTACTATCAACAATAGGATATATAATGCCAGCTTCAAGAAGTTTTAATACCTCATTCCTTACCACATCCTTCATATTAGGAATTAGACGGCGCTGATGTTCAACAACAGGCGTTGCATCATCTTCCATGTTGATAGCATGTTGGCAAATAGAGGGAGAAATCCCCTTCAAGTCATCAAGAGTGTAGCCAATCGCTCCTTGGTGTTTCTTCAATATTTCCAATAATCTTTCTTCCTCAATATCTGAAAGTTTAGAACTAATAATAATAGGATATATTTTCTTATCATCAATATGAGCATACTTAAGATTATCAGGCAATTGTTTTAAATCAAAAACAGGATCTTCCTTTGGTGGTGGTGTTGTACCTAAATCTTCAACCGGCAAGTCATGTTTAAGAATAGGTTGACGAAGGAAATTTCATCAAGCTCATTTCTTTTTTCCCTAAAGACTTCACTCTCACTATCCTACAAATGTTGCTGCAAAGGATTATTAGGAGCAAGAGCAATAGACGCACACTGTTCAACTTTAAAATCATTATTAGGCAACAGCTTTATAAGGAGTTTTGGAAAATTTAGAGAAATTAAACTCATAAGATTCACCAGCAAATTTAGTCATAATTTTTTCCTTCTTGCAATCTATAACAGCTCCACAAGTATTTAGGAAAGGTCTACCAAAAATAATAGGACAATACTTACTAGCAGCGAGTAACCAAGTACCAAAAAGTCGACGAGGATATTTAATCTTACCACATAGAACTTCCATATCTCGAACAATACCAATAGGAGAGATAGTTTCTCTATTATCTAGCCGAATAACCACATCAATATCTTCAAGTTCACAAGAGCCAATTTCATGCATGATCTCCGTATAAAGCTCATAAGGAATGGCACTAATACTTGCACCAATGTCACATAAACCATAATAACAATGATCACCAATTCTAACGAGAGCATAGGAACACTGGCTTTCCTAGACTTATTAGGATGCGAAACAATATTAGAAGCATCTTCACAGAAAATAATATGACCATCTTCTATATTTTCAGTCACAAGATCTTTAATTATTGCAACAGCAGGTTCAACCTTTATTTGTTCTTCAGGTTCTATAGGTTTCTTTGCACTTTTATTAACTGCACTAGTTATAACAGAGTACTCCTTCATTTTAGCAGGGAAAGGATTTTTTTCAATATAAGCTTCAGGAAGGATATGATCAACAGTTTCAATTATAGCACATTTATTTATAGACGGATCAGTTTTATGTTTATAAGGTTCATGATACTTATCAGAATTCTTCCTAGGCAATTCAAAGTGAGAGGCAAAAGCTTTATAAAAGTTTGCAACGACTTGAGAATCAAGACCATAAGTAGCACTCATATTACGAAATTTATCAGTATCCATAAAAACTTCAATGCATTTATAATCATAGTTTATACCTGACTCTCTATCTTTGTCATTCTCCCATCCTTCAGTATTCTCCTGGATCCGATCAAGAAGGTCACTTTTAAACTCTTCTTTGTTGCGTGTAAATGATCCGTAACTGTAGTATCCAAAGCAAAGTCTTATCTTGAAAAGACAATCTTGCATAGAAATTATCAATAATAATATTACCAGGAAGCTCATGAATGGGGCATTTGAGCATTAAAGACTTCAATCTCCCCCAAGCTTGGGCAATACTCTCTCCATCATGAGGTCATAAATTATATATGCGGTTCCGATCTTTGTGAATTTCACTTGGAGGATAGAATTTGGAATAAAATAAAGGCACAATGTCCTCCCAATCAAGAGAATCCCTATTCTTCAGTAGTTTATACCAGTGCGCTGCTTTACCGTACAGCCGATATAGAGAATAGTTTCTTCCTAACTTCATCCATAGCAATACTCGCACATTTGAATAACTCGCATAATTCATGTAAAAACAATAAATGATCACCAGGATGGACAGTTCCATCCCCTTCATAGCGGTTATCCACAACATGTTCAATAATTTTCATAGGTATTTTGTATGGAACCTCTTTCTCACCTGGCGCCTCATCCACTACCTTTGCAGTAGTAGTAGATTTTCCAAAGAGGAATTCAAGAGAAGACCCCTTAATGAATTATAGCAGCAGGCAGAAATAAAAACATCACGTACAGTAAAGGTTTCCCTTACCAATTCCCCTTATCAATAGCGCTTCACTCCCCGGCAACGGCGCCAGAAAATAGTCTTGATGACCCACAAGTATAGGGGGTGTATCGCAGTACTTTCGATAAATAAGAGTGTCGAACCCAACGAGGAGCGAAGGTGTTGACAAGCGCTTTCGATGAGGGATTCACCGTAAATGCTCACAGACGTGTATTCGTGGGGTTTTGATATAGCGGATGAATAAAATACAAGTAAATAAAGTGCGAGAGAAATAATTGCAGCGAGTGGCCCAATCCTTTTTAGCACAAAGGACAAGCCGGTTTGTTTACTTATAATGACCAAACGTTCTTGAGGACACACGGGAATTTAGTCTAGTGCTTTCGCTTCATATAGCTGATTAATCTTCATTGTTTTGATAAGTGTTGTGTGGGTGAACCTATGCTAATGCACCACCCTTCCTAGGACTAATACATACTTGTGATTATACCCCTTGCAAGCATCCGCAAATACAAGAGAGTAATTAAGATAAATCTAAACACCGCCTTAAACTCTGAGATCCTGTTATCCCTCCTGCATCGATATACCAACGGGGGTTTAGGTTTCTGTCACTCCGGCAACCCCGCAATTAGCAAACGAATACAAGATGTAATCCCCTAGGCCCATAAATGGTGAAGTATCATGTAGTCGACGTTCACATGACACCACTAGAAGAATAACACCACAACTTAAATATCATAACATTGAATACTAACCAACATAGTTCACTACTAACATTTAGACTTCACCCATGTCCACAAGAACTAAACGAACTACTCACGAGACATCATATGAAACATGATCAGAGGTGATATGATGATGAATAACAATCTGAACATAAACCTTGGTTCAATGGTTTCACTCAATAGCATCAATAACAAGTAGAAATCAATACCGGGAGAGTTTCCCCTATCAAACAATCAAGATCAAACCCTAATTGTTACAGCGGTGACGATGTGCAGCGGTGGAGATGGCGGTGATGATGATGGAGATGATGTCCAGCTCGATGACGATGACGATGGCGTCGATTTCCCCCTCCGGGAGGGAATTTCCCCGGCGGATTTCAGCCTGCCGGAGAGCTCTTTTCTCTCTGGTGTTTTCCGCCCCGCAGAGGCGGCTGTGACTCTTCGCGACTATCCTCTGGAGCTTAGGTTTTTAGGACGAAGAAGTACGCGAAGGAGAGGAGGCCAGAGGGGGTTGTGGGCCTCCTCCCCACAAGGCGGCGCGGCCAGGGCAGGTCCCGCGCCGGCCTATGGGGGGGCCATGGCGGCCCTCCTCGGCTCCTCCTTTTGGCTTCCTCCGTCTTCTGGAAAAATAGGATTTTTAGTATAATTCCCTTCAATTGATGATCTTCCGAAATATTGCATTCTGACGGTGCTTTTTCCAGCAGAATCCTGACTTCGGTGCGCGATTCTCCAATGATCATGAAACATGCAAAATAGATGAAATAACATAAGTATCATATCTAAATATGAAAAGATATCAATGAATAACAGTAAATTATGATATAAAATAGTGATGCAAAATGGACGTATCACCCCAACACATCCAATACACTTGTCAGATGTATAGGTGCACTAGTTCGGCGAAGAGATAGTAAAATGCAAGTGATATGAATGAATATGAGTGGTAATAACAATCTGAAATAAATATGGCAGCAAGTAAACATGCAGCAAAACAGTAAATAAATGGTGATTCGATGCTTGGAAACAAGGCCTAGGGATCATACTTTCGCTAGTGGTCACTCTCAACAATGATATCATAAAGGAATATAAATATAATCACTTCACTATGCTACTCTGAACTACTCTCTGGTTGGATAACGAACACTAATTCATCGCGTAGGGCTGCAAAAGCAAACACCCCACTCCGTCACTTTGAGCATTCATAGGAGGTACTAACACACCATAATTTCATAGAGACATCCAACTCAAATCTTAATTCAGCGAACAAGTATTCTGTGAAATATAGCCTAAGAGACCCACATGGTGCACACACCGTCACCTTTACACACGTGGGACAAGGAGTCTCCGGAGATCACATAAGTAAAATCCACTTGAATAGCATAACGACATCTAGATTACAAAGCTCATGGTCACATAAAGATTACACCATGGAAGAGAGAGATAAACCACATAGCTACCGGTAGAGCCCTAGCCCCGGGGAAGAACTACTCACTCCTCATCGTAGGAGTCAGCAACGGCGATGGAGATGGCGGTGGAGTCGATGGAGATGACTCCAGGGGCAATTCCCCGTCCCGGGAGGGTGCCGGAACAGAGACTTCTATCCCCCGGATCTTGTCTGCAACGGTGGCGGAGCTACGGAAATTTTCGTGGACGGAGGCTTGTATATTTAGGGTTTTTGCGTCGAGAGCTTTATATAGGCGGAAGGGCAAGGTCGGTGGAGGCTTGGTGGCCCCAGACCACCCCTAGAGGCGGGCCAGGTCCAAGCCACGCTTAGGGTAGGTTTGGCCAGCCTATGGCCCCCCTTCGTCTCTTCTCTGGACTCCGTCTTCGCTCCGGAAAAAATAAGAAGTTTGGCTTCTGTTTCGTCCAATTCCGAGAATCTTTCCTGTACAACTTTTCTGAAATACAAAAACAACAGAAAATAGGGAACTGGCACTGTGGCATCTTGTCAATACGTTAGTTCCGGAAAATGCATAAAAGTACCATGAAGTGTAAACAAAACATAGAGCAATTGGTGTAAAACAAGCATGGAGCATCAAAAATTATAGATACGTTTGCGACGTATCAGGTGCTAAGGCGGGAAAAGGGCCAGGTGTTGTCCAAGAGCAGCTTGTTGCGCCCTCTACCATTTCAGCATCGCAGAATGGGGTCGACGGAAGGTCAGCGCCGGAGGTAATGACGAAAACGGCGGCGGCCGAGTGCGGTTCTAGCGGATTGTTAGGTTTTCAACTGTCTTGGGATGGGTCGCACCCGCAATGGGCCAGGTTGGGCCGAGTTGTCAGGGAACATTAGTGCAAGGTTTACCCTATATCGTATGTCGATAGCATCTCGAAGCCACCGATCGACGTCGTTTCTTTGTCCCTGCCCCAACCTATTGTCGTTGCTTCCGCGACACCGACCTCCCCCGCGTCTCGGTGGTCTTCCCCAACTGCTACGTCTCGGTGGTCGTACGCTACGGTGGTCGTCCGTCCTAGATCGCCGCCGCCCGCGCCGATGGCTGGCGCCCCTGCACGACCGCCTCCGCCTACCTCCATCGCCCAGTTGCAGCGGCCTAGCCTCCGCGCCCATCTCCACCATCCATGTCGTAGCATCTGTACAACAACCCGCCAGGATTTCAAGGATGGTCGCTGGGTGCCCCCCCATGCCGTCTGGTCCGCATCCTCAGTTCTGACCACCGACACAGTTTCGTCCACCGCAACAACCTTATGCCTACGGTGAAGGTCCATTTCTTCAGCCGCATTGTGTACAGCCCCAATAACCGCAGCAGTTTCAAGGATAGTACTACCGGTACCCGCAACAGGCCGTCACGCCTTCTCCTCCTCATTACGTCAACCCGCAGTAAGGCAATGTGCAAGCGGCGTAGAAGAAAAGGAAGAAGAAGAACCCAAAAGTGCAGACACATGCTCAGGAGGGTGCTTCCGCTACAGATCAGATGTTTGTCCCGCAGCAGGTTGTTCTGCCAAACCCTCTGGCGCTGGCTCCACCTATGGATGATCAGCTGGCGCAAGTGGCGACGGTGGCAGCAGTTGAGGTGGTCCCTAAGGAAATGGAGGGGACTAAATGCTGGAAGTGTGCTGTCAATACTCATGCGACTGAGGACCGCAAGGTGGTTCACTATTGCTTAGTTTGTGATAATGCTGCTCAGCCGACTTCTCGGTGTCCTATTGATATGTTGTAAACGTATCTATAATTTTTGATGTTCCATGCTTGTTTTACACCAATTTCTATATGTTTTGTTTACACTTCGTTGCACTTATATTCATCTTCTGGAACTAACCTATTGAAAAGATGCCACAATGCCAGTTCATGTGTTCTGTTGTTTTGTATTTTAGAAAAATTGTGCAGGAAATATTCTCGGAATTGGACGAAACAAAAACCGAAGTTCCTATTTTACTATAACGAAGAAGGAGTCTAGAGGGCAGACGAAGAAGTGCCAGGAGGTGGCCACACCATACCTGGGCGCGGCCCAGCCCCTGGCCGCGCCTAGGGGTGGTGTGGGCCCCTCGGGCGCCCACCGATCTCTTCCTTTTGCCTATAAATTGCCTCCCAACGCGAAAACACTAAATCAACCAGCCTCAATCCACAAAAAGTTCTGTAGCTCTGCCGCCATTGAAGACAAGTTTCGGGGGATAGAAGTCTCTCTTCCGGCACCCTGCCGGGACAGGGAATTGCCCCCGGAGCCATCTCCATTGACTCCACCGCCATCTTCATCGCTAATGCTAACTCCTATGATGAGGAGGGAGTAGTTCTCCCCCCCGAGGCTGAGGGCTTTACCGGTAGCTATGTGGTCTATCTCTCTCCCATGATATGATCTTTATATGATCATGAGCTTTCTAATGTAGTTGAATAAAAAGTGTTATTCTTCAACTATTATGCTACTCAGGTTATTATGTGATCTCCGGAGACAACTTGTCCCACGGTGTGAACGTGACAGTGTGCATACCGTGTGTGTCTCTTAAGCTTAATTTACAGAAATATTTATGAATTGTGGTGTCTTGTTAGTACTATCTTTGTATGCTCAAAGTGATAGCGTGGGGCGTCCATAGATTGGGAACGCGAACTGTAAGGAGTGCTTATGTAGCCCTACGCGATGAATTTGTGTTTGTTATCCAACCGGAGAGTGCTTCAAAGTATCATAGTGAAGAGATAATATTTATATATTCAATTATGATATCATTGTTGAGAGTGTCCACTAGTGAAAGTATGATCCCTATGCCTTGTTTCCAAGCATTGAAACACCGTTTACAACCAGTTCTGCTACATGTCTGCTTGCTGCCATTTTTTTTATTTTAGATTGCAATTACCACTTACAATCATCCATGTTACTTGTATTTCACTATCTCTTCGCTGAACTAGTGCCACCTGACAAGTGTATTGGGTGTGTTGGGGACACAAGAGACTTCTTGTATCGTAATTGCAGGTTGCTTGAGAGGGTAACTCCCTGAGTTCAATAAACCTTGGGTGATCCACTTAAGGAAAACTTGCTGATATTCTATAAACCTCTGCACTTGGAGGCCCAACACCATCTACAAGAATAGAAGCGTGCGTAGACATCATCTATTCTGAAGCTTCTGAAGCCCGTGGGTTATTTTCTGGGCCGTGGCAATGATGCGGCTCTTAATTTGCATCTCCCTGATTCAGTTTGTAAGCCACACTTGATTCCTTCCGGGGCACCAACGGCACTTGTATATGTTTCTGGATAGCCCATGCCCGCTAGCGCGATACAGAGCTTGGTGGTGAGTATGTGTCCTGGTCATGCTACTTGGAAGTGGGAGGCTATTGCTCACGGGACGAATTCCTTCCTCATTGCCAATATTTCCGCTGATGACTTAGCCAGGATTGACGGTATGCAGATGGGGTCCCAAATATCAAAGCTCAAATGTCTTTTAGTTCTTGGAAGGGGGGAGGATATAGCTCCACTCTTAGTTATGGAGCCAGCTTGGATACATGTTGATGGAGTTCCTCATACTGTCAGGCATTTCCATGGCTTATGGGCAGTTGGTTCTCTCATTGGGTCTACTTTGGACGTCGATCTTGTCTCTCGCAGGAGTCAGGGTACAGTTTGCATTCTTATTGCTATGCGTGACTTGACAATGTTGGAGAAGGACTCAGATGGTACCAATCCACCATGTCTGGACGTGGTGGTGTCGCTCAAGTTGAATGGTTATAGGTTGAGATACCGCAGGGAATCACCGCTTTATGTCCCGGATCCTAGGTTTTGACCATTTTTCTGGAAGATGGATGGTAACGATAATGGTCGGGATGGTATGAATCAGGAGAGAATGGATGATCCATCATTTATCGCTCCTCGGGAGGGTGCTATGGATGTTGATACGGCTCCTCAAGCTCCTGTTGGTGGGAGCAATTCAGATACACGTACTCTCCAGATTGCCATCATGCCCTACAATCACTCGCTCTCTACTCCAAGAGGAAAATAAATTGTTGCGAGAGTGCGTGCCACATCTCCGTCTTTGATTGCTCCTATTGTTTCTGCGGCAGTTCATCGGTCAGCCTCTCCTTCTCATGTACGTACGTTCATGCAAGGTAGAACTCGCCCCGAACCGGTGTTTTTCGAGATGTCTTCGCAGCCTCCTCTGTCGCCGTCGATGAGGTCTAGCCCGCCGTCTCTGTTGCTGGGCATGCCGCGGACACCGACCGCTCCATCCCTCCTCTTTAATTCTTTCACCTCCAATGAGCTAAGTGCATGTAGAAAACAAAGAGAACATGTGCTTAATATTACTGAGTTTGATTTCCGTGCGATGAGAAAGAAACAATTAAAGTGCATTGGAAAGATAGGAATAATACACTCTTTTGTGAACAAAGTTTAGAGCTATTTGAGGACGGAGGGAGTACATCGAATGGATACGTTTCTGAGTTATTATGCAAACGGGACAATGCTACTAGCTAGGTACCGGTACGAGCATGCATGCTGAGATCTTTGCACATTAATTCCTAACCATCTGGATTTATGTTAATCATCATTCGATATCACAGACAGTCATCATAACTTAATCATCGTCGTAAACTGGTTGGTCGACTGGTCTCACACATAGTGGTCGTAACTTAATCCTTAGTCCTGCAGGTAGAGTAATTCGTCGCAATGTGCACGTATGATTTGCGTTTGGCACCATCAAGCCGCGGCGCCGTCTTCATGGGCCTCCGCCGGCTCCTTGTCCTTGGTGGACTTCCCCACTGGCGTGTGGTCGACCATGGCATTGCCCGCATGCCCCTCCTCAGCCGGCTTGGCGTCCAGCTTGAGCTTGCCTCCACGTCGGGCACCTCCGCCATCCTCCTCCTCACTCTGGCTCATCACTGCCTTGAGGATATCGGTAGGCAGGAGTGTTGCCGGCACGCCGTTGTCGTCCCCCAGACTTGTGTCGACGATGACGATCTTACCGTTGTCGGTCGACGAGTTGACGTCCGGCCTGAGCTTGCCTCGAGGTCCGGCACCTCCATCTTCCTTCTTCTCACACTGGCTGATCAGTGCCTTGAAGAAATCGGTGGGCCGGGGCGTTGCCGGCACACGGTTGGCGTCCTCCGGACTTCTCTCGACGATGGCGATGTTGCTGGACGATGAGTTGACTTCCGGCCTGATCTTGTCTCCACGTCGGGCACCTCCATCCTCCTTCTTCTGACACTGGCTGATCAGTGCCTTGATCACATCGGTGGGTGCCGGCACGTGGTTGGCGCCCTCGGTGATGGTGCTGTTGTCGACGTCCAGCCGGAGCTCGCCTTCATGTCCTGCAGCTTGGTCCCTCTCATTCTGATTCTGAAGAAGCAGTGTCTCGTAGAAACCGGTGGGCAGCGGCGGTGGACCTTGTATCTTGAAGACGAAGTGGATCACCAAGAGCAGGAACGCACACAATGCAGCGGTGGCGCTTGGTAGCTGAAAGCATTTGCATACGGCCGGGATCAACACTAGCTAGCGGAAGCAAAGCAACCATATACTAGCTAGATATGTGCATGAATGGAATGGATGAGTCTATGGTGCGTATGCTTACCACTAGATGAAGGTTGATGTCGTGGAGCGGCACCCCAGCAGTGTTGCGCCCCGTCCAGAGCGCTGCATTTAGTAGGGCGGTAGCGGGGACGAGTGGCGCCGGCATCGCCTCCCTTTAGCCTCTCCCGGGGCACCAGCAGCTGACAAATAGATGAGCAACTATCATCAGTTCACGGTGCAACCATACATTTCTTTGAGTAGATACGAGATACAATCGATCAACAAGCTAGGGCGAACGAAGCGTATAGTTAGTTAGTTACCAGATTGATGAACGGTGCGAGGGACACCAGGACAGAAACCAGGCTGCAGAGGCCGTCGTAGAGGTCGTGGCAGCCGGCGACATCGACCAGGACAATGACGGCGAAGACAACGATCGCGCCGACCATGAAGCAGATGAGGTACCGCCGGCGGTGGTCGGCTCTCGCGGAGAAATGGAGGAAGGCTGGCATGTACACGGCATTGGCCAACACACCGGCACCGTTGATGACGCATGCTGGGGTATTGTGGTGTCGGGAGCCGTATACGATCCACGAGGCGCTGCTAAGTAAATTGAAACAATACGGGTACGGGGAGTACTTCACGACTGACCACGCCCAAGCGAACAGGATACTGCAGGGAAGAAAGAAATAGAGGGATTGGTATTGTGAAACTTGGCAGCAATACATGTGCACTACTACCTTTTCTTTTTGCGGTACATGCACTACTAGTACTGACAACGGTGTGCCGCGCGCGCGGGTACTTACAGTGGGGCGCAGATGGCCAGACCGGCCGTAAAACACGCTATGATGAATAGCACGTCCATGGCGCCCTGAGCTCCTCTCCGGTCTTGATTACTATTCCTTATAGCAAATTGAAAACAGTACATTAGTATTAGTTTACTCGACGGACAGACAGACAGACGGAAACAAATGTAGATTACAAACTATATATATATAATCTCTCAGTTCCAAAATAAGCGTCGTCACAATCATTTCTAGACTAGATATGGATGTATCTACGAACCCAAATGCATCTAGATATATACTTACATATCTAAACCGAATTTGTGACACTTTTTTTGGAACGTAAGTAGTAGCAATAAACTGTGCCAAAAGAATTGTACTACTACCAAACATCTCATAATAACCGGTAAAACAAAGAAAGAAGATGGAAATGTGTGGGTAACACATTGCAGTAAGCAAGGGTGATACACCAATTAATGTACGGCCGTGTCACAACCTTTTTCTAGACATATATTTACAAACTAAAATATATCTAAAATACACCTAGATATATTCATAATTTCATATCTATACATAGTTGTGACACTTATTTCGAAATGAAGCTAGTAGTAGCTGTTCAAAAAAAAGGTGTACCAATAAGCATTTCATAATAACCGGTAAACAAAGAACGAAAAAAAGAAAAAGTGTTGGCAACACATAGTAATTAATAAGCAGGGTGATACACCAATTAATTTGCATACAAACATGCGTGCCCCCACGAACGCATCCCACCAAGAAGGACACATCGACCATGATCCAATCGATTAACCTGAAAATTCTAATCGACTGCAAGAAAAGAAGATTACGGCAACTCTGTGTAAGTGCAGTGGCACGTGAGACAGATGATGTAATCGAAATGTAATTAAGCTAGAACAAATCCTCTAGAGATTCAAATCAGATCCAGAGGTACACCGAGACGGCATGACACTGACATGACGCTAGCAGCCGGGGGTTGAAATCGAAAGACTGGGGCAGACGACATGGAACTGGGCCGGCCGGAGTAAACAAAGACCGGCCGAAATCAAAAGACCACACGGACGAGACGACGACGTGCGCCGAGCTTGCGTCTTCCAAGAACTTTGGACGTCAACACAGCAGCAACAACAACAAAAGAAAGGCAGCACCGCGCGCGCGCCGTCCGTCAGATCCATCGTTGAGGCAGCTCGTTCGTGGGTACCTGCACGCACGCATGAACAGAAGGACCAGCCCCAAGGAAGAGGACGGATGCGAAAGCTGGAAGACAAGATACGGCCTAGAACACTAGCAATATTTTAGGAACAAATTAATTCCACGAGAAGCGAAGAAGAAGTCGATCGGCAGTAGTAGATGGATCTGCACGTACGCGCGCGTAGCATAGTGGATCGTGAACAAATGGATGGATCTAATCTAAGCCACACGGCCGGTGAGCGCCAGCACGTACGTAGCTAGAGATTTATCCAGCCAAGCGAAACGATGGATGATCGAGAAGCGAGCAGTCCGTCCTGCGTGCGTCGTACCTTGGACTCGGGCTGCATCGATCCACCACCAGCGCAGCTCCTACGTGAACGTGGCTAGCAAAGAGAGATGGAGAAGGAAATGTGAGGAAAATAAACCGGAAGACGAGAAAGGAGAAGCGAGAAGTGCAGATTTGGATTTGGATTTGGATTTGGATTTGAGGTCACCTTCTCTTTCACCTGCTATGACCCCCGATCCTCGCTTCTAGTGTAGAGACGGGCGGCCTGGTGAGATGAGATGAGAAGAGAAGAGAAGAAATGGATGGCTGCGTATATATAGCGTGTGTGGTGCGGTGTGGCCTTTGCTTGTGCGGGCGCTCCGCCCTAGGCAGCCAGAATCTTTTCGTACCAACACTCTCAGAGAGGCGGTTATGCGAGTGGGATCGATGGGTTAATGACTTAATGTGCATCTGTAGCTGGCCGGTGTGTGCTGCCTGCGTGATCCTGTGCCACGCCCAACAACGTACCCCTTCACAAACCCAAAGCCGCCTCATCTCACCGCACTTCGCGTATACTGTACCAGCTAGGCACGCTCCCGACCCGGCCGGCGGATCCATCCACCGCCGTCTTCTTTCCTCTCACGCGCGCACTGCACTGCACTCTGCTTACCGGTACCACATCTCTCTTCCCACAAAAGAAAGTTACTATATATGTTAGCGCATCATTTTGCGTGAAAGCCATACTTTGTAAAGTTTAACCAATTACATTACAAGATATGCCAAATTTTACCATATTGAGTTAACATTATTAGAATTATACTGAAATGTACTTCCTCCGATCTTTTTTAATTGACTTAAATTTAGTATAAAGTTGTACTAAATTCGAGTCAATTAAAAGAGACCGGAGAGAGTACTTCCGTACTGTACGCATTCAACATCGTACATAATGATAAGCTTTTCTCTATAGTCGGCCAAGCTTTACAAAGTTCGACTTTTGCTAAAACTTAAACGCAACATGTGTTTTGGAACGGATGGGAGCACATGCATATTGTTCTTGATAGATTTTCACCATGCTAGATCACCTACTGGCATAAAACAAAGTGTTTTGGGTTGGACTTGACGTTCAGTTCACGACGCAAACTCATCAATCTCGTCCCGCGACTAGCAACCATCATGTCCCTTTCACATGTGCATTGCACTACTCTCTAGTTAATAGTAGTACTACATCTTTCTTCCCACGCAAGAAAAAGTTGCTAATAGTACAATTGAGCAAGCCAGAGATGTCAACCCCACTACATGCAGATTACGCCGGTGATGGAGCTAAACAACACCAAAAAAAGTCTTCTTGAAACGTTGGGACTTCAAGTGCAAAGTGTGTAGTTTAGAAAGTAATTTTCCCCAAAAGGGTGACTCGAGGGTTTATATCGAACTCTCGGGGAACTGAACAAATTCCCTTCTTCTAGCAATCCTGCAAAGTAGAATAAAGGCTTGTATCCCCAACTTCACCATGTGATTTTCAAGCACAAGATTTTGCGTAAGTAAATAAAACACAAGTAATAAAGCGAGTAAAACTAAGTAACTAAGTAAAAACAGTAAAGAGGTTGATTGTTTTTGGTGTTTTAGATGCAAATAATAAAAGTATATATTTTTGTATTTTTAGATTAAAATGGTGCAGCAAATAGAAAACAAGATAAAAGCAAGATAACGGTGTTTCTTATGACAAAAAATAGATCGGGGTTCATGGGTTCACTTGACTATTCTCTCTTTTAAGTTGTAGTGGACAAATAACAATTCGTCAATGAGATATGAGGATGCAAAATGATAACATACAGATGATGACACACATCTCTCTTATACTCCACAAGAAAGGGAAAACATCATGTAATCTTGTATTAAGAATTAACAGAGCATAGCCACAAGTACTTTGACATGATGTTTGAATATCGAATATGCTACCTTGAACAAACAAGATCATCACTTTTGTCACGTGACGATCATAGCACATGCATTCACTTTATCCCTAGTGAGGTAGCAAAAGAAAAGACAAAATCATAATAGATCATGATTTTTTTGTCACTATTCAATCACTAAAACCATGCCACTTCATCTAATACACACATCACCCCACACACGCTCTTGCGTAGATGTTGGATCAGAACAAATACTTAAGAACGGGGTACCTAATATGCATCTATCAATACATCTTACACATAATACAATCAAATCTCGTAGCATAATATCATAGAATAAGGATCCACCACATAGATATTTCAAATATGGCCGTAATCATGTAGGGCAGCTCATATGGCACTAAGAACTAGGAAGAACATGAGAGAAACATACCAAGCTACTGCCACAAACCCGTAGTCCAGAGGTGGACTACTTCCCCTTGATCATGGTGATGATGAAGACGCTGGAGAAGGTGAAGATCCCTCCGGCGCTGATCCGGGCGGAGTTTCCCCTTTCAATCTCCGATGCTGCAGGCTTCTATTTTCATGTTTCTGTCTTCTGCGGCGCTCTCCTCCCGAGAACTCTCCGGGGTTTTATATATAGTGATTTTTAGGTCAAAATACATCGGTGGGAGAAAGAATCAAGTCAGTTGGGTGATCGACGGCTGAAAAAGGTTGGGTGGCGCGCCCTCTTTTGGGCCTCAGGCCCATCCATACCTCCTCCAAAGCTCCAGGGTGCTTCTCCCGATGAAAAAGTGATGCTCAAAAAATCCAAGGTCAATTGGACTCCGTATAGGTTTCTCGATGCACTCGTATCGACCGGAGGACATCATACATGTTGCAAATATGTGGGAATTCATCAATATGGTAAAAGATAAAGTTCATGTATGCATTTTACATGCATCAACATCCCCAAGCTTACTCTATGCTCGTCCCTAGCATAAAGGTGATAAAACTAATATGAACTTTGAAGTTTATTATATATAGCTTCTAAATAATCATGCAAAGTATCACAAGATTTAGTCAATAAATAATGACAATAAGTAATACAAACTCATCAAGTGATAACTCTTACATTCTACAAAGCATGCATAATAGTAAATATCATTGTAAGAAACATGAATGATAAGTGGTATGAATCATAAAGCATGCTTAGGAGAATCCTATAGAATTGTTGGAAGACTCTTTATCCTCTATTTTCTTGAATATTTATTTTGACTCTTGAACACAAGAAAGTAAGCAGGGAATGTATGTGCTAAACCTCCAACAAAATAAAAAAGTAGAGAGAATAAAACAAGGTTTTGAGATATGCAATGCATGTCAACAATAATAATAAGGATGGGGTACCATGAATCTCTTGTAAGAAGATATCTATGTGTCATGTGTGTGACTTCTTATGAGTAAATGTTGCCACATTTTCTTGAATGCTAAGGACGACACCTCTTGTAACTCAGCTTCGGGTTACCAAGACTTTTCAACACACATGTTTCAATCAAGTATCGCAATGGGGTACCTTCATGCCGCATGTACAAAGGACCAAAGGAGATAGGTATCTCAAATATAGGTCATCCATACCGGGACAACATGAACAACTGACGTTGAACATCCTCTCTAACTCTCTCACTTTTCTAACTCTTTTTTCTTTCTTTTTTTCTTTTCTTTTTCCACTCTCTCTCTCTCTCTATCTCTCTCTCTCTCTCTCTCTCTCTCTCTTTTCACTAACTCTTTTTCTTTTACTTTTTTCACTCTTTCTATTGAGGATGCTTGTTGCTGAAACTTTCACTATGATTAAGCATGGCTTCGGTTAGCGGTCCATTGCTTTTCTCTAACAATGCATGCATACTTACTCTTGATAACCTCCACTTATTCCGCAAGAGATAGCCGTCAACAACACAAAAGAAATGATGATCAACGCAGGGTGCAATACCCCAATGGTGCAATGTTCAAAGACGTCTCCAGTAAGCGTGGTTATGGTCTAGCTCATTACTCATAATCAGCCAAACCCACAACATGCATAGCAGTACTTTCCTTTCAAACCTTACTTTCTTATGAGCTTTAAATTACACAAAAAGGGTATTTTAAAAAGGTTGGAGGCATAACACACACATTATACTTGTAATAGCAAGTGCTATATAGGTAGGTATGATAGACATTGGATTTAAGTTGAGCTTGAAAATAAGTCTATGCTTCTGTAAGAATTTAATTTGTTTGGCTAGCAAGAGGTCTAAAAGCATGCAACAGTATCCATAGAGCTATTCATTTATTATCAAACAATGTACTTAAAATTAAACATCTATGTATACTAGCAAGAAGTATCACTGAATAAGGCACATAGAAAATCATCACTCAATAGAGCATGTGAAACTAGAATACCATACACAAAATAAATTTTAGCTTTAGGCATTCCTCCTTTTCTTTTATAATCATGCAACTTAATTTACTTTAACCATTCAGAGATAGAGAGTTTGGTCCAGTATCTCATTCATGTGCATTATGAATACTCAATATGACGGTCCTTTCATTTTTAAAAACAAAACTAGACACAAATAAAATAAGGACGCTTCAAGTTTTTGCGAAAAATCTATGTTGCTAAAAAACAGAGTATAGAGGTGCTCAAACCAAGAGTTTTAGAATGAGTCTAGTGGGGTGTCATGGGCATTCCCAAGCTTATTATATTCATCATAGTTGAATAATCTTAGTGTGATATTCCTCCATTCCCGATGGAAAAACTTCAACACAAACTTTTATTCCCATTCTTTTCTATGGGGTGACATTAGAGGTACAAAGAAATCATGCTTGCTACTAGTTTAATCATAAATAAAATTATATATTTGTGAACTAGAGAGCACATAATGTTCTACTCATTATAGCATATCAAAATTCCAAGCAAAAAAATATTTTTACACTCAAAAGAATGGATCTAACATTGACAAGTAGAATCTGTCCAGAATTTTTGCTGCAGCAAAACTAAATTTTTAGCACGACTTAGACACGTCAGGAATTTAAGTCAATTTACGTGCATATAGAGGATAAAAAGGTACATCTACTGTGAATTTATTAATATTTAGGAATTACCAAAAAAATCAGAAAAATCGTGCACTAAAAAGTGCAACGCAGAAAACAACAACTCCATATTATATTTGCAACTTTAAACATCCAAATCGGTAAAAACTTGATACTTTATTTAAAAACCGGAGAGTAAACTAAAATAAAACTAACATGCTACAGCAAGCATGTAAAATAAAAAACCAAATATAAAAACATCTCGGGTTGCCCCCTGTAAAGCGCTTTCTTTATAGCCATATAGCTAGGCTTACTTACTTGTTCAAGTGTCATGGAAATTATGTGGTAGCATGAATGCTACCTCATTCTTCCACGGAAAGTGCTCCATACACTTCTTGTGTGGGAATTGGAAGTTGACATTCCCTTCTTTAGAATCAATGATAGCTCATGTTGTTTTCAGAAAAGGTCTTCCAAGGATTATAGAACTAAAGGTATTTCTACCCATGTCCATAACAATGAAATCAACATGCACATATGTCATTTGCAATTCAACCATTACATCATTTATTCTTTCTAAATTAGTTTTGGTTGAATCATCAGCAAGTAATAAATCAATAGATATTTTTTCCATATCTTTAAGATTAAGTAATTCATATAGCTCTTTTGATATGATAGAGATACTAGATCCTAAATCTAGAATGACATGATGTGTTTATTTATCAATATAAATTAAGATCCTGGGGATCCACGCATCCCCAAGCTTAGGTGGTATCATAGCCTCATTATTGTACCTTTGAATCTTTTTTTTTGACATAGTTAGCAAAATAGGAACCCAAATCAGCCTGATTGACATTGATAGTGTGATCTTTAGCAAATTTCTCAAGTATAACAATTCATGGAAGCTACATTCATCAAGATCTAAAAGTGGTTCCTTTGATTCACTAAGAATTTTAACTTCTTCAATTTATTTATCATTAGCAAGCATAAGAGTTTCTTTTGCATCCATAGCATTCAAAACTTCCCAAGATTTATCTATAACTTCTTGCACATATTTAATTGTTTCTTCATGGCTCTTTTGTTGTAAGAGATTTTTGAAAGACACAACTTCTTGTGTTAAGAGCTCAACTTTATCAATCAAAGCATCTTGCCTTTCAAATTTTGTTGTGAATTCTTTATTTAACTCATTTTGTGTAGCAATAAAAGATCTAATGGTGTTCTCCAATTCATTAGAGTTACTACCACTAGCATATTTGTTTGGCACATAAGGTGACCGTCCATAAGAATTATTGTAATTGTTATTTCCATACCCATTATTTTCAAAGTTTCTTCCACATTTTCATTGTTGTTTCCAACTAATTCTTGTAGAGGGACATTATCATTACTTTGCTTGGCTATGTAGGCAAGCATGGCATCATTTTTAAATTGAATGCACTTTCTTACTGGGATTAGGTGATTAGGTGCTCTTTTAGTATGCCATTGACTATGATTATGTAACATGTTTTCTAATATGGCTTTAGCTTTTGGAACAGTTTTACCCATAAAAGCACCCGCCGCAGTGGAATCTATCATGCTTCTAGACAATATGTTTAACCCAATATAGAAAGAGTGTAAGATAGTTCATTCATTAACTCCATGTGATGGGCAAGTTCTAAGCATGTTTTTAATTCTTTCCCACGTTGTTGCTACATGTTCATTATCATTTTGTCTAAAATATAGGATGCTATTTTGATTATTGACAAGGGATTAACTTGTCAATGCCTATGGATTGTAGGCTAGGGTTTAGTTAGAAGTAGAGGGCAAGTAGATCTCGAAGGTTTCAGCCGAAAAGTACTCGACGATTATGAAAACTAGGGTTTGCAGACAATGATTCGACGATCTCCTCGTCCCTCGACTCCCCCTTTATATAAGAGGTGGAGCCGAGGGTTTCGTTTTGTACAAGTTACAGAGTCCGGGACGGTTTCTAATTCATCCCACCAGATTACAAACAACACTTCCTATTACAATTCTACTTTCCTTAATATATCTTGGGCTCTCGAACCTTCTTATTCTTCGGGTAGTGGGCCTTCATTAAACCCCGGGTACTATCTTTGGCGAGGCCCATTTGGGATGCCTATGTCGATAGCCCCGAGATTTTGCTCGAATCGTAGAATCGGGGAAAATCTCCATCGCTTATTCTTATTTAACAATTTAAACTTTTTCTATATTTCTTTATATAAATTTCTATATTGTACGGGGATATTGGTAATTGGGGCTAGTTCATCGACGGATCGGGTACTAGTTAAGCTGCTCTAGTGGCAATTCGCAAAAACCTACTTCAAGATCACGTCCCTGGACATGATCTCGGGATACTTGGTGCAAACTTCGACGAGGTGCCGCTTAAGGTCTTACCATTCTGTCGAGTCCCGGTCAAATTTATCGAGTACCTAACGCGTCCGTTAGGATTTTTCTTCGTATCGGTTGATACGGATAAAAGCAACAGAGCGCAGTCTTCGGCGATGCCACGCCCAGCGAGAATGGATCCGGGGTCTTACCTTCGCAAATTTGCGGCATTCAGAAATTGATCGCAACATTGGCGTTCTGAGAATATATTGTCGAGTGCTTTTCCAGGCTGTTGGAATGGCACATTTTATCGAGTCAAATATGACTTATATTAATCTCCCGATGGGAGTATATGCAGAGTTAATTATAACTCGAAATATACTCTCTTGCTTTTCTATTTTTCTTTCTTTTTCCTTTTTTCATTTCATCGGGCACGCGAACAGCGTTCCCGATGGGAGTAGCCCCCGAGGCTACAACCAAGAACTTGTGCTTGGTTGTAGGTTCAACATTTTAGTCCACCATGTCGCTATATTGCCATTATTTCCCGATATTCTCTATTTTCTTTCTTCTACTTTTTACATCTCGGGTGCGCGAACAGCGCTCCCGATGGGAGTAGCCCCCGAGGCTACAGCCAAGAACTTGTGCTTGGTTGTAGGCTCCCACAATTTCTATATTTGCCATAGTCGAAATTTTACTTTTATCGAAGTAGCCCCCGAGCATTTGGGCAAAAAACTTGTTTCTGACCAAAGGCTCCCGAAGTATTCAAATAACTTCTCCTGTCGCCATTCTCCTTTTATTTTTCTTGCCGACATATTTTACTTTGTCAAATTCTCTTCAGCTCTGTTAATAGTCGAAATTTTTCTGCCTTGTGGGTCCATTGTTCCCACCACGTTGACACGTCGTGCAAGTGGGGGACACACGTCCTCCGCTTTTCCTGGCGCACGTTCAGTAACGCCTGTTCCATTCTATCTCCATAAAAATACCTTTTTACCCTCTTATCTACTGGATCTCTTTTCACCACACGATTTCTTCATCCGACGGTTCATTACTTCTCCCGAAGCCTATATAAACCTTTCTTCAACCTCCGTCCACTCCTTCGCTTGCGCCGCACTATCTGCTCCCCTCTGCGAAAACTCCCCTGCGCCCATCTCTTTCTGATCTTCTGCGCACACGAACATTGCTTCTTCAGCGCCTTTGATGCCACCGCGCACGCGACTCACCCGCCACAGCACTCCGGAATCCAAGATGGCCGCTGAGGATCTTGAGTGGGAGAGATCCAAAATCTCCAACCAAGATGTCAATATGCTCGAAGAGGCTTGGCCCGATGAAGAAGGAAGACGCCATCCGCTTTCCCGGCGAAGAAAGCTACCCCAAGCCTCCGATGGAGTATCGGGTTAGTTTCGTTGATCATCTCATCCGCGGCCTTTCTACCCCAATCCACGATTTCCTCCGCGGTCTTCTCTTTGTCTATGGGATTCAGCTGCACCAGGTCGACCCCCAATTCCATCCTTCATATTTCTATTTTTATCACGCTTTGCGAATGCTTCCTTGGAGTCGCTCCTAATTGGGCTCTTTGGAAACGCATTTTCTGCCTCCGCCGCAATGGCGCTCACAACGCCACCTACAACATAGGTGGTGTTGTTATCCTGTGTCCGCACCGACGTCGATTATTTCGACGTCAAATTTCCTGACTCGTCCAAGGATGGCGCAAAAGGTGGCTCTATATACACGAAGAAAGTGCCGATTCCGTGGAACACAACATAGTTCCTTTCGACGGAAACGCAAAAATTCAACGCCGCTACTCCTGGGATGCTGAAGCTTCCGAAGAAGAGAAAAAGGCGACAGAAGCTCTTATGTCTCGTATTCATCAACTCCAAAATACTCGAGGCAAAGAGTTATCTGGTGTCCAAATCATTGCCTATTTTCTTAGGATTAGAGTGCAGCCTCTTCAGGCTCGCAAAAATCCCCTTTGGACGTATTCTGGTGCCAATGACGCCAATAGGCTTTCCAGTGATCTTTCTGTGAAGGACTTGGAAAAGCTTATTCGAAGAATCACCTCGCTGAGCAAGAGGGATCCTATTCCTTCCTCTTGTCGCGTGGAGCCATACAGCTCCACCAATCCACTCCCCGAGGTATTTTGTCTTCTCGAATTTTTATTTTGTTCCGAAGTTTCCCTGCATCTCATTGTATTGATATTTCTCTATTTTTCCTTTTGCCGCCATTTTCCTGCAGAATCATCCTACTATGGCTTCCCTTCCTCCTCTTCCTGAGGATGGAGAAGTCGAAGAGATGGGCATTGTCACTGACGATACTCAAGAAGCTCCATCCTTTGTGAATGATCCCGTGGATTCTCGAAAATCTGCGGGATCTTCCGAAGACACTACGTCGGTCCAATCTCCTCCTCCCGCCGTTTCTCCACCGAAGAAAAGGAAGAGGAGCAATGCCGAAGATTCCGGCACATCCAAAGCCGAAGAAGTTGTTCCTTCTCATCCGAAGGCAGCTTATGATCCTTATATTGAATCCCTCGTCAGCTCGTAAGTTACCTTGATTTCCCCTTATTTTCTGTAGTCGAAGTTTTTCCTTGTCTTGCTTTTTATGCTATTTGATCCTCACTTGCAGTGATGACGAGGAAGAAGTACCAACTCGTGACGTAGCTCCTCGGACGAGCACGTCACATACTTTAGTTATTTCGGAGAAGCCTGTTGAAGGAGAAGAATCATCGCCTCCTCAACAAAATGTTGATACATCTACTCCTCCTTCGAGCCCCCTTGTCCCTTCACCAAAAAGGGCAAGGGTTGAAATGACCATTGAGCCTGCCCCTCAATTAAGCGGCTCTTCGTCGCAACTCTTGGATGATGTAAGTTTGTCGATGTCTATATTTCCTCTATTTTGCTTTTTTAGACCCTTACTTTTTTTAATGCCGATGTTTTCTCCTTCGTTTTTCTTCTTTGACAGCCTATGATCAAAGATCTTATCCGCATCGGGTCCCAATTTATTGGGTACCGCGAGTATGCCAGCAGAGCCGAAGGTAATAACCTTTATATTTGCCCTTCTTCCTGAATTTTGCTCCTTTTTGTTTGTCGCGATTTTTGATCTTTCTGTCCCTTTTTTATCTTGATAGAGAAACTTGCAGAGGCCAACAAGCGTGCCGACGCCCTTGCTCACAAACTAGAGCAAAGTGAGGCGGCTCGCATGAAAGCCGAACTTGTCGCTAGCGAAGCTAAAGCCGAGGCTGATGATGCCAAAGCAAAGGCTGCTAGTGTCGAGGAAGCTGCGGAAAAGGCTTAAAGATGCTGAATGCTGCTTTAGACGAGCGGAAAGCTGCCCAAGCTGCTCGTGAACAAGGGATCCTCAAGCGTACGAAGTCGCAAAGTCGGCGTACTACGAGTAATATCATCAATCCCTTCTATTTTATTGTACTTCCTGTTTCTTGGTTTTTGACTAATGTTTTGTCTCGTGTGGCAGCTCAAACGGACCGAGGATTTTGATCCGGATAACCCCGTCAATGACCCTCTCCTCGACGCACTTTCTCTTCCGGAGTTTCATGGGCGCGAAATTCGTGAAGGCGTGGCAAATGCCGAGTGCAGGTTTGTCGGCGTTGTTCCCCTACTTCTTCCCGAAGAAAGAGGAACCTTCGACTTTCCTTGCCCTTGCCAAGCTTTTCAATTCGTCGGAGGACCTTGGAGCTGAAGATGCGTCGGGAGAATATGAAGGTTGTTGTCGAGAATACTGTTGCCCTAGTTGCTGACAGCCAACAGACGCTTGATTGGATGAAGGTTGGCGACACCGATCAGATAGAGCAGTCGAGATGGAGGTCACTGATCAAGGCAGCCAAGCCCAACACGAAGAAGATCTTGGCGTATCTCGGGATCAAGCCAGCTTCGACTCCTAGCTCCTCAAGGCCGGAGGTCTAGTTGCATGCCTCCTTGTTTCTTTTCTGTTTCTTTTGCTCTTGTCGCCATTTTAGCCTTGGCGACAATTACTCTCTTAGTCCTCCTGGGAAACTTTCTTTTGTAATGTCTGTGTAAATTTTCTAGCAAGTAATGAAATTTCTCTTCGTGCTTTTCATTGATCCTGGGCCTTTCTTTTCCAGTTAATATTTGATAATTACTCGACCCCTCCTTGTTCACGCTGCTTCACTGCATCTTCCTTCTCGAAGAAAGTACTAGTCGACCATAATCTCCTCGAGAGTTCATCAAGCGGACATTTGTCGGAAGATTTGCAAGAACTTCGACAACAACTTCAATCTATGAAGAAACAAACTTTGGCCATGATGGAACAATCTCGGAAAGCATCTGAACGAGAACAACTTGCTTTTCAACAAGCCCAAGAAGCTATGGCTGCTAAGGATGCTCTGCTGTCTTAGAAGCGAAGGAGCCACAACCCGAGAAAATAGTATGCTTGAGCTAATGCTTGGAAGCTAGCACGAGATATGTTAGGTACGTTTTTGCAACCTCAAGACGCCTTCTCTTTATTTTGCTATGTCTTTTTTCCAATTTCTTGCCCTGTCGCTTTATCGGGCTCGAGTTCTTGATTCTGTTGCCGAAGATCGAGAGAGTGAATGAGAGAACAAATCTTCTTGTCAATCTTTCCCTTAATCATGGCTGTTTGTTACGGGCCACTCTGAACGAACCCAACAAATTGTTAGGTTCCAAGATCGTGCTTGCCAAGTGCGCGACTTTCTCAATTTTTGCACGGCGACATTAACCCTTGTCTATAGGAATTTATTTCCTCGAAACGAGGTTCCGAAAACTCTCCCTGAATTATTAGAGGTATTCAGAGATGCTCCCCGCATTCATAACTTTGTGCGGGCTCAACTTTCTGCTGGAGCGAGGTTCGCCATGATTATGATAAACATCTGTTATCCAAAGTTAGACCTGACGAAAATTGTTGCTGGTTGCCTGGCCAAGAAAACACGTCGCAAAAATGATATTGACTCAATCGATGCTATGGTAGCTCCTGTGGCCGAATCGATGATAGATGAACTTCTTCGGATGGACTCAGAGTTCTTTATCAAGGGTTCTTATGCTGAACATAAGACAACCAGAGGCTTGTCCGTGGATAATATCTTAGGATTCAACTGATTTGTATTATATTGGAAACCTTGTATCTCACTCTTTTTTTATTTCCCTCCTCCTTTTTTTTATTTCCGGAGGAATTTATTGTATACTGCCGAGGCCCTCTATGTTGTTGAAGCCCCCGAGCTTAACTGGGCGAAAGTTGTACTATTTTTCCCTCTTTGAAATCTATCTTTTCTGTTGTAATAAGACATCCTTGTTTTTCCTTTTGCTGGATTGCCAATCCTCGAGTTTTTTTTTTTTTTTGATGTCGAAGTTCTATATTTATATTGCGAGGTTCTTAGACCAAAGCACTTAAAATTTTTGATGTGTACACTGCATTTATGATTGCTGGCTTCCGATGTTTATATTTAGCGAGGTATTAATGTACCAAGGCGAAATATTTCAGTGAATCTATATTGTATGTATTTTGAGACTTAGGCGTTGAGCCCCCAAGCGTGTCGAAAAATAAGAAGTATATCTCCACTATCTTTATTATATTGCAGCACCACGAGCCCGCCTCATTAAAAACCTTTCCCGGCCCCACTCGGTGCCCCGAAAAAGGAAAAGAGTGCATCTGAAAACTCGTGGGCGTTTCAGTACATTGAAGTTTTACAAGGACTATATTTTAGCTCTAGGCGTAGAACCGCCTGAGTTGCGCCACGTTCCAGGGGTTTTGCTCCTCCACCCCTGTCTTCTTGTCCTTTATCCTGTATGCTCCTCCTCCGATTACTTCACGTGACGATATAGGGACCAAGCCATGGTGACTCGAGTTTTTCATGACTTTTTTGCGTGAGCCGAAGAACTAAGTCTCCCACTTGAAAGGATCTTGGCCGCAAACGTCGACTGTGGTAATTCTTCAAGTCCTGTTGATATTTGGTGACCCTTGATAATACTTCGTCTCGAGCTTCGTCGAGTGCGTCTACGTCGTCTTCCAATGCTGTCTTTGAAGCTTCTTCATCATACTGCTGTGACTCTAGGGGAGTCGTGCTCTATTTCTATTGGTAGTACTGCCTCCGCGCCATGGACCAGAAAAAACGGTGTTTCTTGTGTCGTTGTATTTGGTGTTGTTCGGATGCTCCACAACACACTTGGTAGTTCTTCAGGCCGGGTATGTCGAGCTTTTTCTAGTGGTCACAACGAGACGTTTCTTGATGCCATTGCGGATAATGCCATTGGCTTTCTCGACCTGCCCGTTGGTTTGAGGATGTGCAAGCGACGCAAAGTGCGGCTTGATACCCACTTCTTTGCGGTAATCTTTGAATTCGTTGGATGTAAAGTTACCGCCATTGTCCGTGACGATGCTATGAGGCACTCCAAATCTGAAGACGAGGCCTTTTATGAATTTTACTGCGGATGCTCCATCTGGTGAATTTATCGGCTTCGCTTCTATCCACTTTGTAAATTTGTCGACGACTACTAGCATGTATTCCTTTCCTTCCGGCCATGATTTGTGTAACTTGCCCACCATATCGAGTCCCCATTGTGCAAAGGGCCACGACAAAGGTATTGGTGCTAGTTACTGGCTGTGGAGAGTGAGGTTTTGCGGCGAACCTTTGACACGCATCGCAAGTCCTTACTATTTCTTTGGCGTCCTCGATTGCTGTCAACCGGTAGAATCCTGCCCGAAAAACCTTGGCCGCGATGGCTCGACTACTCGCGTGGTGGCCGCATATTCCTTCGTGCACATCCTTCAAAATTACTCTTCCTTCTTCGGGTGTTACACACCTTTGCAGAACACCTGAAATACTTCGCTTGTATAGTTCTCCTTTGATCACCGTGAAGGCTTTAGACCGTCGAATTACTCGCCTTGCTTCAAGCTCGGATCGTCGGGTATTTCTTTCACTGAGGATGTATGATACATATGCTTGCATCCAAGGAACCTGTACCATCATCACAAGCTCTTGTTCATCTTCATCCTCCGTGGTTTCTGCGAGGGTGTCGAAGTTTTTTCTTTTTCTGCACCTTTTTTGGCTTTGTAGATCTCTCCGATATTTCTTCCCAAAACACTCACTGGCGGGACTGGGAGGCACTGCGACCCGATGTTTGCGAGGACGTCGGCCTCATCGTTGCTCAACCTACTGATGTGATTTACTTCGCATCCATCGAATAGCTTCTCGAGTTCATTGTACACCTCCTTGTATGCTACCATGCTATCATTGACTGCATCACATTGGTTCATAACTTGCTGGGCCACCAGTTGTGAGTCGCCAAAGATTTTTAGTCGAGTTGCACCGCATGCTTTGCCATCCTCATCCCGTGTATGAGGGCTTCATATTCCGCTTCATTGTTAGATGCGTTAGGGAACGTCATCCGAAGGATATACTTCAATTTGTCGCCTTCGGGTGATATAAGTATGACTCTCGCTCCAGCTCCTTCAACTCTTTTGGACCCGTCAAAATTCATGGTCCGGAGTTCTCGACGAGTGCAGGGGTCCTGTGTTTTGCAGCTCCATCCACTCTGCGATGAAGTCCGGTGAGAACTTGCGACTTGATTGCTTTTCTTTTTTCATACGTGATGTCCGAGGGAAAGTTCTATTCCCCAAAGGGAGACACGACCCGTAGCTTCTGGATTGTTCGGTATATTTGACAAAGGAGCCTCATTGACCACTATGATTGGGTGTGCCGAAAAATAGTGGCGCAATTTTCGTGCTTGTTGTGAACACTCCGTATGCTAGCTTCGGTGCTGAGGATACCTTTGTTTTGACGGCGATAAAACTTCGTCGACGAAGTAAGCTGGCCTCTCGTACTCCGTGGAGTTTTCCTTCTTCTTCTCTTTCGACAACCAGCGCCGTGCTCACCACTTGGGCGTGGCTGCGATATATAACAGGAGAGGTTCCTTTTCCTTCGGTGTCACCAAGATTGGTGGTGTCGAGATTTTGCGCTTCAAATCTTCGAAAGCTCCGTCGGCTTCTTCGTTCCACCGGAATTTGTCTCCTTGTTTTATCAAAGCGTAAAATGGTAACGCTTTTTCTCCTAGCTTGGCGACGAATCTGCTCAAAGCTGCGACTCGCCTGATTAAGCTGTTGTATCTCTTTCAACTTTGTTGACTTTCTCAATGTTACAATAGCTTGTATTTTATCAGGATTTGCTTCAATCCCTCTTGCTTGAGACTAGAAACCCCAAGAGTTCTCTGTCTGGGACACCAAAGGAACACTTCGTCGGGTTCAACTTCGAGCGAGAACTTGTTGAGGTTGTCGAACGTTTCCTTGAGGTCCTCTATCGGCGTTGATCCTTCTTTTGATGTGATGACGACGTCGTCGATGTATACTTGCACGTTTTTCCCAATCTGTAGTCGCCAAGCACTTTTGCATCATCCTTCGATATGTTGCTCCCGCGTTTTTTAGACCAAAGGGCATTGTTACGTAACAAAACACGCCATAAGGTGTAATGAACGCGGTCTTTACTTCATCTTCTTCTTTTAACCTGATCTGGTTGTAACCGCGAATACGCGTCCGAGGAAGGAAAGACGTTCGCATCCGGCCGTGGAGTCGATAATTTGATCGATCCTCGGGAGGGGAAGTGATCCTTTGGACAATGTTTGTTGAGACACGTAAAGTCGACGCACATGCGAAGGACCTTAGTGTTTTTCTTTGGCACCATCACGGGATTTGCTACCCATGTGGCTTCGTGAATATCTCTTTGATGAAACCAGCTTCTTGTAGTCGATTGATTTCGATGACATAGCTTTGCGGTTTGGTTCGAAAAACGCCGCAAAGGTTGTTTGATTGGTCTCGCTGATGGATCCAAATTTAGGTGGTGCTCGGCAAGTTCCCCGGGTACTCCTGGCATGTCAGCTGGACACCATGCGAAGATTTTCCGGTTCTCACGGAGGAACTCGACGAGCGCGCTTTCCTATGCGATATCCATGTTGTTTGCAATGGATGTCGTCTTTTTTGGGTCCGTCGGGTGAATCCGCACCTCCTTAGAATTTTTCTCCGTGTTGAAAGTTGATTCTTTATTTGGCCTTCCAACGTCCGGCGATACGTCGTAATCGGTCATGCTTTTCGACGCCAAATACTCAGCTTGCATCCCGAAAGTTTCGATAACCGATGGAAATCCTTGTCGCACTTATCGGCTAAGGCGAAACTCCCTTTGACCGTGATTGGTCCCTTGGGTCCGAGCAATCTCCACAACAGGTATGTATAGTGTGGTACTGCCATAAATCTAGCATATGCTCGGTCGTCCCAACAAAGCGTGGTACTGCGATGGAAAATCCACGACTTCAAACTCCGGTTTCTCGATTCTATAATTTTCTCGGGTTCCAAGCCGAACGTCGAGGTTGATCTTTCCCAATGGGTAACTTGGTTTCTCCGGTGTGATGCCGTGGAACCTTGTGTCCATTGGCTTCAAGTTTGCTAAGGATATGTTCATCTTCCTCAATGTATCCGCATACATAAGGTTTAAGCTGCTGCCACCATCTATGAATACTCGAGAAACATCAAAGCCCGCAATAACTGCCGGCAGAATAAGTGCTGATCGCCCTGGTCGAGGAACTTGCTTCGCGGGTGGTCCGCTATGGTGAAGCCGATGTCTTGCCCCGACCAATTGAGGTACTCAACCGTTGGTGGAGGCATTTTCTCGCCATGAACACCTGTCTCGAGATTACTTTTTGAGTTCCGTTGGACGGCCTTCCCTTCCGAATCATCGACACCGCTCCGTTTGAGTTAGGATCAACATAAGGTGGTGGTGGAGGTGCTGCCGCTATTCCGAGCCGATGCCGATTGTCGTCACGTAATCGCGGGAGGTGGCGGTAGATGAACTTCGCTCCTAGGCTCCCGAGGGTTTCTCGTCGTTGCTCGAGCGTGAGCATTTTCTCGCGTATCTGAACATTGCTCGAAAATTTCGACAGTCTTTCTGCAGGTGCCACGACTGTCTTTTCCCGTTCTTTGTCGAGGAAGAAGTGCATCCGGCACGGTCCGTTCAACATTTCTTCGGGGGACACGAAAGGTCTTGGAAACCTCGGCCCACTATTTTGTCCGTTGCGGAGTCGTCCCTATTATCGCTTCGGCTGCTCATTGCTTCTCTGATAGTCATCTCTGTTGTTTCCTCCTGTGTTTGCCCGAAATCCTGCCGAAATTTGCCCTGGGGCATCATAGTTTGGATACTGCCGAGGAAATCGTCGCCTCGATTGATAATTTCGACCACGGTCCTCCTCTGGCGACCTGTGTCGTTTATTGTGGACAGCGTCTTCTCCGTCCGCCCATCTATTTGCTATCTCCATCAACGCGGATACTGTTTTTGGATTGGTCCTTCCCAAGTCCTCGACAAAATCTCCACGCCTAATTCCTGCGACAAACGCATCTATTGCTCTCTCGTCAGATATATTTTCTGCTGAGTTTTTTATGATGTTCCACCTTTGGATGTATTTTCTCATTGACTCATCTGGCTTTTGTCGACACGCTCTCAGTTCTTCTAACGACGCTGGTTTTTTGCACGTGGACCTGAAGTTTTTGACGAATACGTCCTCGAAACTTTCCCAGCTGTCGATAGACCCTGGCGGAAGTTTTTTGATCCAAGATCGTGCGGCCCCACTTAAGTGCACCTGAATACTTTGCATGGCTGTTGCTCTAGTTCCTCCAGTTAACTTCACCGTCTCGAGGTAATCAATTAGCCGATCCTCTGGATCTTGCAGGCCGTCGAACTTTTTGAAGTGATCAGGCAACTTAAATCCCGACGGGACTCGAGTTTTTCGTACTCTCCTTGTGAAGCACGGCAGGCCGCACATATCCTCGTCGTTAAGCTCCGGGGATTGCCGATGATCCCTTCGCTTTGTCTCGCTCTATCGACCCTTGCTTGTGCTCCTGTGTCTCTTGCTCCGCTTGGTCCTTCGGGAACCGCCGCCGTTGCTCGCCGCAGGTCGTGGACTATTTTGCCTTGCCGCTCCTTCGGGAGGCGTTGCTACGAACGCCGTCCCCATAGCTCCAACCCTCGCTAACGCCATGTTGTATAATGTTTCCCTTGGATCTCCTGGGGGTGGCCTGGATGCGAGGATGTAGGCTTGTGTCGCCATATACCCAGCTTCTGGTGTCTTAGGGATAATATTTCCTCTTGTATCTATCGACATAAAGGACATGTCGAGGTTTTGAACCAAGTGCTCTCTTTCTGCTTCGGGTATGTGTTGTAACCTTGATCTTCCTCTGTTCCGAGCCTCCCCGTGGCTATCACCCGAAACTCTAGATTGTCCACTTAGATCTGCCCTTCTCTCGCTGGATGCGAGAGCTGCCTCCCTTCTCTCGTTCAACTCAGCTCGTCTGTTTTTCTATTTCTCGGGCAATTCGTGCGAGCCTATATTGATAAGCTTGCAGTTCTTGAGCTGTAGCTGTTGTCGTCATTGGCTCCGACCCATCTAAAGCTTTTGCAGCTCTATCCCAGGCTGCTTGCGGAAGTTGAACTCTGACACGTGGTGTGGGCCCATCATATTTAGTGCCCATACCTCTCCTTAGATCTGAGGGATCGACATATGGATTCCCCAAATCGTCGAAAGCCTCCGATGTTTCTTCTTGATTTTCGATAGCATAAATCCGATGATATTTTGTACTCAGATCTATGTTGGGTTTGGTGACATCATTGTTGAGATTGATGAAGACCTTGCCCATCGTGATGGATTTGTCGATGAAATCGTAATGCTGTCGACATCGCTTGAGCCATCGCTTATATATGAGTCCATGGATGACTCAAACGATGTGTCGTCGAAGATCTTGGCGAGTTTCTCTCTTGCTCGATGTCGACGTAGCGTGTTGCCGAAGTTTCTTCTTCGACTCGGTTGACGATGCATAGCTTGAAAAATCGGAATCGACCGCCGATGATCCCGACGAAATCGGAATTTCGACACGATACGATCCTTCCTTCTCGACGCGAAAGTGAAACCTTCCGAACGTCATCTCCATGGGCTCCACCAGATACGCATATGCATCCAAACGGGAGGGTGGGTGAGGAACAAAATCAACAAGACCAGGCAGCGATCCGTTTACCTCGATCCATAGTGTTGCTTCCGGTTGATGATGTCGAAGATCTTGAACGTGCCATCGAGATCGGATCCTTACGCCTCTAATTCCCACGAGACGGCGCCAATTGACAAGGGATTAACTTGTCAATGCCTATGGATTGTAGGCTAGGGTTTAGTTAGAAGTAGAGGGCAAGTAGATCTCGAAGGTTTCAGTCGAAAAGTACTCGACGATTATGAAAACTAGGGTTTGCGGACAATGATTCGACGATCTCTCGTCCCTCGACTCCCCTTTATATAAGAGGTGGAGCCGAGGGTTTCGTTTTGTACAAGTTACGAGTCCGGGACGGTTTCTAATTCATCCCGCCGATTACAAACAACACTTCCTATTACAATTCTACTTTCCTTAATATATCTTGGGCTCTCGAACCTTCTTATTCTTCGGGTAGTGGGCCTTCATTAAACCCCGGGTACTATCTTTGGCAGGCCCATTTGGGATGCCTATGTCAATTATGTAAGATCTTAACAGGCGGGTGATACTTTTTAATGAAAGCTTCTTTAAGATCATCCCAATAATTAATACTAGGTAATGACAATAACCATTCTTTAGCTTTTTCTCTAAGAGAAAATTGGAATAATTTGAGCTTGAAAATACTGTTTTCCACATTTTTAAACTTTTGCATATCACAAATTTCGTAGAAATCATGTAAATGCATTGAGGCATCTTCACTAGCACTACCGCCAAATTGTTCCCTAGTTATAAGATTTAATAACTCATGACTTACTTCAAACCTTTTAGCAGTTATCTCAGGCGTAGTGATAGGTTTAGCAATAAAATGATCATTATGAGTGTTTGTGTAATGACACAACTTAGTATTTCTTTCCCCCATAATTTTCAGAAGATAGTTACTACTAATTTTTATGTGTTTTTAATTTTTATGAAAAAGAACTAACAAGCAAAGAATAAAAACAAGCAAGCAAAGACTAAAAACAAGACAAATAAAATACGATGCAAAATCTAAAAGAGATAAGAAAACTCATAGTGGTGTTACCTTCCCAAGCTAGGGGAGACGCACTTGTAAGAAGATTCTTCTAGAAAATACCTCTTACGCATCAACCACTATGATGTAACTTTTTTAGCTGATGCAGCTGAACAACACCAGCAAAAGTCTTCTTGAAACGTTGGAACTCCAAGTGCAGAGTGTGTAGTTCAAGAAGTAATTTCCCCACAAGGGTGACTCGGGGGTTTATATCGAACTCTCGGGGAACTGAGCAAAGAGTGTTCTCTTCTCTCTTCTTCTAGCGATCTGCAAAACAAAATAAAGCATTGTGTCCCAACTCCACCGTGTGGTTGTGAAGCACAAGGTTTCGCTTAAGTAAATAAAACACAAGTAATAAAATGAGTAAAACTAAGTAACTAAGTAAAAATAGTAAAGAGGTTGATTGTTTTTAGTGTTTTGGATGCAAATAATAAAAGTAAATATTTTTGTATTTTTGGATTAAAATGGTGCGGCAAATAGAAAACAAGATAAAAGCAAGATAATAGCGATTCTTATGATAAAAGTGGACTGGTGTTTATGGGTTCACTTGACTATTCTCTCTTTTAAGTTGTAGTGGACAAATAGCAATTCATCAATGAGATGTAAGGATGCAAAATAATAACATGTGAAAGATACACATTCATATAGGCATCACGTTCTAACATAGAGATGATGCAACACATTTCTCTTATACTCCACAATAAAGGAAAAAACTCAATGCAATCTTGTATTAAGAATTAATAGAGCATAGCCATAAGTACTTTGGCATAATGTTTGAATATCAAATATGCTACCTTGAACCAATAAGATCACTTTTTTCCACATAGAAACATACATAAATATATTGGCTTTGAGTTCCCCAAGAGTGGAGATGCAAAGGCTATTTTATTGTGGAAGTTACCTGAAGAAAAGCAATGAAGCTTTGTTGGCTCATAAAGGCGATGATGCATCTGCCAGTGAAATTTGCTTAGAAGAATCCTCTCTAGCCAAGGATATACAGTTTGTTACAAACATATTATTGAGTGCACTAGAAAAGGTAAATAACTTAGTTTTGTACGCATTACATAGTATTATGTTTTTCCTCATGAACTTAGTACCACTACTAGGAAAAGGGCTATAGCTGCACGGAAAAGTGCCGGCGCACCATCATTGACGCGCGCCGGTGGCAAATACCGCCGGTGAGCCAAATTAGGCCGCGCCGGTGAAGAACCTATACTGCCGGCGCAAAAAAAAAATTAGTGCGCCGGAGATAAAATTCGGAGAGGTCTGGCCGGAAGAAAACTACCACCAGCGCACCACCATAGAGGTGCGCCGGGGGTAAGGTTCCTAGATTTTTCTCTCCACACCCCCCCCCCCCGCGCCGGGAATCGCCTTTTCAGTTTTCGAAAAAATAAAAGAAAATGATAGAAAATTCAAAAAATAAAATCCTTTGAACTGCCCATGTATTATGTAATCTAGCTTTCATCAAAATTTGAAAAAATGAATTTCGATATATTATGCAAAATGGCGTCATCTTTCGGTAAAACGGGTTTTCTGGTTGCATACGACCTCCGATGAAAAACTTTTTTATATCAAAATCGATCTACTCGAAATTTCCTATTCAAATTCAACGGCCTACAGCCGTTTGGACAAAAAATGGATTTGTCAATTGGAAAACAGAAACAGGATTTTTTTAGGTTTTAGATTTTGATGAAAAAAATTAAAAAAATATCCCCGGCGCACCGCCATATAGGTGCGCCGACAGTAACTTAGGCAATATATGCCAAACCAGCCCGGTGCACCTTCTCTCTCTTCCATTTCCCCCATCTTCTCTTTCACTTCTCCTCCTCCTCCTCTCTTCCTCCCTCTTCTACCTTCTCTTCTCCTCCATTTTCCCCCTCTTCTACCTTGTTACCCCTCTAATCCCTCCCTCCGGCGAGCACCTTCTTAAGCTGCTCACCGGAGCACCTCCTCAAGCTACTCCCCGCAGCACCTCCTCAAGCTATCTCACCGGAGAACCTCCTCAAGCTACTCACTGGCGAGCACCTCCTCAAGCATCTCGCCGGCGAGCCCCTCCTCAAGCATCACCTCTTCTCACCCCTGGTCCGGCCACCTCCTCTCACCCCGACGATCACCGACGACCACACCGGCAACCACTTCCTCTTTGCAAGCAGATGACCACGGTGACGGCGGTACATCTCCAAGGCACGACCTAGAACTTGACCTACGACCTAGAACACGACTGACCTAGATCTAGATCTAGATCTGCTTTTTTTTGAATCCTGAAAAACATACCGCCGGCGCACTAGGCTGGTGCGCCGGTGATAAATCGAGTTACCGCCGGCGAACAAGATGGTGCGCCGGCAATAAGCCTTTACCACCGGCCCGTTCGCACCGGCGGGCGCTGGTGCGCCGGCAGTAGTGCTTTTTGGTGCGCCGGCAGTAAGCCTTTTCCTAGTAGTGTACAGTAATGTCGTATGAAGAACTCATTAGGAACAATGCATCTTCTAATTTTTTGGATTAGGCAAGTGGTGAGAAATATGTTGACAATGATGTATCTTTGACTTCTTCACAGTTTTAGACGGACCTTGAGGCTGCAGGCCAAGGCATCAAATGAGCTAAATGTCGAGCAGATCTATGCTGTGGACCTAGTCCCAAGAAGTTCGCAGAGGACTCTCCAGCTTCATCAACCGTACTTCTTTCTAGTAACTTGCTCCTAGAACATCTTAGCCGGCTATTAGGTCCTGTTTTACGTATTGCCAGACTAGATCATGAAAGCCTGCCGCGCTCGTCCATATATGAAGAAATGATTAATATGTCATACAAGATATTTTATATTATTTTGGAGAAAATCTCAATATGAAATTATTTTTTGAGGGTGGGCGACAATAGTGGAGGCGTGTCTCGCCTTGCCCGTCTTTGAACCCTCATGATCTCATAAGGTTATCTATATACAATGTTCGAGAAATCGATAATCTTAATTTATCCTCAAAATGGAGATTAATCGCTTATCGGCCGATTAACCGATTTTATCAGTCACCCATTTATCGGCTTAGTATTTTTGTAAATCCTTATTTTTAGCACTAAATTTTGTACAATATACTATGTAAAAATAATATTGGAGCATTGAGCATAAGTATTACATGAATTCTTTGCATTTGAATCAATAAAAATGAAAATTTTGAGCTGAAGATAATAGAATCTCCAAGATCTGTAAGAACGAACAATAGAATCAGAAGACAATATAAAATACATCTTCTGCAGGAACAAAATATCCTCCTGTAAATATCATACCGTAGCCTTGGAACAACAAAACAGAGCAGACGGAAGCTAGCAGCGGTCCTCCAGATTTCTTCCAATGTACAATGGTCAATTTAATTACAAACCAGTTTCTAGTGGTTTCACAGTTGGTGCATATGAGTAATACCACATTATTAAACATACACCACTTTGACAGTGTGCTTTACAGCCCAAGAAGGATATGCTGCCTGAACAATGCATTCAGCGTATGCAACTTTTTTCCGGCTCTATCTTCTTGATTTTTCTTAGGTAGAGAAACATGTGACTGTTAGCGAAAGTCAATTAGAGACAATATTGTATACAAATCAAACATTTAATACAAATAAAGAACATTCACTATGTTCAATAGAGGTCGAACAATACAAATGTCATCTAGTAAGGGGGAGTACATAAAAACATGCTTTATCCAACTATGTGGCAAAAAGGGTGCAATCATGTCCACTTTAAACTAGAATTAACATTGAGGAAACTGCTTGTATCAGCAAACAAAACGGAAGCTAGAAAGATACAGAACTCACTAACAAATATCAAACCAAAATAACAGAGGAACATATGCAATTTTACTATTGGTGATATTGCTAGTCGATTAATTAGTCGGGTGACACTTTAAAAAAAGGATTGCGTGAAGCTTTATTAGCAAATATCTTACATGATTAAGTGTGCATATTTTAGTCAACTGCTTGTACTGTACAAAATAAATTGCAGCTAATTAGCTGCATGCTTCAGCTTCTAAAAAGAGGCAGTAACTCAAAGCAATTAGCTGCTTTGAAGTTTCAGAGCATAAACATAATTAGCTGTTTCTTATATTCAAAATCTAGATATTACCTGCTTCCACGATTCAACATGTGATCCGTAAAATCAACAGCAGAGATGATTAAATTCTAGAAATCTTACCAGATTAATAACAACAAAATCCAATAGTCATACTTGTAATGAGTAGTAGTAAAATTAGATTTGCATAGACCAGAAAATATTTATAAATCACTAATTGGGCATCTAACAAAAATATCACAATTTTTAAAGATTTTTTGTTCTCCCAAAGCTTTGAGTATAAGTAAGGGCGGGAATAGTAAGATTCTCACCTGGTCTGTTTTTCATAGGCTGATTAAATCTTCGATTGACAAAGTATGAGATGTAAATGAACCATAGGTCGAGATTTAAAAGAAAAAATATTTCTCTGGTCTAGCACATTATCCATAAAGGAAGTCTAAAATAAATAATGGGACACCAAACCAATAGATATTTTAATATTTTGTCCTTTTGCATCTGTTGCACAAGTACCATGTCTCAAAAAATAATAAAGCCCTGGCATCTATTTTCCAAGGCACCACAACTCAAAATAATTAAGACTCATCTGTTGTAGGTATCATACTGAAGTCCTGAAAAGGTTGGGATCAAGAACTTAATTAGCTTGAGATAAAATAAACAACATCAACAATATTTTTCATGGACATTACCATATGGCATACCCATTAGTACAAAATGGTCAATAGATTAACATCGACATTAGATATTGCAGATAAATTACAATATAGAGTAAATAATACCTATTTATATGGGTTAATTAGATATATACCACTGCAATTACTGCCTATTTGAGAAATGCCACTACATTTAGCTTTCGAAATATGCCAGTGCAATTCTCAAGATTCTTCGAGAAACGTCATTCTCAGCCTTCCAAAAACGCCCCTGCAGTGGTGTATTTGGTTATCTCCTTGATTTATGTTCTGTCGAAGGATGAAGAACAGTGATGTGCAATCAAGTCAATCCAAGGTGTAAGGGCATCTCCAGCGGGCGACCGTTTTCGTCCGCTGTGACCGGAAATGCGTCTGGCACCACCTCTAGCGGGGCGACGCAAAGTGACATGTCCGCGGAGACGCAAACCTGGCCCAAATATGATGCGTCTCCGCGGACGCGAAAAGTGTCCGCTCGCGTCTGGCGGACGTTTTGTCTGGCCCACCAGGCAGTGACGCAGCATCGATGCGTCTTCTCCGCCAGTACTAGCGCCGAGGCGTCGCTTCGGCAGTCTGCAGCTGCGTAAATGGCGATGGCGCGCGGCCGTCGCCTACCTCTGTGCACGTAGTAATGGCGATGCCACGCGTGGCGCGGCCGTCGCCCTGCCTCCGACCTATATAAACAGGGGCGCGAGCATCTCATCTCATCTCCTCCCCACTAAACCCTAGATGCCGCTTCCGCTCAGCCTCCACCAGATCCACCATGAGCAGCGCCGGACGCGCCAGGCTGCTTCTGCTCAGCCTCCACCTTCACCTCCCACTCCACCTCCCCCGGCCTCCTCGAACTCCGAGGAGCTCGACTCCAACAACAGCACGGGCGACCTCCTCGACCCGGTCAGGGACGCCAAGGCCTTGGCACTCGCGGCGCAGGAAGCAGAGGAGGAGCTGGCGGGCCACGCGGCGTTGGACGTCGAGCTGGAGCAGCGCAGGCTGGCGGCCGCCGCGGCCACATAGGACTCCGACTCCGAGATATCTTGGTCTTCCGATGACCCTGATGCGCCTACGCCGGAGGAGAGGGCTATCGTCGAGTCGTTCGAGATGCTCAAGGACGACGTCGCGAGCGCGAGGCTGGAGCAGTGCCTGCAAAAGGATGCGGCGGCGCATCGAGCCATAGCAGCCGCACGGGGGCGGCGGAGAAGCAGGCGATGGAGTGACGCAACGACGGTGCCGGCCCGTCCGGAAGCAAGTAGTCTAGTCTTCTAGATCTACATTGTATAGTTTTTATGCATTAAAATGTATTACTTTTTATTTTTTTAAATGCGTTACAAATCTAAAAATGGGTCGGCCTGATGGACGCACATCCAGACGCAAACGGATACTCAGACAAAATATGTCCGCGGGTCGACGCAAACGAACACTCCCGATCACTTTTGGGCGTCCGAAATGCGTCGCTCCGTTGGAGATGCCCTAACTGGACAAGTGCTTGCCTATGCATGCTGTGTTGTGTGATTTCGCTGGTCTCTCGTCCCGTTTTGTTTCTGACATTGGAGAATCGGCACGGCACGGCCCAAAACCAAACGATGCACCACACCTGACCTGACCTGACCAGCCCACCAATTCCTTAACCTCTCAACGCCACAGCGCGCCTCTCAACCCTAACTCGCACCAAGCCCCGACCTGACTGCCGCCCTCTCCCCGACCTGGCCCGCCGCCGCCCTGCCCATCGCCGCCCTTTCCCCGACTGCCCCTCGCCGCTCTCTCCTGGACCTTGCCGTCGCCGCCTCGACTCGGTCAGTCACCTCCCGCCGCCCCCACCTGAGAACGGAAAGCAGCAGCTCCGCGCCGGCCGGCGGCCTGCCTCAGCTCCCTCGCCGGCGTCCTGCCTCAGCTCCCTCGCCGGCGTCCTCTCTTCCTCGACAGCTCCCCGTCGTCCTCCACACGCTCGACAGGACACCTCTACCCAGAAAAGAAACAGAGTTGGGCTCGTAGATTTTCCCTCTGCCGTTTTCTTTGGTCAAGCCTAGCCATGCCCATCTAACTAACCAGACCCACTAGCAGATACGTACGGGCCAAGCCAGTTCCAGCCCACCCGAAGCCACATAACAACGGCCCACCCATTCCCATCTATAAACCCTAGCCCACAAAAACCTCTCGTCCAACCGCAACCGCGAAACCCCCAACTCCTCCACGGCCGTCCCCCCTGCAACGCACGCACGCACGCCGGCGATGGGCAAGGGGAAGCAGCGCGTCCGCGTCCGCCCCGGCGCCGGGGCCGGTGCCGGCGGAGGAGAAGCCGCCGCGGAAGGCGATGCTGCCCCTGCCGGCGGTGGCGGTGCTGCCGGAGGGCACAGCCCCTCCACCGTCTTCGTCTCCAACCTGCCCTACACCTACAAGTCCGCCGATGTAAGGGCGACCTCGTGCCTCTCCACCTCCGCTAAGCTAGGATGATTCTTACCTACGTTTCGTTCGGTGTTTGAGGTTCTGTGTGTGATTTGTGCTGTTGCTGTGCAGCTCGAGACGGTGTTTAGCGAGGTGGGGCCGGTGAGGCGCTGCTTCATGGTCGCGTCCAAAGGTAAGCCGGCTGTCGAACTTGAATGGCTGTTTAGTGCTTGGCTGGGAGAAATTTCATGTCTCTCAAGACTAAGGGGTTCCGTTTATGTGGTTCTCTGTTGTTGCAGGATCCGAGACGAGCAGAGGATTTGGGTTCGTGCAATTGTGAGTTTCAGTCCTTGCCTTTGCGAATTTTTCCAGTACTCAATTCTAAATGCAATGTTGCGGGAACGTGGTTTTGATGTGAAGCGCCTAAAGCATAAGTTCTCTGAGTCTCTAATGGCTGAAAGCTTAGTAGGAACTTGCATATTGTGGCTAGCCTAGTTCTTGTCATCACTTATCAGCCCCCGCATAGCGTTAGCATTAGTGTATTAGAAGGATTTTACATATTCACTAAGTTCATGACCAATATCATCCAATTGACTGTACTTGTTTCCATTGTAATTTAAATTGGACAATTGGTTAGTTACTTAGTTTTCTTGTAATAAAATAAAATCATCTGCCAGACCAATGTATGAATTTATGAACCAAACCACTTAAGCTTGGTTGATACATCTGCTGGTACAAGTGTCTAGATTGTTCAAAGAAGAGTGTTTCTGCTGATAATTACCTGTGCATAAAACCGACCTTTTACCCTGTTAGCATATTTGACTTGAATTCTGTGTGGGGTTGCTACCAGTGCCACTGTTCAAGATGCTGAGCGAGCTATCAAGGAAAAGAGCGGATTTGCTGTCGCTGGTAGGAAAATCAGAGTTAAGCTCGCAATTCAGCGTGCTCCATTGAAGGAACGTTTGCATAAGAGAGAGACGGGTAATTGTCAATAATTTTCTTGCTTGTGAAGTTCAATAGATGGAGGTTCTGATGGTCTGGCTGTTTTTGTTTACGAGCAGTGCAAGCTGAGGACTCGAATGCGAAAGATGAAGAAGAAGATGATAATTCTACCCCTGCAGAACATAAGGAAACATCTCATAAAACAGACACAGGTTTTTATTTGGAAGTTGTTTTTACATTTTGCACTATTTCCACTGTTCAGCTTTCCTAGTAGTTAATTTTTCTGATGCAAGATATTGTGTTTAAGTAGGACCACCACAGTTATTGGCCAAGGATACCAAAGTAGCAAAGGAAGATACCAAAGTAGCAAAGGAAGTTAGCATTAAGCCTACTGATAAAGTGAAAAGTTCTGAAAAGCAAAGGTATGGACTGGAATATTTCTGTATTTACTGGACAATATTGCATTACCTAAAATATATCATGTCATCTTTACACATTCCCATCTTGTTTTAGATCTTGCCTTTTCATGCACTTGTTCTTAGTTTGTTGGTCGAGGGTATAATGTTGTACTATTTTTTACCCTGTTCCTGTTTAATTCAATGCTGCTAGTAATTTTATCTCCTTATAATGTAGGATCGCAAAAACTGTCATATTTGGTGGTCTTCAAGACTTCTCTACGGCTAGTGAAGTTTTCCGTCTTGCTGGAGAGATTGGCACGGTAGTATCTGTAAATTATCCACTTCCAAAAGAGGAAATGGAGCTCCATGGTATGCCTTTTCATGTTCCCTGTCTCTCTTCCACACACCCAAACAGTCAATTTGTACTAAGTCTTGATTGTATACTATGTTGTTTACACATGATTGTTATGTTTGAGTTCTTTCAGTGAATGGTACAACAATAATTTGAATTTCTCGTGATTGTCGTGTAGCGAGATAGGATATGGCCCCTTAGGCCTAGCCACCTAGTTGGGGTTAGGTACCGCTGGACCCAAGTGGTGCAACAGCGCCTTGGCAGCAGCCGCACAGGGCCAGGGAGGAAGGAGACTAGGGATATTTCGGTTTACGTCTTACCTAATCTCAAACTACTACAAGTGACCATCTTACTCAATCTCAAACTACTAGAAGTGACCTAATACAGAGTTGTTTTCTCTTAAGGATCGAGAAAATTCTGCACAGATAGCAACTAATGATACTAATCCTAATTTCTTTCTTGTTTACTCTAGTTGGAGGCTTTCTCTTTGTCAGCTTAAGATATGACTGAAAAATAAGAGTACTACAATAAAGGTTTTAGCATTTTAATAAGAAAATGGAAGAAGTCTTGCATTCTGCAAAACGTGTTGGAATCTTCATTTATTTACCATTTGCTTCATTGGCCCTTAATTCATTTAATAGAACTAGCATGTAACATACAGATTAACAGTAGAATATGGCTGTCATCCCCTCCAGGGCTTGCACGAGATGGATGCACATCGGATGCAGCAGCAGTACTCTTTGCAAGTGTCAAATCAGCTTGGGATTCTGTTGTTCTCTTGCATCGTAAGGAGGTCAAAGGAGCAACTGTTTGGGCTCGTCAACTTGGCGGGGAGGTAAGCTGTCTCTTGCGTTGCATTTGTCTTGATATTCTGCTATTACTTCATTGTACTTGGTTTGATTGTCCTGTTCCTTTTCTGCATAACTAAATTGGAATCCTTCTTTACTCCTACCTGCTTAGGTTAATGCACACTTCAGTATCTAGTTGCATGTCAATGCCATGTATTTGTACTTACTCCTGATTCTTAAGATGTCATGCTACACCTTCGTATGGTAATTAAAATGGTTGGATGTGCGGTAATTAAAATGGTTATGAACCTTAAATTCTTGTCTCAAATTCCAGTAGCTTTGTTCTGCTATGCCTCCTGGGGTGTCTTACCTCATCATACCTTTGTGGTCTTGGCTGTACTTTCAGATGACTTAGTTGCAGTTTGAGAGTTTCTTGTAGGTATATTAGTCATGTACCAGGCAACTTTTTTTGTTGCTCAGTAAACTGTTAGAGGTTATAGAGTTTTAGTCGGTCAGGATCAGGAAGCTTTTGCTGTCACTGCCAGTGTCTTGAGTTATCTCACATTGTTCCTTCAAATGACAGAGCGCCTTTGTACTTTCGCATATTAACAGAAGTTGTCCCCTACTTACCTCATTACCAGCAGGAAAAGAGTTTCTGATTGCTGGGTTGTTTTTGGGAGCTTCTAGCTAGTCTACAACTACTTATAAAAACGCGAACATGGCAGAAACTTTTGATCCTGACCTTTTATTCCTTTGCATCTGACGGTGTCTGTCTCTTCAATGACATTGCAGCCTGCTAGGCCGAGCCCTCTTCTTTCCCTGCTAATCATGCCTAAATCACGGGCAAAATCCGCCTATACCCACCCAAATCAGGGAAGAAACCCACCATCCGCACCCATGTTGCCCTCATCTCGCGGCTTGTGAGCCTCCCGCCGCCCGCCGCCGCTCGCCGTCATCCTCTAGACAACACAGCAACGCCGCAACCTCTACACATCTCGGCGCGCGTAGACGGCTAGACGCCGCAGTTCGTGCTGGAGCACGTCCATGCGAAGTGCCACCACTGCCGCTTTTGTTACCCGCCTCAAGACGGAGGAGGTGCCGCTGCCTTGCCTGATTGCTTAGGACGCGCACGCTGTTCTAGGAAGCATGTACACCGACCCGCCACCGCATCCGTCGTCCATCCACGCATCAGTCGAGGAGGGCGAGGTGCCAATTGGTGCTTGTTGTCAATTCCGCAGAGGGGCTCTCTTCTTGGTCGTAAGCGATGGCGCAACCACCCGATATTGCTCCAGTCAGCTTCATTCGCCGCCGCATCTGAGCTCCGCAGCCAGACGACACATTCTCGCTTCGAGGCCGCGCTTCGGCCGCTTTCTCGATTGTGTCTGATTTGCTCTACCCGCTATGCTTTTGTTGGGCGAGAGGTGATGGCTGTGTAACTGGCGAGCTGCTGGTTGTGGTTGCGACCCAATTTATGCTGTTGCAAATGGTTGCTTCCATTCATTCAACAATCGTGGTGGCTGTTGATTCATACGTGCTGGTCTGGTAGAATCCTTCTCAGTCTTATCTGATCGAACACTACAATTTTGCTCTTCACTTTTACCAGTTTGAGTCACCACTTAACTCCTTGGATTTCGATTATTGGTTGCAGTAGTGATTGGTTGTTCAAATCAATCAGATTCAGGTATGCGCTCTTCTGCTTCTGCAAATTGCAGGATGCAGGAAATGTAGTCTGTTTATTCACAAAATATGGCCATGTTCAGGTAAACGTGAAGTACAAAGGTTTGCTTGTGATGCTGGCTAGAATGTTGATCGGCGCTGTCATGATCTGCAGTGTTTTGATTACACATCTATATTTTAATTGGATCAATTAGGATCCGGTTATAGTGATTCTTGCTCATTTTTTTCATCTCAAATTGGAATTAGTAGGTCATTTCTCCTTTCTAATCGTGTGCAGCAGAGGGGTGCTGTACATGAATCCATGTACGGAGACAGGTTTGTAGCTCCTTTTTTTAGGTGCTGGTGATTAATTTGTAGTTTTATATTGGGAATATATGTTATTAGTAGAGGGAGGGTGCTCCGATTTAATTGTTTTGTAGCATTGAAACCTGAGATAATAATACATATTTTTCTGGTAATACTAGGTATTGATCAAAAGGGTTTGCATCTCTCTTGAATAGTGCTATTCATGCTTGAATATGCGGTTGTTGGATCCCTATTGCCAAATGACAGTGAATCTATACTATCAGTATTTACCTCTATCTCTAGGTGATGTGCTTTCTGGAACGTCCTCCAGTAGTGAGCACCACTATTATGTGTTAGAAGGATGGGTTAGCACGGACTAAAGGCCGTTTGTTTGTTCTTCAGGTTACTAACCAAAGAAGTGTGGTTTACTTGACGATTTGAGAGTCTATTGTAATCAAGTGACAGCGCAAGCATTCAAATTGAAAACTTAACATAACCAAAGGATCAAGAGAGAAACTAAAAAAAAAAAACGTTGACCAACGGGGGAATGATCCCTCCCTTGGTTATATGTTGTTAGGTAGGATGGGACTCTCCCCACGGATGGACGCTAGGATGATAACCCGGTTTAAAGTCCGCCCCTCCCTGCGAAATTACCGCGAGATGGGGATTCGAACCCGAGTGGGCTGGCTGCGCACTCGCTAGCCTTGCCACTGAGCAAGGATCAAAGAGAGAAACTGGTAGCTTTCAGTAGTAATATTCTGATTCGCTCCTATAATCATATTGTAATGGATGGACATGCTAGATCTTAAATATTTTTCGGCCACACATATTTCCTTCCATCAGAAGTGGAGTTTAAAAATAATACAATAAATCTTAAGAGTGTTTATACCTCAATGCTTACCTATCAAACTGGTTCTTTTTTTTCCTAAAATATTTTTATATGGTGGAAACGTGCGTTGCATGTGCAACCGTTACTAGTTGTACTAAATGGTTGAACTGAAGTTGATTTTTTATCATGAAGTAACCAAGCTGAAATGTTTGTTGCTATTCAGGGTTCGAAGATCAGGAAATGGAGAGTGATAGTCAGGAATCTGCCATTCAAGGTGCTTGGTTAAATGCTAATTTTTCCTGTTCTAAACTTGTCATTTTTGAGCAAATAAAAACAAAGCTAATGTGCTTGTTTCATCCTTATAGATTACTATAAAGGAGATCATGGACGTGTTCAGTTCTGAAGGATTTGTCTGGGATGTCTCCATTCCACAAAAGTCTGATGATGGGTATGTTTTTCATTCCTTTATCCCCTTAGTGGGTTAAACACCTCATTACATATGATAACTCTTGTCGCGTTTATTCTTACAGGAAATCAAAAGGCTTTGCTTTTGTTTCTTTCACACGTAAACTGGATGCAGAAAATGTATGGTCACTTGGTCAGTACTTTATTGAGTAATAGTAAATATATTCATTAAGTCAATTTGCCACGATTTTTCTCTGAACCAGGCTATAAAAAATGTGAATGGGAAAGTTATTGCAAAGAGAACTGTAGCTGTTGATTGGGCTGTTCCAAAGAATGTATATGCTGTTGCTGCAAAGTCTGATGTTAAGGATGATGGTAAATTTAAACTCTTATATATCAGTTGACATTGTTCCTAGCTTCATTCATTCAACACTTTCTTTTTCATAAAACTAGAGTTATACGAGTTACGACTTGAGAGCTGCCCTTCTCATATGGTGTCTGTACTTTCAGAGTTGGCAGATGTATCTGACAAGGGCAGCGATGAGGAAACCTCTGATGATGATCTTGTTGGGGGAGATGACAGTGATGATGGTGATGATCAGGAGACTTCCAATCCTCTTCGTGAGGATGATTTCAAAAGGGAGGCAGACATTTCTAGAAAAGTGCTTGAAAATTTAATCAAGTCAACGGAGAAGGCTGAACCATCTGCTGTCGAGGTTTCTGATATTGATACAGATTCTGAAGCAGAAAGTGACACATCAGAAAAGATGAGACCCCACTCACTTGCAGCTGTCAAGTTGGCAGAATCTAAGCATGTAACAGAGGCAGAAAGTACTATTCCTTCTTCGAAACCTCAAACTGTCATGTTGGTAGAATCTGAACATGTATCAGAGGCAGAAGACACTGTTCCTGCTTCGAAACCCAAGAAAGAAGATTCTGGCCTGGATAGGACAATATTCATAAGCAACCTTCCTTTTGGTATTAATAATGAGGAGGTAACACAGCGGTTCTCAGTATTTGGGAAGGTCCAATCTTTTGTCCCTGTTCTGCATAAACTCACAAAGTATGTTGAACCATCTCGCCAGAAATACTTTATGTTGTCCATTTCTCCACCAGTTGTACTGACAACAGAATGTTTACTTGATGCATTCTTTGAGTTCAACAGTTTTTGTTCTGTCTGTGCAGGAGACCTATAGGAACTGGGTTTCTTAAGTTTTCTACAGCAGAGGCGGCTGATGCAGCAGTTTCTGCTGCTAATGCTGCTCCTGGGTTAGGAATTTTTATAAAAAGTAGGGCACTTAATGTTAAGAAAGCGCTAGACAAGGAGTCTGCTCACAAAAAGGAGCTGGAGAAGGGAAAGAATGAGATCGAGGATCGGCGTAATCTGTACTTGTCCAAGGCAAGTGTACCCGTTACCTCTTATACCTTCACTTCATTATGTATATCTCCCATTATTTTCTGTTCCTGAAACCTTAGTGTGAAAGCAGGAAGGTGAAATACTCCCTGGAACGCCAGCTGCGGAAGGTGTATCAGATGTTGACATGAATAAACGTAATTGGTAAGAGTTGGTCTTTCTCTCTTTCCTTGTCATACTTCATGCTTGCAAGGCAACACATATCTTGCAAGCAGAACCTCGTTTTTTGTTGTTAACTGCCTTCTGTTTTTATGAATCTTCCCAACCATAGCTCCTGGCACTATGTCAGCTGTGTATTCAATCAGACCCTCTTGATGATGCGAATGCAACAATAGCCTCTGGCGTAATTTGGATTTGTTCATTTTATCAATGTTGTTTCATCTACTATTTTTGGATGTGTTTTCTTTTGCTTTTATGTGTTCGGCTGACCTTCTAGTCTTCTGTCAGTTTATTTTACTTTATATTTTTAGGGCTATCATCTCAAATCTGCTTGTATAGTGTCACATCTTATTACATTCTGAATCATATTTAAGAAGTTTGTGAACAATGCGTAAGAAATGGTTGTGATCTCATCTTGCAGGTTAGCTAAAAGGAAAGCGGAAATGCTTGTATCTCCAAAATTTCACGTCTCCAGAACAAGGCTTATCATTTACAATTTGCCAAAGACTATGACCATTAATGATGTCAAGAAGCTTTGCCGAGAAGCTGTAATTTCTCGTGCTACCAAGCAAAATCCTGTCATCCGGAAGGTTAGATTGGGGGTTTACTATCCAAGTTTCTCATTAATTTTTAGGTATCTTTTTGAAGCTTATGCATATGCATTTGTCTTGAGCAGGTAAATATACTGAACAACGAAAAGAAAGGAAAGGGGGCTGCACAGAAGCATTCCCGTGGTGTAGCCTTTGTTGACTTTCAAGAACATGAGCATGCCCTTGTAGCTCTAAGGGTTCTAAACAACAATCCTGGTACCCCTTTATACACTCAGTACTTTCAGTTAGATTGTCTGGAGTCATGCTTGTGCCGTTGCGCTGCATTTTCTTTCTACTAGTCGCCATCATATGCAACTTCTATGCCTTGTCGTCTTCTCGGTGGGGTCCACCATGCTACCTTCGCAAATAGAAGCCCAAGCGGCATGATCTTTACCTAACATAAAAGGAGTTAGGAACTACTAACATTGAAACGCTCAAATTGTAAGTCAGAACCTAGCGTATTTCTTTCTAGCTTTTTGCTTGGAAAGATAGAATTAACTCAATACAAATCTAGCATTAGTGATTATTACATATATGTATGTGATATAGAATGTGATCACTACAGGTAAACCATCCAGAGGTATCTAACTTGTAAAACAAAAGACACATCGCTCCTTTGTGAGCAAATTAGTTCAGCAACGTACCTTAATTTTGCAGCTCATTGCCTACAGCACATAGGCGACGCTAACCATCTAAAACTGCATTGCGTCAGGAGAGAGGTCCGCAAATACCAACACGAGGCTCTACATAACCAGTGATTAAGTAGAAAACAAGGGCCGTGCTTTTCATGTACATATTTCTTTCCCTCCAACTTAATTACTTCCTAAAACTGATCATGGGGCCATGGCCATTTCGTTGAGAACCTAGTCTACAAGTCATAATCAAATTTCAGAACGCATCGGTTAACAGTAGAAAGTCCCAACCAACTCATGTGGTGCACTAAAAAGAACCTTCAAAGTTGCAAGAAGGAATGCATTGCTTAGTAATGGAGGCTAACTGTACTCTCCGCTATAAGAAGAGAATAGAGCACTGACATGCTGACACAACTAATTAATCATAACTTCTTATATGAAAATGTCATGGAAAACTAACTAAGCATGGACTCCTAGAATATTAAACAGCCAAGGGGCAGCGGGACACATGAAGAATGTATCTACCTGGAAAATTTGTAAATGTCAATACCTACAATGTCGAGGACCTGAGTCCAGGAGCCTTCTTCAGCTTCACCTGTTGTTTGTGTTCTTCCAACATGTTGTCATTAACACCAATACCTTGTGTGCATCGTACCCCTGCAATTAACAGCGAACCACCTAGCAGGGATGCATTGATATTTCTCAAGAGCAACCATACAATAACAATCTTGTTTACCCATACAACAACTTGATTTGGCTCTGACATTTACAAATTTTAAGCCATAAGAAAAGAATACTTACTCAACACCTTGCATCCCTGACCCACTCATCCCCTTCATAGCCGGCCTCCCCTGCACTGCTGCTGCCAGCACTCTCCTCCCCTTCCACTGATTTCCTCTCTCATCCCTGGTGTGGCCGGCCAAGAGTCGGAAGGATCCCATTTAACATATAGTGTAGTTCTTCATACCCTGAAAAATAAAAATATACAGAGATGAGATGCAAACTACTGGTCGGGGCAGGAGAGGCTTGCTGGCGGGTGGTCTTGGGGATGGTGGCAGGACAGTTCGCCGGCAGGCGGAGGAGCTTGGACTTTGCCGGGGCAAAGGTCTGGAGGCCGCATTGATGCTTCGATCTGGTCGTCATGCTCGCCTACGACCGGTGCAGCAGAGAACTCGGGGGACCATAGGCTCGGAGTTCGTCGAGGAAGAGGGTTTGCCCGCTTGGGGGGTCAACGGGAGGGTGGTCGCTGGGGCGGCGGGCAGACCAGGCGGAGGCGTGGTGATCTTGGGGTGATGGCAGCGAGGGCAGATCGGGTGAGGAGGGAGGGCGGCGCTCGGGAACAGATCGAAGGGATCGAGAGCCAGAGGTTGACCCTAACCTGTACCTAGGTGGGACGTGGGTGAACGAATAAAAACCGGTGGGAGGAGCGATGTGTGACGAAACAAAAGTGGACGACGAAGCCTTTGACGTATTGCTGTTTGGGAGAATAGGGAACAAAGTTCATTCTTTTTAAGTAGTGTAGACTCTGTGATGTATCATATTTATCTGGAAAAGCATTTTGCAGTCAGTTGATTATACGTATGTATTACTTCATCCTTAAGTTGCACCCACTGTAATTTCCGGTGTACCACACATGGACCGGGTTGCATCTTGCATGTAAATACTTATGAAGTAATGTGCATCCTTGTATCGTTATCTTATTCTACTGGTGCTGTATGTCAGTGCTGCATATCTTTATCCTTTAGCAATCATGAGATGTTGCTCTTGCTGCATTTTCTTACTGCTGTTTGTTGTAGTTCTTCGTACATAGTGGTGTGATTATTGTTTTGTGCTGTCTGTTTCATGTTTTTATATAAGACAATAATTGCTTTAGTAATGAGAAAAGAACATCAAAGACAAACTGTTTGTAGATATTAATTTCTAACCAGCATGCTGCCTGTTGGCTTCTGCTTTTCTGCTATCCTGTTGGCACTGAACACCTATGGCTTGGTCCATGTTATCATTTCTCATTCTTTACATCTTTGCAGGAACTTTTGGTACAGAACGTCGTCCCATTGTGGAGTTTGCCCTTGAGGATGTTGAGAAAATGAGGCTCCAGAGGATCCGAAACGAACGCAATGAGAGGGCGAAAGAGGCTGCACAAGATCGGCGGAGGACTCTGGGAGATCAGTCCGCAACTGATGGCCCTCCTCCAAATAAGAAAAGGCCTTTTGGAAAAGGGAGGAAGCAGGAATCGCATGATGTACCATCTAAATCACCCGAGTCTGGCAGTTCGCCGCCAGATGTCAAGTATTCTGCAGATCCGGAATCTGCGGGGAGTACACAGGGAGACAAAAGGCAGCCTCAAAGGCCCGCAAAACGAGCAAGGCACTCAAAGAAGAGCGCCGTTGTGTCAGAGGGAAATCAAGCAGATGCAGCCCCGAATGCTGTGGCGACTGTAAGTCCTATTGTCAGCACAACACAAATGCCCCATTGTGATGCAGGGAAGTAACTCAATGCTATCTCTTTTTCTTCTGATGCAGAAGAAACCTTCCGCAGCGCATGAGCAGGCAGATGCGCGGAGAAAAAGAAGAAACACAAACGATGGCCAGGTGGAGCAGAAGAGAGGGAAGGCTGCAAAGAGGGCGAAGAAAGAGCCAGGCGTCCAGGGAGGTGTGGATAAATCTCTGGCGGAGCAGTACCGCTCCAAGTTCTTGCAACACGGTGTGAACAAAGCCAAGGAGAGTTAAGCCGGATTTGATCGCCATGACAGGGACCAGCTTCTCCGAAGCGTATGATTTTGCTTGTAGTGAGATGTTTTGATTCCCCCTCCCTCTTCTCTTTGTACAATAGCGACAAACCTTTATCAAGCTTTTCACTTACCAAAGTTCTCTATTTCTAATACTGTGAGTTGGCTTCCCACTACCATGACCCTATTAAACATATACAGCTATGGCACTAAAAGCGGCTGTGCACTTTGGACATGAATTGATGATCCGGTACCTATATTTTTGCCGAGTGGAGTTTTGCGTTTAGTGGCGAAGCGTGCTATAACTGTGACACGGTTTTTCCTGGACATGCTTTTTGCGTTGAAGTGTTGCCATCAGCTGCTGCATGTTTCTTGTGGGTTTGGACTTGATGGCCCTGTAAAAGGTTGTTTGCCTGGCCTTGCCCTAGGCTTTCTTTTCTTTCTGTTTTTCTTACGTACGAGGTATCGTTCGTGCGGTTTCCTGAGTGACAGCTTTTCTTGTGCGTGCAAGTTAGGGTTAGCAAGCCAAAGGCTATGTAGAAGACAACAATTATTGGTGTGGGAAGACGAAGCGATTATGCAGACGCATATCCCAATACCTGTTCTTATCTGAATGTTACCTGTATTTCTGGCGTCGTTATCATCTAAACCTGATGTTCTGTCCATGACTAGACATTGTTGCGTGCTACTAGTTGTTTTCCTTGCCCAGCATATGATGGTAACGAAAGAAAATTAACAGTAGCTAGCTATCCATAGTGACGGGAGCACTTCACCCTGCTCAAAATTTGTGCTGCAAATTCCTGAAAAAGATAATTGGGTACAGTTGGAGTTAGTTATACAGGCTGGACGCTGCTAATTTAGCTGTCTTGACATAATTTCCTGGACGCTACTTGCTTGACGGGACCATGAATTCGATCGATCTTGACGCACTACTTACATGACGCTGTGGAGGCTTCCGTGGAACCCGTGTGATGCACCGTCCGCCGTATAGGTACGTGGACTGGCGACGTATGCGCGCGGCCAAAGACTAGACACACGATACGCGTATAGTCAAGATTTGACCTCCACGGCCGGCTGGGGAGAAAACGTTGTTTGACCTCGACCTCGACGCGTATACTCAGTTACTCACCATGGCATGGCGCATTGCGAAAGATCCAAAAACAAAAAAGTCGTGCACGCCCGTGGATAGTTGATCCTGGTAGTGGTACGTACGTACGGGGTGACAAACGCGTGCACTGTAAAATACGGATCAATGTCCGATCGGTATATTTGGGCGACGGCGAAAGCCGCATCAGAGAAGGTTAAGTGACGAGTGCGTCAATTTGGTACCCGAGCTCTCCGTGGAGCTCGTGTTTGAAAACTTTGATTTTTTTTTAATTCTAACAATTCAAAAAACTCAGGAAAGCCAGAATGTAGTCAGTTCTTTATTCCAACCGTGCGTAAATTTCCAACACGAAATACTCCGTGCCTTATATCCTGTTCTTGGAAATAAATGATAAAAAAGCAACCCCATGTCTGGCACTTTAATTTGTTGTCTCCTAAGACAATTTTCAAAAGGTAATTCACTGCTTCACACTTAACGGTCGCACAAAAAAAAAATCCGCTCTTTAGCGTGTCTGTTCTGCTGCAGCCACCCTGGCGCATTCTTAATCGCAAAGCTTCTCCGTTGCGCGTAGCTAGAAAACACAGAGAGTAATAAACCAAACGGACAGACTTCCTTGGCCGCCGTCTCAGGTTGCAATTAAATCCAAGAGAAGGTTTCCAGAACGTACGTACTAGACGAAGCAACGAGCAAGCAACGCACTGAATCCAACGCATACTATGCACGCACGCGGTTGAGTGCACGCCTGCTGCGTGCGACGCGACGAGGTCGGAACAGTGACACATTGTGGTCGGCACTAGTCGGTCGATCGACCGGGAGAGGTGCAGGTCAAGCCGAACTGTTGACGAGACGCGGCTGGTACGTGGTAGCGCGCCAAGGCCACGTCTGAAATCATCGGTCCGTTGGTTCGATGGGACCCTTCCCTGCGGTCCTGCCTCGTCAGCACTTATCGTCGACCATCCACACGACAGGCGCGGCGCGTACGTGGAGAGCTGGCAGTCCATCTGTCGGCACTCGCGTTCCGAGCTATCGGTCTTGATGATCATCGTAGCAGCACTGTCCGATGAGCGTGCTACATCGGTGCTACACATACGTACAACGCCATGTGCTTCCACATCCCCTGTATAGTACTTGTTGCTCATCAAAGTGCTTCGTCTGTGTATAGATACGTTCCAAAATAATTTTTTTTAGCTAAAACTACAATAAGATACTCTCCCTGTTTTCTAAAGAAGATGCTTAACTTTGTCTACGAATAAACATATATATACATATATATAAAATGTACCTATATATATACATATATATATATAGGTACATTTTAGTTATGGATACACCTGAATCTAAAAAAAAATTGAGTACCTTTTTCTTTTGGGACGGAGAGAGTATATGAAATGGAGGGCACCATACAATTATTATTCAGGTCCACATCTTCTGAAGATATTACGTTATTAGGAATTTTTTGAGTGAATTTAATTAACGAAAACAATGCCACACAAGCACTGACAATCTTAACTCCATGCATAACACTAAGTACATATATCATGGAACACTACCTAGCTAGTGCACAATAAGAGAGGATGAACACGTACACCACGTACGAACGGGAAAGCCACCGCACCAACTTCAAGTAAGTAATCGCGGCGAGATGCTACCCAAAGAAACTTATCGCCAATCTTGTCTACATCATCTTAACGGCCGGGTTTTGGAGGTCTGCTCTCCCAGACGTGCGTGCATGCATTCATCAAAAAAGAACTGGTTGCTAGAGAGATGCAAAATGAAGTGGAGAACTCTAGATTTGTTTTGTCTCTCGTCTACTAGTAAAGCCTGGGAGGGCATCTGACGACCAAAGCATCCACATGTTGGAAGATAAGGACACGCATGCCGGCACGCTCACAACTTAGTTGGTGGCCCGGTGCACAAGTAAAAAATGTAGTTTCCACAAAATCATTTACTAACTTGAACTTAATTCACGAAACACGATGCACATGCGTGCGATGTGTTGCGATGGGATGCCTCTAAACTCCTTCTCTTCACACTCGTTTAGTGGACCTGAAACATTTGTCCTTATAAGCTACTGCAACTCTCTCCTACTAACAACGTGGAACCAAACTTTTTCTACTACAACCCAAGTACATATATTAGATGGACCTTGAGATTTAAGAATTTGTAGGGTATATGATCTGACTAACTTTTTTTGTAAAGGAAATATATCAATATCAATAGATACCAATTACATCTAGCCTCTGCAACAACACAATACCTTAATAACAGTACAGATGTACACATAAAAAAAAGTAAAAGGAAACTAAGAAAACAAAATTCCTACGGTATTTCAGCCCTAGCAGCAACAATACATCCACCACCAAGGCAACACATGAAATCCAGGTTCTCCAAAAGCGACGTCTCCAGGAAGGGAACAACGCACAAGCGCCGTTGTTGCCCGATCAAAGATCTTACGTTTTCACCTTGAAGATAGTCACCGCTCTAAAAACAATGCCGCCAACAAGGCCATTGCTAGGCTCAACCAATTAAGGCCAGACCTTGGATTTTCACCTTAAAATGTAAGACTCTGAACTTCAGATGTGTTGTCACCCCCACTTACATACTCCTACTGCGAAACCTAGAACACCAAGCAAGTCCCTCAACAGCGGGCAGAGACTTAAACACCCATTGCTAGTACTCGAATCGGGCACTCAAGGTATTCTACGGCTCTAACTTTGCCATGGAGTAAAATGTCTCCATATGGCAAGATAGAACAGAGTTTCGAGCCGCTCCCTCCAGAACCATACGGCTGGAACAAAAGCATGGATGCACACGATCGAATACCACCTAGTCCAGCAACCTCCATGCATACTGGTGCATTGTTACATTCGCCGACGGAGCCTTCCAGAACTCACCACTCCAGCTAGATCAAGAAGGGACGTCATCAGGAAGGTCTCCATCTTTGCACAAGAGGGATCCTAGGACTGCCACCTTTATTCTTCGATGCAGAGGAGCAGACCCCCACGCTGCCATCCACTGGCCAACGACAACGAAGTAGTAATCGTTGACAAACAACAGTCGAGACCCATGCGACTCAAGTAAAATATATTTAAATACATCTATATCAATGATAATTAATATGACTCAGCGGGGAGTACAATTTACAATTTTGTTGGACTTTCCCCTTTACGCCACGAATTTACGGTCAAGATCTCAAGAAATCAATCATTCCCAGGGTTTGATCCTAGTATCCTACCCAGATCTCGAGAAATCATTTCTCGTTAGTATCCTACCCTCGATTCTATACTAACACGACAAGTTTTTCTCAAAAAAAAAAAAAACACGACAAGTAGTCGTACCTAAGATCGGAATCCCAATTCGTGACGACATGGGCAGTGTAGGGAGAGGTAACCAAATGAATATCTTGCACAAAGAAAAGACCACAGCAAAATTTCCAAACATTTGGGCCAACTGTTCTTTTCTTTGTTTACCAAACCTCGTATTACCAGTGTGCTTGGTGTTACTGAGCGGAAACCGAGACGAGTTTTCAGTTTTGGCGGCACGACGTCGACGACGGGCAGTCGGGCAGCAGACCGGGGACGCCGCCGTGGGAAAAGAAATCCAAATTGAGTCGGGACAGCGTGGTAAACGGTGTCCAGTCCAGGCCGCATCATTTCCGCGAACACGCCAGCTCACCCGACGTGCAGCCGAACGAGTCAAACCCAGCCGACAGGTGGGCCCAAGCGCGTTCCGGCCCCACTCACAGCGGCACTACGGTCCCCTCTTATTAACCCACAGCCGAAAACCAGATCAACCAAACCTTCTTCGCTTCGCCTCGCTCGTCGTCTACCTCGCCGACTCCGCCTGCCAGCCAGCCGCGCGCGTCATTAAAACCTCGCCGACAGAATTCCCTTCCCCCACCCCGGATAATCACCACCGCCGCCGCCTCGCCGGACGGAGCAGGAGACCGCACATGGAGCTGTTCACGCACGCCAAGGCGGTGCGGCTCAAGAGCCGGCACGACAAGTTCCTGTACGCGGACGAGGACGAGCTGCACGTCACGCAGGACCGCAACGGCTCCTCCCCCAACGCGCGCTGGGCGGTCGAGCCCGTCCCGCACGCGCCCGGCGCCATCCGCCTCCGCAGCCGCTACGGCCGCTACCTCGCCGCCTCCGCCGAGGCCTTCCTGCTCGGCATGACCGGCCGCAAGGTGCTGCAGGTGGCCCCCGCCCCGGGCGGGCGCCCCGACCCCTCCGTCGAGTGGGAGCCCGTCAAGGACGGCTTCCAGGCCCGCTTCAAGTCCCGCGTCGGCGCCGGCCGTGGCGGCGGGGGTAACGTCAAGTATCTGAGGGCGAACGGGGGCGTGCCGCCGTGGCGGAACTCGGTCACGCACGACGTGCCGCACCGCTCCGCCACGCAGGACTGGGTGCTCTGGGACGTCGAGATCGTCCAGGTGCTCACCCCCGCCGCCACGCCTGGCGCCGGCCTCGACCACGCCGCGTCCGCTCTCCAGGCGCCCGAGTCCCCGTCCCCGCCCAAGCTCAGGCCCGCGCCCACGCCGCACGAGGCGCACCACCGCCCCACCAAGTCCCACCCGACGCCGCCGCCGCATCCCGAGTACAAGCCGCCTTCGCCGCCGCATCCGGAGTACGCGCCTCCTCCGCCGCCGCCCACGGCCAAGCCGGAGCCAAAGCTCTCCAAGCTCGAGGTTCGTCGCCCAATCCCTACACCTCCTTCTCCTGCACGTCTGATTCTGAATAATTGACCCGTCCGAGTCTGAATAATTCACCGCGTTTCTAGGACTGGTCCCCATTTCGTCCTAGGCTACGGTATTGACTTTGCAGAATTGCTCGTTCTGCGCTCGTCCAACTGCGTAGACTAGTAGTTCTCAGAACAGGCGAATCTGAAATGCATCTAGGAACCCTTTCGTGCTTAGTTTAACCGTTTCGAAATGCTAGTCGTGCTTCAAGATATTTTTTCCTCTAAATGCGTAGCAACTGCTTCCCATGTGGCTTCACAATGCTGGCATCGGTTTTGTCACATGATTCAGGGAAGCACAAGTGTTGCTTTCTCTTGGATATTTCGATAAAGTAGTGGATGGGTTCTCTGCATTTGTTTGTGATAGGTTGGTACTGGCCTTTGCCTTAGTTTTTTTTTTTTTGAGGGAACCTTTGCCTTAGTTGGGTGTACGCAATTCGGTTTGTTTCGTGTGTGACGTTCTTGAATTCTTCCAAACTGTTGCTGCTATTGCAAGCAATCTTCATGGTGACGCTTGTTGACACATTCATCCAAACTGTTTTTGATACTAGTACGGTTGCAAATTTTCTAGTAGTATCAACCTTCGTCATCAAATCTTTTGCCGTTGCTCTGTGTCACCCTGAGAACTCTCCTTTTTCAGTCTGTATAGTTGGTCGAAATTATATGGTATGAATTTTTCAGGGTTCTAGGTTTTATCTTTAAGAACCTAAACATAGTATCTACTCTCATCTTTAGTATTTTGACATTACTCTTAACTTTTACGCCATGTCAGATTTTTTTTAACATTGAACATTCTTGTATTTTCAGTCTTCCTACACTTTCTCCGCCGCGTTGCACAAGGTGGAGGGCCGCGCAATTCATTACCTCATTGCAGATGATAACGGCGATGTAGAAGATGATATCGAGAGTCAGGCATTCACATTTAATGGCTCCAGCTTGGAGGAGCTTACCGACAAGTTGCAAGAGGAGACAGGCATCGATGATCTTATCGTTTGCACTCGCAGCCCTATCAATGGGAAGCTCACTCCTCTCCTTCTGCGTCTGCCACCAAACAATGCAGCAATGCATATTGTGCTCGTCCGCGAGTCTTCAAAAGGTGTGTTTTCAGTCCTTACCATTTGCACCATTTCTATTCCGCGATTACGCAAATTTTACTTGACTATTGCTATGCCCTGAACTTAGTCACATGTGCTCCATCTTTGCCATTTTGAATTTTGGGTGATTGTTATGATTTAGGTCTTGCAGAGCCTCACTTGAGTGTTAGTTGAAGCGCTATAGCATGTTTTGCTGGTTTAGATATAATTCAGAGCCAATGACTCTTGTCCTCTAGGCTACTTCACCGTTTTGAATCGGGACTTCTCATTTCAACAATCAGTGTTGACAGTAATGATATTTGTACTACTATACATAGTCTTATTCTAGTCCTTTTGTATCTGAAACATGGCCACATTGTCACAGCCACTGGTTTATGCTTGTAACCAGCTAGGCACCAAATAGTCGATATCCAACAAAACCAAATAGGAAGCCAAAGCACCTTTTTCTTGTGACATATGATACCTTGATAGTGAGAAGGTTTCTTGGCATATTATATATTCATGATACGAAGGTGTATCAAATTTAGGTAATATAAATTTACTGTAGTTCCAGTTGGTAATATAAATACAAAACCAAATAGGAAGCCAAAGCACCGTTTTTCATGTAGTTCCACCACACATCTATAACAGCTCAGCCTAGCAGTTTGTGATTAGATTCAGTTTACTGTAAAAGACCAGTGCTAACCCTTAGTGAAGTTCTTCCTCCTACCGATCTGTTAGCAATGGACATATTAGAGCTTTTGAACACAATTTACTGACTGCCGATCAATTATGTTCGTCAAGTCATGAGTTTGTCATGAACCATGAGCAGCTAATGATAACCTTTTTGTACCTGGCATGTTGTATTTACCGAGTCTTTCCGTTTTAATCAAACAATTCATAAATACAAGAAATATAGGGATATCTGCTATAGTGTGTTCTATCCTTTTTATATCCTGACTTAGCCGTTCTCTTAACATTGTACAATTGTTCGTTTGGGGTTCTCAAAGCACATTGTGATCTGGATCCTTTTCAGCTTCTCTAATGATCTTTTCCATTCTGAATTTCAGTGGCAGAAACATTTCCGTTCCCATACGGTTCATAATCTGTGGAGGCAAGGCGGTGACTTATAGTCGTGCAATGGAGTGGTGGATTGTACATCTGGTCAAGACTGTTCTTTTGGAACTATACCGGTTATTCTGGGTATCTTTGGGTATCAGAATGCAACTAGAGTAGTGCTTCCAGCCAGGATCGCTTTTTTTGTGTCTATAAAATGTTAGATGAAATTTAAACCGGCAGAGATATATTGACTGTGCGAAAATCTGGAGAGGTGTTCATAGTAGTTTATAGACTAGTTGGGGATTGATACTTGAAGTTTTATATTCTCTTGATTCCATGTTGGCCAAGAATTTGTCCTACACATTCAACTCAACATTCTTCACATAATCCATCAAATATAAGTTAGTTGGTATGACCGATTTGATAGAAGAAGTTATCTTGCTAGCCTTTGCCATGACCGAGTTGAGGGAGTGGAAGTGTTTGTTGTGGCGGCTGCTCCCACTACCTTGCCTCATCTTCGTGCATGTACTCGTTTTGGAGAAAGAATACCTTTTGAGGAGGCTTGCTCTTCTCGTAGGAGTATTTCTTTTTTGGGGAGAACTTGAGCTTATCCTTCCGAATAGCCTTGCCACCATTATCTTCAATCTTTTCATAAGGAATTAAGGACACGTGATAAGGTGGTTAACGTTGCCGTAATTTTAGCATGTTCTCACTCATGAACTCTTTGGCTTATTGTTCCTTCAGTGATGTGGCTTGGAGTTCTTGTTGCCCCCAAAATTCTTGAAGCTAGGGATATATGCTCATTGACGGCATACGTGCTCTCCCCCAAGTGCTGAGCGCCGCTGCCCCCTTCTTCCTCCCCCACCCGACCCCTCTCCCCCTACCGGATGAAGCCCCCATGTTATGTTTGTGTGGCGGACGGCTGCGGCGAGACTCGATCTCATGTGGGGTCCCCTCCCTAGGAAAAACGACGGCTCCTATGGCTCGGTCCATTGGAGCTATGATGCGTTTGATGGATCCCAGCGAGGAAAGGCGGCGTGTGGCGTGCCTTACCTGGCGTTCTGATATTGCTCGCAAAGGATCTGGAGGTGTTGATGATAATCATCAGCCCCACAAGAGTCGTTATCTTCCTGAAGGTGTCATCGATGTGCCTCGCGCCCAGATGTTCCGGAGGAAACCGTACATCTAGGTCTCCCGGATCGGACAATGGCGACACTTCCGATGACATTCTCCCCATAGTGCAACGTTTTGAAACACATGTTAGCTGGAGGGATCCAGAGGTGGAGCGGCGTGGTTTCTTCGCATGTTAGGGAACGCGCTACGAAAAAAAGGCGTACCACACATAAACTGAGATCATATGCAAGAGGAGACGTAACTGATCAAACCCTCGTAAATTGAGCTAGCGGAAAGTTGTTGATGACGAGGTTGATGTAGACGAGAGGAGATGTATTATCTTTCCCAATAACATGTGTCCCATGTCAGCACATCAGCTGATTTGACTTTGCCCTGCCCCTTCCCTCACCTTGTAAGGGGTTCGACTGGCCAAGAGAGGAGTCCTCCGCCTGGACTCTCCCTCCCAAACCGACTTGGAGAAGTGATAGAGTCCACACGGACTCCTCCCTCCTGGTTTCGCCAAGGGGGGAGTCATAGTCCAAATGGACTCCTCTCCCTTTCGCACCAGGCATGCAGTGCATGTATGGCCCATGGGACATGGTACCATTCCGAGCTTATCCCTTTTGGACCCTTCCAAAACATCCTGGGAAGTTCCTAGATCCTTCTCGAACCTTTCATAAATGCATAAAACTATCTTAAACACTCTGTGTCATATTTCGGGCAGCTCCAAAATATTTTGAGACTCTTCGAGAAACTTTTGGAACTACTTCTCTCTTATATTATATCGTACTCACATTCTAATTTTAGTTTAACCTTAAGTACGTGTGACCCTGGGTTTTGATATGAGTGGACATGTCTGGAACACCTTTTTGCGACAATGATTGATGTCGAGCGCTTGATAACCACATCGATCCCCACACATAACATGAAGTTCTTAGCCGTGTGAACCTTCGGTATTACTATCCAGTACACATTTTATTGCTTCTAGATACTTACATATACCGAGGTGAAACTATAGGTTATCCTCGTTACCTAACATGTACTCTTTTACTCGTTCTGCATCATCGATGTTCCTGTGACATAACAACTTGATCAAGTGTCTGGTGAGATGATGAAGAACAACATGATACATGAGTGGCGCCTAATGCGTGCAATTGTGACGCATATTTAAGCATACAAAATACTTATATTGCCACTCATATTATGCTCATTCTAGCTACAACTATGCCTATTATGCTTGATTACTAATTCACATTCATGTTCATAATCAGTTTTGCACAAGTATTAGTTTAGGTAGAATTTATCACTTCTCCTTGTCTTTGATATGTGTATAGGTGTTATGGAAGATTATGGATAAACAAAGGCAAGAGGGGCAAAGAGGACATGAGCTAGAGGCACCAAACTTAGCCATTTAAGGAGTGGAAAAGGTGAACTTTTCTATCATCTCAAAATGAACATGCATGACCATGGTGTTGTAACCCTCGTCCATACGACTCCAACGAGTCGTAGAAAACACCTCAATCGGAGTTCTATGAGGAAAATGCGGCCAAAATATCGAAGTAATCAGAGAGTTTGGCGGCCATACCGCGGGTTCCAGGTGACGGAAACCTCACGAACTTCCGTGTTTCTTCACAGAACCCGCCCTTGATTGTGCCTTGACCTTCCCTAGGTCACTGGGGCGGTATAGATGGCTATTGGGGACCTCCTAGGATTATATAGACGGAGGAGCCAAGGGAGAGGCCAACATCCACATACACACCTTAGGGGTGGAACCCTACCGCTCCACCGCCTCCATTGCTGCGTCCACGAAGATCTCCATGAACATCACCACCATCAAGACACTGGGGGGGGGGGGGTGCTCCCACCATGATCTCCATCGACCCCATCTCTCTCCATATCTTTTGTATTTGTAAGGTTGAACATGGTTGTGATGTTAGTGATATGTTCATATATGTAATATTATTCATCCATGTGTGAGTGAGTGATTCGGTTCTAGGTTGAGGTATGTTCTAGTGCGCTAAGTTAGAATGTGTTGTGATCTAAATATTGAAATACATGAGTTGACGAAGATAAGTTCACATGATCCCTTGGTACGGAAGTGTACATTTGCCTCGCGTGTGTCACACGCGAGAATCATGCATAGTGCACGTAGTGTGACAGCCAAGTAGCCATTAAGGGGAACATTTATTTGTCTAAGTAAGATCGTGTATATAATAGATCACATCCATTCGCCCTCTAGTACTAGTGAGACCGAAACCTAGAAACCACCTCTCGTTCCATTCAATCCTACACGTGTTGGGATTCACTGCAGAAAACAATGATTTTTCTAACTAGCATATTTCGATTCCCTACATCTATCTAGGAGTAATGGTGTAACGAGAAGATTTTGCTGATGTAGCTTCGTAGACCAAAAGCGGTTAACATTTCGCTAAAACATGGATGCTGTAGTCGTACTTCATCGCCGACCTTAGGGTCGTGATGGTCGTCGTACAACGGTAGGCGCCACAAATGGCAGCACCTCCGTGGTTTTGCACACGTACTGTACTTGACGATGACTCCTAGTTTTCCGATCTAGTAAAGAGTGTGGAAGTAAATCTTTTGGAACGGAGCATCAGCAGCACGCCGGTGTACGTACTGGGATGGATTCAAACCCCCACATGCACATATCTTCGAGGAACCGCACGCGGTAGAGAAAACTAGAGGGGCGGATGAGAGAATTCTCCTCGAATTGTGTGCTCTCCTCCTCCCACATGCCCCCACTATATATATATAGGTGGGAAGTGGTGCGGCCGACCTTTAGAGATGGGATAATAACCTCCCTCCGGGGGCTTCCCCAGTGGCACTTATTTTACCGGGGGGGGGGGAGGTGGGAGGCAGCGGCCAGGGTGGGCTCTGTGCACCCCAACCCTAACCCTAGCATCCCCACCCCTTGGCCCATGGGAGGTGGTCGACCCCTTAATGGGCTCCCCTCCAGGAGGGGCCCATTAAGGTGGGCTACAACTTTTAAATTATATATAAATTAATATTAATTCATTTAATTAATATACAATATATATTATTTACTTCCCATTGATTCGGAACACCTTTCGGACCACTCCGAACTTCCTTCAAATTCTCTCAGGACCCTTTCGGTTCTTTCTTCTCTATTATCCGATGTTTCGAATGATTCCAAAAATATTTCTAAGCATCACCGAACCCTTAAGTGTGTTAACCTACGGTTCGGGAGCACTACAGACATGATGGAGACACATCTTCGATCAATGATCAACAACGGGACCTGGATGCCCATAATGACCCTTGTGTATTCCACGAATATGTGTCGTTGAACCATAACGTTGAGTCGTATTCCCTTTGTTACTTCTATACCGACTCTTGCCTGAGATCTAATCATCGTTATCATTATACCTAGTTCAATCTCGTTACCGACAAGGCCATTCAACTCGTTCTCGTGATATTCCATACTCATGACCTAGTCATACGATGTGTAGTTTCATGGATGTAATCTAACCGAGTGGGTATAGAGTATCTTTCCGTCATGTGGATGAAAAAATCTCAATCTTGATACATACGCCCCCTCCTATCATTTGTAATACCTGAGAATACCTTTATGATCACCCTGTTACGATGTGACGGTTAATGCAGTCAAGGCATCCTCCGGTGATAACGATTAGATTTGATCTAACGGTCTAAAGATTAGGTTATGACGCTTTCATAAATATCGCAACGATGAACTTTGTGACTTGATCGTGTTACAAAACTTATATTGGGCATGTTCATCATATTATTAACCCAATGATATGATCCCACTGTCAATTGTCATAAATGTCCATGTTCGGGAAACCACGATCATCAGATGACCAATGAGCTAGTTTACATACATGCTCACTAGGGACTCTGGTATAAATGTTTTCGACTAATACAGTTATAGCATCACATAAAATTTATTATGAACTATTTTGATATAATAACAAATACTCTTTATTATTTGCCTCTAGGGTACTATCTCCAGCAACAACTACATCCATTTAGTTTACTTCCACTATTAGTTTACGTTGTTCTTACTTAGCTCTTTATAAGTAGGTACTTTAAACCTCTCTTATTTATTTTTATTTTAGTTTTTTAATAGAATAGGCTATTTTTGAACCACGGTTTGGGTGTGTACGTGGTTGCACTGACAACGTAATCGCGGGCTTGCGTAGTTTTCATTTGCAAAGCTTCTATGAGACGGATTTTCTAAATAATATTTGATGCTACAAATACTGCAATAACCCTGATTGAAGAAACCTAGCCATCAGCGTCATAGAGTGCATATCTCCATCGTCGGAGTAGGAATCCCCATTAACACATAATGTGACACCACGCCATACTATCTGGTATGCATGAAGACTATCTTTATTGCCACTCGGTTATGAGGTAAGTAAGATGATCTCGTAACATGCATATCATATCCTAGCTCACATAAGTTTTGTAATGATCTAATTAACAATAATAATTCTCTTATTGAGTAACTATCGATAACTATATTGGCGATGTGTTTTACGGTATATCATTTGGTCTATCTAACATCATTATTCCACTAACAATATTGTTCTCATTTGTCACTAGCAACTTTTTTTTTTTGTTGTACTATTGCCCTATAGTCAGGAAAACAAGACTATCAATAACGTGTGAACTAGTCATGAAGATGTGACCAGGGATATCTTATTCAGTGTTTATAATTCCACACATGAATTAGGTTTTTCCTCCAATATCATAATATATATTGTGCTTGCTTAGCATAAAACTGTGAAATTAATTATGAAACATGAAATATAAATTATACAATTTTATTATTGTTTCTAGGACATATTTCATTCAGTCTTCCACTTGCACTATAATCAATAGTCTAATTTATAATTTAGTCGGTCTGTCTTTGCCAAGTACAATCTCTATTTTAAAAACAAGTTAAACTTTGTGAGGCTTGACTTTTTTTTTGAAGTGTTTGTGCCGCTTGACTTGATCAAACTTAGAGGGAGTATCTCTTGGTCGTTTGCAGGAATCGGTATCCCGCAGCGCTGCATCATTTCCGCGAACACACCAGCTGTGCGCCCGACGTGCGCCCCAACCGCCGAACGGGTGAAACAACGAACTTAACCGACAGGTGGGACCCAACTGCGTTCCAACCCCACCCGCAGAGACCCTACTCACTAGGTCCTCCTTATTAACCCCGCACTCTCAAACCACAGAGCTAGATCAAGACACCACCTCGCCTCGTCGTCAACCTCGAGCCCAATCCAAGCGGGAGTCGAGCAGGAATCCAGCGAGGAGCAGGAAGGATACTGTAGACAACTAGACATGGAGCTTTTCCAGCACGCGAAGGAGGTACGGCTCAAGAGCCGGCACGACAAGTTCCTGTACGCGGACGAGGACGAGCTGCGCGTGACGCAGGACCGGAAGGGCACCTCCCCGAACGCGCGGTGGACGGTGGAGACCGTCCCGCACGCCCCCGGGGCCATCCGCCTCAAAAGCAGGTACGGCCGCTACCTGGCGGCGTCCAGCGAGCCGTTCCTGCTCAAGGGCCACAAGGTGGTGCAGGCGGCCCCTGTGCCCGGCGGGAGGCCCGACGCGTCCGTCGAGTGGGAGCCCGTCAGGGAAGGCTTCCACGTGCGCTTCAAGTCCCGCCTCGGCGCCGGCGCCGGCAGCGTCGGGGGAAGCGGCGGCAAGTACCTGAGGGCGAACGGCGGGGTGCCGCCGTGGCGGAACTCCGTCACCCACGACGTGCCGAACCGCACCAACGCGCAGGAGTGGGTGTTCTGGAGCGTCGAGGTCGTGCAGGTGATCACGCCCGGGCCGGCCACGCCAGCTGCCACCGAGCCCGAGCCCGAGCCCAAGCTCAGGCCGGCCGCGGCGCCGCAGGAGGCGCACCACCGGCCCACCATATCGCAACCCACCACGCCGCCGCGTCCGGTGTACACGCCGCGGCCGCCTCCGTCGTACGCGCCTCCGCCGCTGCCAACGACAAAGCCGGAGCCCAACCTCGAGGTCCGTAGCTTGACGTCTGATTCTGAATTTTCGCCTTAGATCGATTACGGCATTGACTTTGCAGAATGTAGTTCACAGAATAGTCCTGGTCTCCGTTTCGTCTTGACGAAATCGCCATTGACTTTGCACAGTCCTCCTTCTGTGCTCGTCGAATTGCATATGCTTGCTGGCGCTTCGCAGTGCCCGTTCTCACTTCTCAGAATAGACGAATCTGAAATGCATTCTGCGCGTAGTAGTTTAATTAACGGTTTTGAAATGATAATCGTCAAATCGCCGCATCCGGCCGGATACGCGCCTCCGCCACCACCACCGACCAAGCCGGCCGGAGCTCAAGCTCTCGAAGCTCGAGGTTTTTCCCTGGTCTTGCGCGTCTGATTCTGAATAATTGACCGCGTCTTTAGGACTGGTCTGCATTTCCTCTTGGACTAGGGCATTGACTTTGTAGAATGCTCGTCCAATTGCGTAGATTCGTTTAGGATTCTTTTGGTGTAGTTTAACTGACAGTTTCGAAATGCCAATCGTCAAATCGTTCTGGGAGGAAATACGATACTTCTCCCCAACGCGTAGCAACTGTTTCCCATGTGGCTTCACAATGCTGGCATCAGTTTTGTTACATGATCCAGTGTATTCCAGTCGTACAAGTGTTGCTTTATTTTTGGATATTCCGATAAAGTAGATTGGCTTTCTGTATTTGTTTCTGATAGGTAGGTGCTGGCCTTTGTATTTGTTGGGTGTATGCAATTCTGTTTGTCTCATGTGTGACGTTCTTGATATCTTCTAAACTGTTGCTGCTATTGCAAACAATCTTCATTGCGAAGCCATTGTGACGCTTATTGACGCACTCATCCAAAACTGTTTTAGATAGTACGATTGCAAATTTGCTAACAATATTCACCGGCATTGCTCTGTGTTAGTTTTCTTGGTGCTTTCAATTGCACTCTGAAACTGTTTGTTTTCAGTTCTTTATAATTTGCCAAGACTAGTAGTATGAATTTTTCAGAGTTCTGGGTTTTATCTTAAAGAAGAACTTGCACATTGCATCAATTCTTCTCTTTGGTATTTTGACATTACTCTTTAACTTCTACGGCGTGTAAGAAAAAGGATTAACATTAGACTTTCTTGTACTTCCAGTCTTCGTATACTTCTGAAGCGTTGCACAGGGTGGAAGGCCGTGCAGTTCATTACCACATTGCTGATGATAACGGGGAAGTGGGAGATAATATCAAGAGATACTCATTCACATTTAACGGTTCCAACTTGGAGGAGCTTACTGACAAGTTAAAAGAGGAGACAGGCATCGATGACCTAATCATCTGCACACGCAGCCCTATCAATGGGAAGCTCATTCCTATGCTTCTGCGTCTGCCACCAAACAATGCAGCAATGCATATTGTGCTGGTCCGGGAGTCCTCTAAAGGTGTGTTTTTCGCGCCTTGTTGTTTGCATTATTGACATTCCCTGATTATGCAAATTGTGCTCATCTATTACTATGCCCTGATGCTGGTGGTTTCTACATTCTACCTCCTTTTGGAAAATAAAACCTATTACTATGCCCTGAATTTTTCACATATAGTCTCTTTGCCGTTGATAATTTGGGTCGCCTGTTATGATTTAGGTCTTGGAGAGTCTTGCTTGAGTATTAATTGAAGCGCCATAGCATGTTTTGTTGTTGTAGATAAATCTTATAGCAATGACTATCGGCCTGACTACTTCAGCTATTAGAATTGGTACTGTAGAAGACCTGTGCCAACCCTTTGTGAATTTCTTCTTTCCACATATCAGACAGACAACATCTGTTAGCAATGAACAGAATAGAGCGTTTAAACACAATGTACTGACTACCGAGCAGTTCGGTCCATCAGGACATGAGTTTTCTCATGAATCATGAGCAGCTAATGATAACCATTTTAATGTCTGGCAACTCATTAAGACAGGGATATAACAATAGCTGAACTTCAGTATCCTTTTTATATCCCGATTTAGCCATTGTAATCCGGATATGAAAACGATCTCTCTGTTACAGAGTTAGTGTACAATTTCTTGTATTGGGTTCTCAAACCACACTGTGATCTGGATATTCTTATCTTCATATATTGACCCTTTCCACTGCGAATTTCAGTGGCAGAAACATTTCCGTTCCCATATGGTTCATGATCTTTGGTGGCAAGGCGGACTTTCAGTTGTCCGCGGAGTGGTGGATTGCACATCTGGTCATACTTTGTTCTTTGGAACTATACCGGTAATTCTGGGTGGCGGTGCCAGCAAGCAACTAGAGTAGCGCTTCCAGCCAGGATACCTTTCTTGTGTGTATAAAATGTTAGATAAAATTAAACCGGCAGAAATATACTGATCGTGCGAACAACTGGAGAGATCTGTATAGTACTTTATAGACCAGTTGAGGGTTGATACTTGAAATTTTATATTCACTTGGCTTTGTCATTGGAGATAATAGATATTGATGTCAATGAATGGCTTGGAAGACTCAGTGTACTCGTTCCTCAGTTGCACCCCCCTGTATTGCTGTATATATCTATACTACTCCATGTTGCATGAATGTCTGATCGACTTGACGTGTTCTGTGAACGACTGACTTGACTTTTGGGTTAGGATGATATGGTTCGATGCGAATTAAATTATTGAGTTCACAATAGCAGATGTACTAGCCGCACCCCCAACCCTCCCGCACCCCCAACCCTCCCAACCCTAGCCGCCTCCCGCCGCCGCCGGGGCAAAGACCTCGGGGCGTGGCGGCGGCGGGGGCCTTCCCTCGTGACGCGGCGGGGACGGCGGTCAGGGAGCCTCTCACGATGCGGCGGCCCTCCCGCCTCCCGGATGGCTGGGCGGGTCGGACGGGGATGGAGGACGGCGGCCCTCCCGCCTCCCGCATGGATGGACGGGGACGGTGGCCTGAATCTGTGCTGCAGCCTCCCCGCCTCCCATCGGCGGCACGCCGGTGGTGGCTGGTGGTGGCGGGCAGCGCCATCCTCTTCGCCTCACGCCGGTGTGGGGCGATGATCTTGGGCTTCTCCCGCGGTACGAGGTCGCCCGGGGCAGCAGCCTTGGGTTCGACGGTGAAGGCGGCCTTCTTCTTCGCCGGAGGAGGTCGCCTGGTTGCTGGGGTGGCGGATCATGAGATCCCTCTACCCCGGCGATGAAGATCTAGTCGACGACGAGCTAGCGGCGAAGGGGCCACCGGTGAACACCGCGCCTTGACTTCGTTCTTGGCGGATGATGGCTGCGGCTATTGGCGTCGTTCCCCTGCGAAGGCATCATCTTTGTTAGCCTCTCCGTTTTCTCTCGCCGAGTTGGGGACTCGCGGCTGTCGGTGAAAACCGTGTCAAGATTGGCGGGCGATGGCGGCGTTATGCATCGCTTCCTTCTTAAAGGCATCGTCGTCGCAGTCCGCGGGAACTCACTCGTGTTGCTCCGGGGGAAACCCTAGATCCAGCCAGGATCGGACGATGACGGCGCTCCTTGCGTCGTGCTACCTCTTGGGGCATTGTTTTTGGAGCAGCGGCTGGATGGAGGTGGTTTTTGGTGGAGTGGTGTTCATCTACCACGTTGTCATCGATGATTCTTAGCGACGTGGAGCTGCGGGGTGATGCGCGTAGATGTACACGTCTGTTGGGAACCCCAAGAGGAAGGTGTGATGCGCACAGCAGCAAGTTTTCCCTCAGAAAGAAACCAAGGTTATCGAACCAGTAGGAGCCAAGAAGCACGTGAAGGTTGTTGGTGGAGGAATGTAGTGCGGCGCAACACCGGTGAAACCGGCGCCAACGTGGAACCTGCACAACACAATCAAAGTACTTTGCCCCAACGTAACAGTGAGGTTGTCAATCTCACCGGCTTGCTGAAAACAAAGGATTAAGCGTATCGAGTGGAAGATGCTGTTTGTTTGCAAAGAACAGTAAAAACAGTAATTGCAGTAGAATGTATTCAGATGTAAAAGAATGGACCGGGGTCCACAGTTCACTAGAGGTGTCTCTCCAATAAGATAACTAACACGCTGGGTGAACAAATTACAGGTGGGAAATTGACAAATAAAGATTCAATACATATCAACGATGATTACTATGTGATTTAATCAGGGCATTACGACAAAGTACATAGACCGCTATCCAGCATGCATCTATGCCTAAATAATCCACCTTCGGGTTAGCATCCGCACCCCCTCCAGTATTAAGTTGCAAACAACAGATAATTGCATTAAGTATGGTGCGTAATGTAATCAACACAAATATCCTTAGACAAAGCATCGATGTTTTATTCCTAGTAGCAACAGCACATCCACAACCTTAGAACCTACGGTCACGATCCCAGATTCAATGGAGGCATGAACCCACTATCGAGCATAATTACTCCCTCTTGGAGTTACAAGTATCAACTTGGCCGAGCCTCTACTAGCAACGGAGAGCATGCAAGAACATAAACAACACATATATGATAGATTGATAATCAACTTAACATAATATTCTAGATTCATCGGATCCCACCAAACACAACATGTAGCATTACAAATAGATGATCTTGATCATGTTAGGCAGCTCACAAGATCTATACAATGATAGCACAAGCGGAGAAGACAACCATCTAGCTACTGCTATGGACCCATAGTCCAAGGATGAACTACTCACGCATCAATCCGGAGGCGGGCATGATGATGTAGAGCCCCTCCGGTGATGATTCCCCTCTCCGGCAGGGTGCCGGAGGCGTTCTCCTGAATCCCCCGAGATGGGATTAGCGGCGGCGGCGTCTCTAGAAGGTTTTCCGTATCGTGGCTCTCGGTCCAGGGGGTTTCGCGACGAAGGCTATTTGTAGGCGGAAGGGTAGGTCAGGGGGCGACGTGAGGGGCCCAGACCACAGGGCCGCGCGGCCAGGGCCTGGGCCGCGCCGCTCTATTGTCTGGCCACCTCGTGGCCCCACTTCGTTATCCCTCCGGTCTTCTGGAAGCTTCGTGGAAAAATAGGACCCTGGGCGTTGATTCCGTCCAATTCCGAGAATATTTTCTTACTAGGATTTCTGAAACCAAAAACAGCAGAAAACAGCAACTGGCGCTTCGGCATCTTGTTAATAGGTTAGTGCCGGAAAATGTATAATAATGTTGTAAAGTATGTATAAAACATTCAAGTATTGTCATAAAAGTAGCATGGAACATAAGAAATTATAGATACGTTTGAGACGTATCAAGCATCCCCAAGCTTAGTTCCTACTCGCCCTCGAGTAGGTAAACGATAACACAAATAATTTCTGTAGTGACATGCTACCAATATAATCTTGATCAACATTATTGTAAAGCATATGAGATGAATGGAGTGATCTGAACAAAAGATTGCTAACAAAGATAATGACTAAACAAATGAATCATATAGCAAAACTTTTCATGAATAGTACTTTCAAGACAAGTATCAATAAGACTTGCATAAGAGCTAACTCATAAGCAATAAATTCAAAGTAGAATGCATTGAAGCAACACAAAGGATGATTAAGTTTCAGCAATTGCTTTCAACTTGTAACATGTATATCTCATGGATATTTGTCAACATAGAGTAATATAACAGGTGCAATAAGTAAACATGTAAGAATCAATGCACATAGTTAACACAAGTGTTTGCTTCTAAGATAGAAAGAAGTGGGTAAACTGACTCAACATAAAGTAAAAGAATGGCCCTTCGCAGAGGGAAGCATGGATTACTATTTTTGTGCTAGAGCTTTTGTTTTGAAAACATAGAAACAATTTTGTCAACGGTAGTAATAATTCATATGTGCTATGCATAATACTTCCTACAAGTTGCAAGTCTCATGCATAGAGTACTAATAGTGCTCGCACCTTGTCCTAATCAGCTCGGAAAACACGGATTATCATTGCATAACATATGTTTCAACCAAGTGTCACAAAGGGGTACCTCTATGCCGCCTGTACAAATGTCTAAGGAGAAAGCACGCATTGGATTTCTCGCTTTTGATTATTCTCAACTTAGACATCCATACCGGGACAACATAGACAACAGATAATGGACTCCTATTTTTAATGCTTAAGCATTCAACAACAGTTAATATTCTCATAAGAGATTGAGGTTGTATGTCCAAACTGAAACTTCCACCATGATACATGGCTTTAGTTGGTTGCCCAATGTTCTTTTCTAACATATGCATACTCAAACCATTTGATCATGAAATCGCACTTACTTCAGACAAGACGAACATGCATAGCATCTCACATGATATCCAACAAAGGTAAAAAGTTGATGGCGTCCCCAGAAACATGGTTACCGCTCAACAAGCAACTTATAAGAACTAAGACACATAACTACATATTCATCACCACAATAGTTTTTAAGCTATTTGTCCCATGAGCTATATATTGTAAAGGTAAAGGAATGAAATTTTAAAGGTAGCACTCAAGTAATTTACTTTGGAATGGCAGAAAAATATCACATAGTAGGTAGATATGGTGGACACAAATGGCATGGGATTTGGCTCAAGGTGTTTGGATGCACGAGAAGCATTCCCTCTCAGTACAAGGTTTGGGCTAGCAAGGTTGTTTGAAGCAAACAAAAGTATGAACAGGTACAGCAAAACTTACACAAGAACATATTGCAAGCATTATAAGACTCTACACTTTCTTCCTTGTTGTTCAAACATTTTACCCAAAAATATCTAGACTTAGAGAGACCAATCATGCAAACCAAATTAAACAAGCTCTACGGTAGTTATTCATTAATAGATTAAACTACATGATGCAAGAGCTTAAACATGATCTATGAGAGCTCAAACAATTGCCAAGTTGCCAAACCATATGCAGCATTTTCCGATTCCAACCAAATAGCAATTTAACGAAGCAATTTCAGCCTTCGCCATGAACATTAAAGCACAATTAAGAACACAAGTGTTCCATATGAAAAAGCGGAGCCTAATATCTCCAATATAAGAATGATGGGATCCAACTTTATTCAAAACAAAACGAAAATAAAAGCAAACCGACGCTTCAAGTAAAGAACATAAGATGTGATGGAATAAAAATATAGTTTCACTAGAAGTGACCTGATAATGTTGTCGATGAAGAAGGGGATGCCTTGGGCATCCCCAAGCTTAGATGCTTGAGTCTTCTTAAAATATGCAGGGATGAACCACCGGGGCATCCCCAAGCTTAGACCTTTCACTCTTCTTGATCATAGTATATCATCCTCTTCTCTTGACCCTTGAAAACTTCCTCCACAACAAACTTCAAGCAAACTCATTAGAGGGTTAGTGCATAATTACAAATTCACATATTCAGAGATGACACAATCATTCTTAACACTTCTGTACATTGCACAAAGCTTCTGAAAATTAATGGAACAAAGAAACTCATTCAACATAGCAAAAGCGGCAATGCGAAATAAAAGGCAGAATCTGTCAAAAACAGAACAGTCCGTAAAGACGAATCTGGCAGGGGCACTTAACTTTCTCAAATGGAAAAACTCAAAACTAATGAAAGTTGCGTACATATATGAGGATCACGCTCGTAAATTTGCAGATTTGTTTGATTTTTTTACAGGGAGCTCTGCGAGAATTCGTGACAGACAGCAATGCTGTTTCTGCGCAGCAATCCCAAATATAGTATCAACTTTAGCATAGAAACTTTACTTGGCACAAAAACATGATAAGGAGAGGTTGCTACAGTAGTAAACAACTTCCAAGACTCAACAATACAGTAAATAAAATAAAACATGGGTTATCTCCTAAGAAGTGCTTTTCTTTAACGCCTTTCAGCTAGGCGCAGAAAGTGCAAATCAAGTAACATCAAGAGAAGAAGCATCAACATCATAACTTGTTCTAATAATAGAATCAAAAGGCAACTTCATTCTATTTCTAGGTAAGTGTTCCATACCTTTCTTGAGAGGAAAATGATATTTAATATTACCTTCTCTCATATCAATAACAGCACCAACGGTTCGAAGAAAAGATCTTCCCAACACAATAGGACAAGATGCATTGCATTCAATATCCAAGACAACAAAATCAACAGGGACAAGGTTATTGTTAACCGTAATGCGCACATTGTCAATCCTCCCCAAAGGTTTCTTTTTAACATTATCGGCAAGATTAACGTCCAAATAACAATTCTTCAATGGTGGCAAGTCAAGCATATCATAAATCTTTTTAGGCATAACATAAATACTTGCACCAAGATCACATAAAGCATTACACTCAAAGTCATTGAATTTCATTTTAATGATGGGCTCCCAACCATCTTCTAACTTCCTAGGAATAGAAGCTTCAAGTTTTAATTTCTCTTCCCTAGCTTTAATGAGAGCATTTGTAATATGTTTTGTAAAGGCTAAATTTATAGCACTAGCATTGGGACTTCTAGCAAGTTTTTGTAAGAACTTTATAACTTCAGTAATATGAAAATCATCAAAATCTAAACCATTATGTTCTACAGCAATGGAATCATTGTCACCAATATTTTGAAAAATTTCAGCAGTTTCAGCAGTTTCAGGCAATTTTGTACGCTTTGCACTAGGAGTGTAGAAACATTGCCAACACCAATTATTTTACCATTGATAGTAGGAGGTGTAGCAACATGTGAAAAATCAACATTACTAGTGGTGGTAATCTATCCCACCTAGCATGCAATTCAGCCAACAGTCTAATCTTATAATTAATTCGAACTTGGATGGCATTTGCTGTAGCAGAAAATTATGTATCATTATCCTCAGGTTTAGCAGCCATTTTATTAATTAAAGAAGATTGTGATTCAGACATATATGAGATTCGATTTTCAGCATTTGTAAGTTTAGTTTGCAAACCAGAAATTTTCACGTTCAAATTTTCAAGTTGATTTCCTATATTTTTCAACAAGGCAGATTGTTCATTCATAGTTTTATTAAACAATTGATTTTGCTCATATTGCAATTGCATAAAGCTCTTAGTAGTTCTTTCAATTTCCAATATCTTTTCCTCATTAGGCAAAACAGATCTACCATAAGAATTACCATAACCACTACCATTATTAAAAGGATATGGCCTATAGTTGTTGAAATTATTACTCTTAATGAAATTCACATCAACATTTTCTTCTTGAGCAACCAATGAAGCTAAAGGAACATTATTAGGATCAATATGAGATCTATCATTTACAAGCATAGACATAATAGCATCAATCTTATCACCCAAAGAAGAGGTTTCTTCAACAGAATTTACCTTCTTACCTTGAGGAGTTCTTTCAGTGTGCCATTCAGAGTAATTGATCATCATATCATCAAGTAGTTTAGTCGCGGCGCCCAGGGTGATGGACATAAAAGTACCTCCAGCAGCTGAATCCAATAGGTTCCTCGAGGAAAAATTCAATCATGCATAAAAGGTTTGGACGATCATCCAAGTAGTCAGTCCATGGGTTGGGCAATTCTTTACCAAAGATTTCATTTTCTCCCATGCTTGAGCAACATGTTCATTATCAAATTGTTTAAATTCATTATGCTACTTCTCAAAGATATAATCTTAGCAGGAGGATAATATTTACTAATAAAAGCATCTTTACACTTAGTCTATGAATCAATACTATTTTTAGGCAAAGAAAGCAACCAATCTTTAGCTCTTCCTCTTAATGAGAAAGGAAACAATTTCAGTTTTATAATATCACCATCTATATCCTTATACTTTTGCATTTCACAAAGTTCAACAAAATTATTAAGATGGGCAGCGAGCATCATCAGTACTAACACCAGAAAATTGCTCTCTCATAACAAGATTCAGTAAAGCGGGTTTAATTTCATAGAATCTTGCTGTAGTAGCAGGTGGAGCAATAGGAGTACTTATAAAATCATTATTATTTGTGCTAGTGAAATCACACAACTTAGTATTTTCAGGAGTACCCATTGTAACAGTAGTAAAGTAAACTAAGCAAATAAAGTAAAGACAAGTAACTAATTTTTTTGTGTTTTTAATATGGAGCTAGTAAATAAGACAGAAAGTAAAGTAACTAATTTTTTTGTGTTTTTAGATATGAAGCAAACAAGACAGTAAATAAAAATAAAGTAAAGCAAGACAAAAAATAAGTAAATAGATTGGAAGTGGAGACTCCCCTTGCAGCGTGTCTTGATCTCCCCGGCAACGGTGCCAGAAATTTAGCTTGATGCGCGTAGATGTACACGTCCGTTGGGAACCCCAAGAGGAAGGTGTGATGCGCACGGCAGCAAGTTTTCCCTCAGAAAGAAACCAAGGTTATCGAACCAATAGGAGCCAAGAAGCACGTGAAGGTTGTTGGTGGAGGAATGTAGTGCGGCGCAACACCAGTGAAACCGGCGCCAACGTGGAACCTGCACAACACAATCAAAGTACTTTGCCCCAACGTAACAGTGAGGTTGTCAATCTCACCGGCTTGCTGAAAACAAAGGATTAAGCGTATCGAGTGGAAGATGGTGTTTGTTTGCAAAGAACAGTAAAAACAGTAATTGCAGTAGAATGTATTCAGATGTAAAAGAATGGACCGGGGTCCACAGTTCACTAGAGGTGTCTCTCCAATAAGATAACTAACATGCTGGGTGAACAAATTACAGGTAGGCAATTGACAAATAAAGATTCAATACATATCAACGATGATTACTATGTGATTTAATCAGGGCATTACGACAAAGTACATAGACCGCTATCCAGCATGCATCTATGCCTAAATAATCCACCTTCGGGTTAGCATCCGCACCCCCTCCAGTATTAAGTTGCAAAAAATAGATAATTGCATTAAGTATGGTGCGTAATGTAATCAACACAAATATCCTTAGACAAAGCATCGATGTTTTATCCCTAGTAGCAACAGCATATCCACAACCTTAGAACCTATTGTCACGATCCCAGATTCAATGGAGGCATGAACCCACTATCGAGCATAATTACTCCCTCTTGGAGTTACAAGTATCAACTTGGCCGGAGCCTCTACTAGCAACGGAGAGCATGCAAGAACATAAACAACACATATATGATAGATTGATAATCAACTTAACATAATATTCTAGATTCATCGGATCCCACCAAACACAACATGTAGCATTACAAATAGATGATCTTGATCATGTTAGGCAGCTCACAAGATCTATACAATGATAGCACAAGCGGAGAAGACAACCATCTGAGTTACTTGCTATGGACCCATAGTCCAAGGATGAACTACTCACGCATCAATCCGGAGGCGGGCATGATGATGTAGAGCCCCTCCGGTGATGATTCCCCTCTCCGGCGAGGGTGCGGAGGCGATCTCCTGAATCCCCCGAGATGGGATTGGCGGCGGCGGCGTCTCTGGAAGGTTTTCCGTATCGTGGCTCTCGGTCCAGGGGGTTTCGCGACGAAGGCTATTTGTAGGCGGAAGGGTAGGTCAGGGGGCGACGCGAGGGGCCCAGACCACAGGGCCGCAGGGCTAGGGCCGCGCCGCCCTGTTGTCTGGCCACCTCGTGGCCCCACTTCGTTATCCATCCGGTCTTCTGGAAGCTTCGTGGAAAAATAGGACCCTAGGCGTTGATTTCGTCCAATTCCGAGAATATTTTCTTACTAGGATTTCTGAAACCAAAAACAGCAGAAAACGACAGTCGGCGCTTCGGCATCTTGTTAATAGGTTAGTGCCAGAAAATGTCTAATAATCTTTGTAAAGTATGTATACAACATTCAAGTATTGTCATAAAAGTAGCATGGAACATAAGAAATTATAGATACGTTTGAGACGTATCACGGGGTATCGTAGACGGGCGAGGATTGCTGGACGCGGGCAGGATGGTGGAGCTATTTGGTGTTATGGTGACATCGACGGCAGGCCTGGCACGGTCAATGCGTTGATCTTGCTTGGAGATGGGTTCGAGATAGATGGCGGTTGCGAACTCTGCGATGTGTGCAATGGCACACCCTCAGGGTTTTGCTTTTTGGATGATGTGTGTTGGTGTACCGTCAGGGAGTATGACCTTGTTCATGGTCCCCCTTCATCGTAGGTATAGCGAGTTGCCGCTAGGAAGGAGGCTTCGAGTTGATCTTTGTATTCTCCTTGTAAGACATTGTGAATAATTTAATATAGAAGAAAGCTGTGTGTATCCTTTGGATGCAGAGGCTGGGGCTATCACTACAGGAATGGGCTCAGACGCCGACGGCCAGCTGCCCTCGGCGTATCCACGCCTGGCCCTCGGCGTAGGCTACGCCGACGGCAGCCCTCGGTGTACCTCGTCGGCGTCCAGCTCCCTCGGCGTACGCAGCCACGCCGTCGGCGTACGGCTGGCCCTCGGCGTACGCGCCATACGCCGACAGCCACGTCCACCCCTCGGCGTACGTGCCCTCGGCGACCACGTACCGTCGCACCGTCGCCGTTAACGGAGGGCCGGAGACGCCGACGGCCTGGCCCTCGGCACAGGGCAGGGCTCCTGCGAGAGAAGAGGCGACGTGGCTCGCCCTGGCGCTGCCAGATGGGGGTCTACGCCGAGGGCAACCCCCTCGGCATATGCATGGATCCTGCGAGAGAAGAGGCGACGTGGCTCGCCCTGGCGCTGCCAGATGGGGGTCTACGCCGAGGGCAACCCCCTCGGCATATGCATGGATCATGCACGCTACGTGGCGCGCGGCCAGGCTCAGCGTCTACGCCGAGGGCAACCCCCTCGGCATAGACCTGACCATATGGTCTATGCCAGGGTCTATGCCGACGGCATTGCCCTCGGCGTAGGCCTGCCATATTTTTTTTGTTGTTTTTTTGCTGTTTCAGCCAAAATCCTGTTCCAATTCAATTGCAATGCAGTTCAGCAGGTCCAATTCATCCAAATTCATCCAAAATCGACCAAATTCGCCATAATTCACCAAAATAGCATATAATTCACATAGTAGCATACATGGTGCACATAGTAGCATACAAGCGGAGAGCAGAGAGTGCCATGTCATCCAAATACATAGTAGTAGCAAGCAAATCCTAGTTCTAAGCTGACTAGCGGAGGAAGGACCCGGGCGGGGTGTGTCCGCCCACATCGTTGGCGAAACGAGCAGCCCGGGGTTGCGCTCCGGTAGAAGCTGCAGAAGAACCACCTGGAGAAGGACCGGTGCTACGCCCGAGGAGAAGTCGACGGAGAGGCACCGGGAGTAGTCCCGGGAGTAGTCGGCGGAGAGGCACCGGCAGAACGCCCGGGAGACCGACCACCTTCATGAACCGGTGTGACCTCGCGCCCACCCGGCGATGCCCGGTTCCCGGACCATCCCGTTCCCTACGTGTTCCCTACATGTTAGCAACTTGCGAGGCAAAGGAAAGTGGTAACTACCGGTTTGGCAAAGAACTTACCTCCGGTGTGGATCCGTAGTAAGTCGCGGCGAAGCTGCCTTCGATGGCATGATAGGCATGTCCCCCGCCACGGTAACTCGAGCCGGTGGCGGTGTACCGATAGACATAGAGATCATCATTTCCTGCAAGATAGGTTACAAGTTAGGCTTTGCAGAAATAAAGCATCAAGCCGAGACTTGTCATCTACTTGCGAGAAGAAAGATTCGGACTTACTCCTATATATGCCATGTAGGCCGTATTCCGCCTATTCCACCGCGCGGCGGCCTGCGATACGCTTCATTACGGGCTTCGAAGGCCGCCTCGATCTCGGGCTACAATTTCAGAAACAATGAATCTCGTCAACACTTAGCCATGTAGGAAGGAAAACCGGAAAGAGGATGAAAATGAGGAAAACTTACATCGTAGGCGGGTGGACGAGCGAGGCCGTGGATGAGGCTGGGGGCTGTCGGCGGTGAGGGTATGCTTGAGACGCGTGTAGCTCGTGGGCTGGGGTAGGCTTGACCGCCTTATTCGAGAAAGGGGTAACGGCCATGCGGACGCCCGCGCCCCGACGGGACCAACGACTCCTCGTCAACCGGAATGCTCAAGGGGTCATCCACCTCGGGGTGACGAGACTTGACCATGTCGCGAGTAGTCCTCCTTGGCGGCCTTGGCATTGCCGTAGTACTGTGGCTGAGGCAATGCGGGATTGGGCTTCTTCTTTGTCCGCATCATGAAGCACCACCCCAGGTGCTGCCTCGGCCACCTGCATCGCGAAAAGAAAAGTTATGCGTACCACAAATGTAACATGACGGGAAATGAAAGAAGGTCGTTCCATGTATATACATACCTTTTTCCCCTTGTAGCGGGTGTAGTCGCGATTTCCCGCGCAGTGTGTGCCACCGGTGCCTCGGTTCTCCATGTTACGCCTCGACATGGCTGCAAACTCCTCGTCCTCCCTGAGCCACCTCGCCCTAATCAGATCCTCCCATGCCTCCCTATGCTACTCGGCCCACTCGGGACAAACCTGAAAATGCAATACTCAACTCAAGATAATCCAATGAAAACTTAGCAGCAATGTAGAATCTCATTGACATTTTACTCACCGACATGTACTCCTCAATGGTCATTGACCATTCCTCCGTAGGCTGGTTACCCACAAAGTACTCCTTCCTGACCTTGGGACATATCTGCTTAGCACATAGCATGCGGAAGAAATGGCTCAACTGCGCAAGCACTCGCCAGACTTTCTCGGGGATATACCCTCGAAGCATCACCGGCATGAGCCGCTGAATCCATATATGATAGTCGTGACTCTTGAGCCCGGTGACTTTTCCCGTCGAAAGATTGACTCCCTTACTCATATTCGAGCAATAACCATCAGGGAACATCACGACGTATTTGAGCCACCTGAATGCCTCCTTCTTTTGGATGGAATCAAGGCAGAAGTTGGCATGTGGCTTGAACCAATTCTTTTGACGGCCAATAGGACGCTTCATGTGTAATTTTGCCCTATCACGAGAGGTTCTCAACATCGACTCTAGCCTTGACATTATCCTTTGACTTCCGGGAATGTTCGGGCATGTGTGAAAGACGGACTCCGCGACATTCTTTACGGTGTGCATCACATCGATGTTATGGGGAAGTTCGAGCTCCTTGTAATACTCGAGCTTCGTTAAGGCCGCCTCGTGAGTCCGGTTGTGCGTTACACCATATCCCTCAAATTGATGGCCAGGTTGGCGTCGGCTGCCGGCACAAGAGCACGTAGCTCGGCTTCAACAAGTTTACCATCAAACTTCGGCACATCTTTTTTTCATGCACAACTTTGCCCTTCTTGAAGTTCTTTTTGTCTTCTCTAAACGGATGTATCCTTTTGAGGAACCGTCGATTCGTGTCAAACGCAACATACTTGCGACCCTTCAGTAGCCAAAGGAACTCAAGCCGGTGTACGCACACTCGGGCATGGCCACTTACCAGTTGTACACCATCCGCATGTTAGGGCGTACCCGGGCATGTCATGCATGGTATACTGCAACCAAACTTTCATGTAGAAGTTTGTCTTCGTTGCTCGGTCGTACGTCAGTGTCCCGTGGTGCCAAGAGTGGTTCAAATCTTCCACAATCGGCTGCATGTAGACACTCAAATTCTTCCCGGGTATTCAGGGCCTGGAATAATCATCGACGAAACATGGCCTTCCTCGTCATTAAGACTCCGGGAGGGAGATTGAGCGGAATAACAAACACGGGCCAGCAATCGTAATTGGCAGTCGACATACCATATGGATTGAAGCCATCTGTTGCTATCGCAATTCTGACATTCCGAGCCTCGGCTGCTCTCAGGGGGAATTTCCTATCGAAGTTCTTCCATGCCGTACCATCGGATGGATGTCCCATCTTCAACTGCTTCTTTTCGTCCACGAATCTCTTCCCATGCTTGTGCCACGTCATCTGTTTGGATGTCTCCTCGTGCATGTAAAGCCGCTGGATTCTTTTTATGAATGGGAGATATCGAAGAATCGACTTTGCGGTGCTTGACTATCTCACCTGACCATCCTTTCCCGTCACCTCTGCATACCTAGACTCCTTACGGATGGGACGAGTACTTGTCCTCCCGCAAACTGTCTCCAAAATAGAACGCAGCCTTTGGGACAACAGTCTATCTTCTGATAATCCATGTTGAGGTCCTTCATCATTCTCCTCGTCGCGTGCAGGCTTTTAGGCAGACAATGATCTTTGGGCAACATGTTACCAATTGTTTTCAGATTTGCTTCGAAGACCTCACGGGTGGTGTTGTACCGGGTCTTGTCGGCTAGACATTGGGAGATGGCATCGAGCTGAGAAATCGCGGCGCCCTCGTACAGAGGCTTCTTAGCCGCGGCAATCATATCATAGAAGGCCTTCCCGGTTGGCTCTTGTTCCTCCGGTTCTGGAGGTTCCTCCGGTTCAGGCGGCGCCTCCGATTCTGGAGGTGGCGAATCCGGGACATCGGCATGGACGAGATCATCTAGAAAGTCTCTAATTCCATCGTACTCATTGCCATTGAGCCGCTGCCGCATCACCTCACTTATGTCACGTTCGCGCTCATCAAAGTCGACTTCCGGGACGTACCCATGCATATACCCATATTGCAGAAGGTGTTTATACATTTCATCCTTTCCACGACGGAGACGCTTCACGCAGCGAACACAAGGGCAAAGTGGCCGAGCCAGCCCCTTTGTACCACGCGCTAACTCATTCACTAGAAAATGGGTCTTCCTTGTCCACTCAGCTGTTTTCTCTGTCGCACTAACACGCTCATTGTACATCCATCCATTATCAGCCATCCTCTGCTTTATTGGGAGCCAAACCACATACATAGCATTTATATCAAATAGGAAATTAAATGCATCATATTTTTATTTATTTTACCGGGCGAAACGCATGCATCAACCTACATCTCTACTAGGTGGGCTCCTAGCAGCCGCCGGATCCGTAGTTGGCTACGTTCTCCATGCTCTACCCTAGTCCAAGTCAGAATTTCGGCAGCACCTCCCCGCTGCTCTCCCGATACACGTCTCGGCAAAAAGCCGAGAGGATGTGCATCCGGAGAACAACGGGGAGGCGCCGCCAAAATCCTGACTCGGACCGGAGTAGAACATGGAAAACGTAGACAACTACGCATCCGCCGACTCGTCACGTAAATGCCGCAAGCGTTACGGTTCAAAATATGCGGACCACTAATGCATATTTATCCGCGTAACGCTCGCGGACGGGAAGTGACACCTAGGTTACGCAACTGGACTTGGAAAATGAATCTAGTGACATAAGAAAATGCGGAGATGGGGAGGCGATGTTTTAGCTCACCCTCGGCGACCGGAGAGAATCGCGGACACGACGACACGGCAGTCACGACGGGGCGGGCACGACGGGGCGGTCACGACGGAGCGGTCACGACGGGGCGGTCACGAGGTCGGCGGTCACGACGGCACCTATTTCCATTCAATAAAATACAAATTATTTCACATTTCACATTTTCTATTTGTATTTATATTTCACATTTTCACATTTTCTATTTCACTTTTACACATTTTCTATTTTCACATTTCACAAACATTTCACATTTCACAAACTATTTCCCTTCTATTTGTATTTCTAAATAGCATACAATACTACAAATAAAAGTTACAAAAAATGAAAAAAAAAAACTTACAGAGGGGCTCCTGCGCGTGGCGGCAACGATGGGGAGGCAGGGGCGGCGGGGGCGCGAGCAGGGAGGTAGCAGGGGCGGCCGGCGGCGAGGGGAGGGGCAGGGGAGGAGGGCGGCCGGGGAAGTGCGGGGCAGGGGACGAGGGCGGCCGGGGAAGGGAGGGGGCGGAGGATGGCGGCTAGGTCGGCTGCGGGTGGGGGGCGGGCGTGGCGGCGCGCTGAGGTGAGAGGGCCGGGGAGGAGAGCGGCGCGCGGCTGCCGGCGTCGGCGCGAGGTGGAGGGGGAGCAGGGGAGGGCGGCGGGCGGCGGGGAGGTGGTTGCCGGCGGCGGCGGGAAGCGTGGCGGCGGGCGGGGGGAGGAGCAGCGAGCGTGGGCTGTGCGTGTGTGCTGTGGGTGTGTTCGTGGTCCGGCTCGACCAGAAAACGACCCGGCCCGGCCAACCCTAGCTATGCCGAGGGCCAGGCATATGCCGACGGCTGCCCTCGGCATAGCCCTTTTTTTTCCTTTTCAATTTATTTTCAATTTTAAATTTTATTAATGTCAATTATATTTATAAAATATATTAATATAGGTCCATGCTAATTTGTTTTAATCTTCTACATTCACAAGCTATGCGCATAATTTTTTTTACCATATCTTAACTTAATATCTCCGGTAGACGAGACCCTAATTCAAGAGCCCCGCCGATCTACCCCTTTGACCGGCCTCCGATAACATTTAAACCATGGACTTTTCTCTTATTTTGTGTTTTGTTAGGTCATTGTAACATGTAGTATCAATAATTACCCTATCTTACATCAATATTCCCTCCGGTAGACGAAACCCTAATCTGGGAGCCCCGCAGATCTACCCCATTCACCGGCCTCCGATGACAGTTGACCCATGGAATTTTCTCTTCCTTTGTGTTGTGTTAGGTCATAGGATAAAACCCACACAAGTTTTGGGGCCATTCCCTAGATCCGGCGCTCGATTTCTGACGAAACCCTAGTTTTGTTGACCGCGCGGTCTACCCCTTTGACTGCATCCCATCGGGGGTCCCCCGGTGGGCATATGCCTCCATTTGAGCTTGGTTAGGTCATAGGTACATGTGGAAACAAAAATCATCCCATATGATATCAAGTTTCTCTCCGGTTCACGTACGAGGAGTTCCCCCTATACATGCGGAATCCGCCCAAGTGTACGAACACCCTGTCCGAGAAGCCGGACACACACAGGGAGTAGCCTTGGATATAAAACCATCTCAAATCAATTTTGTGCATGCCATGTGGACACACACAAGTTTTGGGGCCATTCCCTAGATCCGACGCTCGATTTACGACGAAACCCTAGTTACGTTGACCGCGCGGTCTACCCCTTTGACTGCATCCCATCGGGGGTCCCCCGGTGGGCATATGCCTCCATTTTAGCTTGGTTAGGTCATAGGTACATGTGGAAACAAGGATCATCCCATATGATATCAAGTTTCTCTCCGGTTCACGTACGAGGGAGTTCCCCCTATACATGCGGGAATCCGCCCAAGTGTACGAACCCCCGTCCGAGAAGCCGGACACACCGGGGAGTAGCCTTGGATATAAAACCATCTCAAATCACTTTTGTGCATGCCATGTCGACACACACAAGTTTTGGGGCCATTCCCTAGATCCAGACGCTCGATTTACGACGAAACCCTAGTTACGTTGACCGTGCGGTCTACCCCTTTGATCTGCATCCCATCGGGGTCCCCGGTGGACATATGCCTCCATTTGAGCTTGGTTAGGTCATAGGTACATGTGGAAACAAGGATCATCCCATATGATATCAAGTTTCTCTCCGGTTCACGTACGAGGGAGTTCCCCCTATACATGCGAATCTGCCCAAGTGTACGAACCCCCTGTCCGAGAAGCCGGACACACTCAGGGGTAGCCTTGGATATAAAACCATCTCAAATAACTTTTGTGCATGCCATGTGGACACACACAAGTTTTGGGGCCATTCCCTAGATCCGACGCTCGATTTCTGACGAAACCCTAGTTCTGTTGACCGCGCGGTCTACCCCTTTGACTGCATCCATCAGGGGTCCCCCGGTGGGCATATGCCTCCATTTTAGCTTGGTTAGGTCATAGGTACATGTGGAAACAAAAATCATCCCATATGATATCAATTTTCTCTCCGGTTCACGTACGAGGGAGTTCCCCCTATACATGCGGGAATCCGCCCAAGTGTACGAACCCCCTGTCCGAGAAGCCGGACACACACGGGGGTAGCCTTGGATATAAAACCATCTCAAATCACTTTTGTGCATGCCATGTGGACACACACAAGTTTTGGGGCCATTCCCTAGATCCGACGCTCGATTTCGACGAAACCCTAGTTACGTTGACCGTGCGGTCTACCCCTTTGATTGCATCCCATCGGGGTCCCCGGTGGACATATGCCTCCATTTGAGCTTGGTTAGGTCATAGGTACATGTGGAAACAAGGATCATCCCATATGATATCAAGTTTCTCTCCGGTTCACGTACGAGGAGTTCCCCCTATACATGCGGAATCCGCCCAAGTGTACGAACCCCTCGTCCGAGAAGCCGGACACACACGGGGGTAGCCTTGGATATAAAACCATCTCAAATCACTTTTGTGCATGCCATGTGGACACACACAAGTTTTGGGGCCATTCCCTAGATCCGACGCTCGATTTCGGACGAAACCCTAGTTATGTTGACCGCGCGGTCTACCCCTTTGACTGCATCCCATCGGGGGTCCCCGGTGGGCATATGCCCTCCATTTTAGCTTGGTTAGGTCATAGGTACATGTGGAAACAAGGATCATCCCATATGATATTAAGTTTCTCTCCGGTTCACGTACGAGGGAGTTCCCCCTATACATGCGGAATCCGCCCAAGTGTACGAACCCCCTGTCCGAGAAGCCGGACACACCTGGGGGGTAGCCTTGGATATAAAACCATCTCAAATCACTTTTGTGCATGCCAAGTGGACACACACAAGTTTTGGGGCCATTCCCTAGATCCGACGCTCGATTTCTGACGAAACCCTAGTTCACGTTGACCGCGCGGTCTACCCCTTTGATCGCATCCCATCGGGGGTCCCCGGTGGGCATATGCCCTCCATTTGAGCTTGGTTAGGTCATAGGTACATGTGGAAACAAGGATCATCCCATATGATATCAAGTTTCTCTCCGGTTCACGTACGAGGGAGTTCCCCCTATACATGCGGAATCCGCCCAAGTGTAGGAACCCCCTGTCCAGGAAGCCGGACACACACTGGGGGTAGCCTTGGATATAAAACCATCTAAAATCACTTTTGTGCATTCCATGTGGACACACACAAGTTTTGGGGCCATTCCCTAGATCCGATGCTCGATTTACGACGAAACCCTAGTTCTGTTGACCGCGCGGTCTACCCCTTTGACTGCATCCCATCGGGGGTCCCCCGGTGGGCATATGCCTCCATTTTAGCTTGGTTAGGTCATAGGTACATGTGGAAACAAAAATCATCCCATATGATATCAAGTTTCTCTCCGGTTCACGTACGAGGGAGTTCCCCCCTATACATGCAGAATCTGCCCAAGTGTACGAACCCCCTGTCCGAGAAGCCGGACACACCTGGGGGGTAGCCTTGGATATAAAACCATATAAAATCACTTTTGTGCATTCCATGTGGACACACACAAGTTTTGGGGCCATTCCCTAGATCCGACGCTCGATTTCTGACGAAACCCTAGTTCTGTTGACCGCGCGGTCTACCCCTTTGATCGCATCCCATCGGGGGTCCCCCGGTGGGCATATGCCTCCATTTTAGCTTGGTTAGGTCATAGGTACATGTGGAAACAAAAATCATCCCATATTATATCAAGTTTCTCTCCGGTTCACGTACGAGGGAGTTCCCCCCTATACATGCAGAATCTGCCCAAGTGTACGAACCCCCTGTCCGAGAAGCCGGATGATACGTCTCCAACGTATCGATAATTTCTTATGTTCCATGCTACTTTATTGATGATATCTACATGTTTTATGCATATTATATGTCATATTTACGCATTTTCTGGAACTAACCTATTAACAAGATGCCGAAG
>NC_061510.1:396660601-396708479 GCF_022539505.1 Lolium rigidum | reverse complement strand
CGTTGTTTACTGATGCTAATTCGCCAACTAAACGATGTCCGGTAAACTGTTTGCGTGGCTGATGGCATATACATCTGAAACGAGTTTCACAGAAACTGATAGAAATTGCACATTTCTACTTGTCAACACTAAATTATACGGAGTACCGGAGTAGTAGCCTTATAAATTTATAGCAAGGACTTTTTTTTTTGCATGGGTGAGGGCGGCTTCGGGCCGAGGCTACAATATGAGTGGATTTCTTCGTCCCCGTACGAATTCTGTAGCTCCTTAGAAATCTTTTTTGCGCGCCAGCCGCCAGAGCCACCAGGACGCACTTCACTTGCCAGTTACCACGCACCGATCCACGAACCAGACTCCATCCAGGATTATTTAAGGGTCCGCGTAAACACAGACGGCCTTATTCGAAAGAGATCTCCATGCACGGTCCCATCGTACCCTTCAGTCTATATATATTTTTATTTGCAACACACACGTAGCTGACCCAAAATGCTTTGGCACATAACCTCATGGCTTGTTTGGCGGTCCTGATTCCAGGACTAGCCAAAACGCTGCCCCTAGCAGTGACATGCAGTCACGCACTTTCCTATGCATAAACATGAATGGTTTAGTGTCGGCCCGATGGAGTAGTTGCGAACTTACAGAAATTCAAGCATAACCAGTGATCTTAATGGGTTTCAAATGAAGAGAGAACCAGCAAATCCCAGCGAACCGTACCGGAGTTGCAGAGCAGTTGAACATCTTTATTCTGCAGATACACGCAGCATACAAGTGTGTAGCACACACCACAATTTTAGCAGTTGGGAAGGAGCTGGCATCCCTTGTGCATACAAACGGCGAATGCCAGCTACACAAATGTTGATGGGGGCAGGCATTGTAGAAATCATGCCTAAACTAATTCAGTTGGTGCTATTGACGCCACCACCAAACCAACCTCAGGAAACCGCATAAATACTTGCAAAAAAGGCATGGAAACATAGTGAGTAAACTAACCATTTCAGCTGTAGGTGGTTCATATGGTTCTAGATCTTGGCAGTTTCCTTTCAGCAAGAGTTTCCATACCATTTGAGATCCTTTCTTGCCGAGATCTTTCTTGCGTTCTAGACCTTCCATGTCATCAAACGTTGTTTTCAATTGTGCACTCTGAGTCTCTGATACCACAACAGGTGTCAAAGGTCGACAGCAGAAAAAAACTGCACTCGGGAGCTGATTTGGGCAACAAAAAATGGCACCTACAGAAAACAGGAATTCTATCACAGGTCTGGAAGCTCTTTTCATAGCTTTTCTAACCGAAAGTTGACAGCAACCATCATCAGACTTTGCAACATCAGGATAGTTCTTGATAACCACTAGATCAAGTTTTTTTTCTTTTTTACATGACAGGGAAGGCACAAAGCAACAAAGAAACGTCTAGCTAGGGAACCGTCCAACTCCATATTTGCAATATGTTGGATTTTTCTAGGTCAACATAGATCCAACATATAGGCAAACGACGTGATGAAACTCCAGGTCTTGCATTACAGACACACAAACTACAATCTACCTAGAGGATCCCATCCCATATATGCATAATAGTGCTACTTGCAGCGACATTACATCCTCTACTGCTTCCTCTTCTTGTGATTATGACTGGATGCAACCTTGGCAATGATCTCCTTCAAAACAGAGGGATAGGTGGTAACTATAAGCATGCCTCCTTCAACCCGTAGCACTAGTGCTGCTCAGCTAGAGCAAGAGTGGAGGCCACGGAGCTCACAGATAAATCCTGGGCCAAGTGCCCTTCACATAAGACCTTGAGCCGTTGGAGTTCATATCTGTCCGCCGCTACAAACAAGTCCTGCAGCCACATTACATACTCAGCTTCTTCCTCTTTTTTCTCATCTTGTCCTCCTTCCTCCATGTTGTTGTCCTTGTCCATCTCAGGGAATGAATCTGTGTAGATGAACTTAAGCAAAGCCGCAAACACTTTTGCTTCCATGTCTTTGATATGTATGACACTGGATGTATTACTCTCCATCATGGGGCCAAAGAGCTGTGCCATGAAGACTTTTGATCGGGCTGCAAGCACACAACGGTGTGCAGCAAACGTCTCGCCGTTGACCTCAAATGTCACATCAGCACCCACCTTATTGTGAAGGAGATGGTCAAAATGCAGGTGTACGTCAGACAGGGTGCCAACGGCATCACCGGTGTTGGGATCCTTGCAAACCATAATGTCACACCGCATGGTAAAACAATCATCCTTCAGATGAGCCGACCGTTCAAGGGCATCTCTTTTCATAAACTGAGAGCAGCCGTGGAGATCACCTTTGCTGGAGAAGCTGTAAGTTTCTGTTGCACGAATGTGCATCGGCTTTTGATACTCAACCTGGTCGACGAAGGATAACTCGAACTTGGCCTTTTCCTCCGCGACCTCTTCCACTTCATCATCGTCACCGCAAAGGCAAATATACAAGGAGATGAAGTCGGCAGAACTCGGGTTGACACCGTTAGGACTGTAGTAGATGCACCATTGATGGCCTCCTACCATGAATGCACCGGAGATGATCTGCTCACCATTGGGTATCTCTTGTACGGTGCGTGAGTAGTCTTTGACCACAAGCAGGTGGTAGCCGCTGTCCGTGCGGGCGTTAACGACCGACGTGGTGCAGTGCTTGCCTTCCGTGATGACAGATACGCCGGAGAACATCGACATGACAAACCTGCAATTCGATCCAAAATCAAGTCACCATTCACATTCACAAATTTGTTTCAGTTACCAAAAGGATGACCCTAATTCATGAAGCTATAGTTAGCTTGCACACTGTTAACAATCACCTGCCATACTACTCCTAGAAATGTTAATCTAATTTACCTAATCTACCAAACGAGGTAATTGAACGAGCAGACACAATGGCAACTACAGTGTTAGAGCATGTCTAACAGACCCCCTAAATTTATGCCCCGTATAACACGAGTAGAGGGCCCTATATTCGATTTCGATCGGCCGAAAACTCGTCCGAGCTAGCAGACCCCGTATCCCTAAACTGTAAAAGGCATATTCCTAGAATATGCCAAATCAATTTTGTTTTCCTCTTCTTCCTCCTCCAGCCCCTGCCCCTGCCCCTGCCCCGGCCGTGGGCCGGCTGCCCCCGCCCGCCACGGCCCCCGTCGCGCGATGCCGCCCTGGCCCCTTGCCCCGCCCCGGCCGGCCGCCGCCCCTGCCCGCCGCCACCGGCCGTGGGCCGGCTGCCCCCGCCCGCCACGACCCCCTGCCGCGACCGACGCGAGGAACGAACAAGCGCCAGCAGCCGTCGCTTGGTCCCAGGCCGCGCGCGCACACCAGCTGCGCCCAGGCGCGGTCACCAAAGGCAGGGGAGACCCACCACGCGCGAATATGGGAGCACCAGCGGGGTTCCATGGCGGAGCACGCACGCGCAACTGCAGATCGACAGCGGTGTGCAGTTGCGATTTCCTACAAGTTCAGCGCGCTACGAGTGGGGGTTGGCCCTGTATTCAGCCTCCCGCCCCTACAAGTAGGGGGCCAGAAGCCACCCCTAACCGAAACTTTAAAAAATCGACGCGGTGGCCTGTTTTACGGGTCTGCTCCGTATATCCCCGGTTATTTTATGGGTTTGGGCCTTTTAGGGGGTCTATTAGACATGCTCTTAGCTATCTTCTACAGGCAGACAGATGCTAAAGAGGATATATCAGTGGGATGCAAAGCAAAGAAAATTGGCAGCTCACCGGGGGAGAGAGCGTCGATGGCGGGTCTGGGGGAGCGGCGAGGTCCTGGCTGTAGGTCGAGCTCGGGTTGCTAGAAGTCGGCTCGGGCAGCAGGAGGCGCTCGGGATGGAGAAGCTCGTTCGGCGGGAGGTGGTGCTCGCCTGCTCGGGCGTGACGGAGACACTCGCGCCGCCCGCGCCCGTGCCGCACTGCCGCTTCTCCCCGGAAACAGAGCGCGCGGTGCCGGATCGTCGGCGTGTGGTGCCTCTGCATTACCTAGAGTTAGGGTTCGTAGTGTAACTTTGGGGCTTCTGGCTGAAAGCCCATCTCCGACGGCACTCTATTGTTTGGCAAATATTTGCCAAGCAGGATAGCAGGAGTATCTTTCTAAAATGGTTTATATTTTACACGAAACAGATCAAACTAAATTTTACAGGATTAAAAGGTAAAAAATTATTCCGCTATTTTTATAAATAAACCTTGCTACATTAGATTTTTTTTAAATCACCGATTTCCAAAACACGGTAAATTCTTTTGTTTGGCACGAGAAAAAGGTTTACTACGTCAGGAGGACGTAGGAAGCGTGTTTCTCTGACGGGGCAGGAAAAAAAGAGAAAATGCATATGCAAAAGTATAAACCACTCACAAAAAATATTTATATATTTAAATTAACATTTTCTGAATTCCTAAATAGCACTTGGCTGATATTTAAAGTTTGTATTTGTTTACGGTATTGCTAAAATATTTTCAATTTTTTTGGTTGCCTGGACCAAAGTCTCCTCTAAGAGTTAGAGAAAAATAAAATACTTTTTTACATGAAAAATAAAATACTTGTAAGACCAGACAAAATTTCCTTCCAAAAGTTGGAGAAATTACTACTTCGGGAGAGTGAAGGAACAATATTTCTTCCAAGAGCTCAAGAAGAAAATGCAGGATGAAAAATAAATAAACCAGAAAAAATTGTGTAATATTTGAATTTGTATTTACCAAATTGCTAAATGGCACTTGGCTGAAATTCGGAATTTGTATTTATTTATTTATTTATTTAATATCTAAAATGCAATGAGTTTTTGTATCGCATGTAAAATAGTTGCTAGTTCAGAAAAATGGAAGGAAGCTTATTTCTCTCATGCCACGGAGAGAAACACAAGAAAGTGCAGCATGCAAAAGTTTAAACCACACACACACAAAAGTGAGGAGTTTGTATTTGCGGCATTTACTGAATAGCACATTGTTTTGGTGTTCCGGCACGATTTTCCCTGTTACACGGCCGCAAACATGTAGTCCAAAGTCACAAATTTGCTCCAGTTAACGCATCACAGGCATGTAACTTGTAAGGCTGACGCACACAAGTGTTGATTGTTGAACGGTAGAAATCAAATGCATTTCCCTGCCAGGGGTATATTCATGTTGATGTTGTCATAGACCTGGAATCCATCACTTAAAGAGGATCCATGTGCCTGATCGGAATGTGTGTTTTTTCACAAAAAAGCTCGTTCAAGAGACCTCGAATTTTTCACGTTCAAGATGAAGAGAAGCATAGAAGTAAGTGCTATCCTGCTGTAGATGGATGAAATTAGATGTTTCATTAGATTTTGGATAGTCACGGGCAAAAAGACGTGTTTGTAGATCAAGATGGAATGTATAGGTCGCCGTAAAGGTTTCCTCCTATCTGTAAGGATAATGAAAATGGTAGTTTACATACTCATTTTTCGTGAAAAAAGGTCTCTGGTTTGAACCTCTATAATCAATAAAGGTGTCCAATAGCAAACCTAACCCTAGATTGGACAAATAGAGTGGAGGCAAGACTATGAATGGAATTAATCGGTCTAATGTGTTCCTACAAGCATAAATCACGGTTTTTAGTACAATTCAGTGGAACTTTTAGTTTTCCCACAATTTTTTTACTCGGTCTAATGTGCTCCTATGAATGGAATTAGTCGAAGTCCCATCAACTACTCCCTTCATCCTCGAGAGAGTGTATTTTCCGCCGGGGGGGGGGGGGGGGGTTAGAGTCAAGCTATGTTAAACTTGTTGAATATAATTGACCAACTCTCTTCCATTAGATCGATTTTTTGGTTGAACTGGCTACATCATGCAATTCCAACCATGGTATCAGACCTACAAGGTTCTGGGTTCAACTCCTTGCCAACGCAGTACTTAAAATAAATATCCGCAGTATTTCTAAAAAATCAAGGATACACCTTTAAGGTCCGTGCTAGATCTTAAAAAACACCCACCAGCCTAGACGTGAGAGGAAGTGTTGAACATAATTGCCTAGCACTCTTCCGTCAAATTGGTCTTTTAATTGAACTGGCTAGAGTATGTAATTTCACATAACTTTTACCGAGTTTCCGCAATAACATAATAATATTTATGAAACCAAGAAACCAAATAGTTGTATGATACGAGTACTTATCATGATCTAATGATACTACTAATTGGTGCCATAAATGTTTGTACAAAGTAAAACTTGAAAGGTTTGATGTTCCAAAAAAAAAGTGAAGTACACATTCTTTTGTGGATAGCGAGAGTATGAGCGGGATATTAGCTGGGTAAGGAAAAAGCTTTCGGAGATTGAGATGTCGATTTGTTTTTTCATCGAAAAGGAAGACATTATTTTATTTCTAGCAAATATATTCATATTCGTAGCAAACGTCCTTGTTTGACTCATTATGTGGTGTAATCATACACACATCCAACTTCCTATTCTGCAATAATATTTGATCGGTTCTTCAACCGTCTATCAACTGCTCTCGCAATCCCCCTTTTGACCCTTGATTATTATCGAGTAGACGCCCAGAGACCATACGGTGATGGCGATATGAGATCCGTGTCTCGCGATTAGGGCAGGCAATTCTTTCTTATTTTTTCTCGAAATGTCTTGCACTCGCTCGCACTTTCGAGAGAGCGTCTGAACGCATACATACTTTCGTCATTGTTGGTCGAATCACATGCTTTATATGTGGATATATATTTGCTTTAACATTAATTCTGCAAATTGTTGCCTTTAACCGTGTCATTCCCTGTTCAGAGGTCTCCCTCTCATGTATCCAGCCAATCACAATTAGAAGAGGAATTAAAATTAATCACGATCCATTGACAATTATAAGCGTAATATATACTAGTCTTAGAGTAGTTGAGCAGCGAATCAACGAATGCACCGATGAAATAGTTGAGCGAGGAACACACTTGCAACACTGACAGGGTACATACATATACAGGGGAGAAGTGAGACGCACGGGTAAAGATCAGATAAGATCATCAAGCACTCGTGTTACTAGTTGTAGACGAGATACATAGGCACCACCGTGAGATAACAAATTAACAATATATGAGCTAATATATATGTAGATCATGGCGTAGCAACAACTTGTGTAATTAATTAAGGTGGTACTCTTCGCGCCATTTCCTCTGTACAGTTCACGCGCTGATCGATCCGCGGGCCAAGACGGCCGGCTCCCCTTTCGATTTACCCGACGAAGATGATGGACGGGTCGCAGCAGCACTCGTCGATCAAGCAACAGCAACAAAGCGCAGCCAAGCTACACAATACCAAAGCACAAAGTTTAGTAAGTACAGTAGTTATTAGCTTCTTGATCATAGCTTAACTGAGCTAAGAAGTCGAATAATTGGTGTAATTAGCCGTATGTACATACCATCCTTCGAGGAAGCTGGGCTGCGCCCTGGGCGGCGGCGGGGCGTACTGCGGCGGCGCCATCACCGGAGGCCCCTGGTACGGTCCACCCTGGTACGGCCCTCCCTGGTAGTAACCTGCACAACCAAAAGGGAGATCGATCAGCAACAATTACTCTTTCTCATCCTTGAAATCAAGATCATGATCAGTACTACCTTGCGCCGGGTAGGGGTAGGCGTACTTGGGATCGCTCATCTTGATCGCCCGAGAGACGAGCGCGACGAACTCGCTCTGTGCGTGTCGACGGTGGAGCAGGGAGATGGGTAGTGGAGCAGGTGAATGGTGAATGGAGCAGGTAACTGGGTGGCTAATGGCGTTTCTGGGCGGCGGCTGAGTTTACTTATAGCCGGCCGGCGAGCCGTGTGTGGCCGGGGGAGAGACGTGGCGTGTGAGGAGAAAGGTGGTAGGGCATGCGTGTCGGCCGGGCACGGCAAAGGCGATTTTGATTGGTTGGTCTGGACACCCCACGGAGGCGAAGCATCAGGAAAGCGCGCGAAAAGTGGTGGCCGAATCGAACATCACCGGGAAGACGCCTAGTTGGACGGGGAATCCTTGGCGACAGGGTTTTGGCATCCGATTCGGTCGGTGACTTCAGGCTGGCGATCCAGCAGTTGTGTTCACTTTGCGCTTCGGTACATGTTCATGTTGTTTATTCATGTTGATCTCTAAGTTACAAACCATTTTCATGTTGTTTATTCAGAAAAAAACTCATGATGCATAGGCTCGATTTTTCAGTTGTAGAAATTGTAGATATTGGATTTTTTATAATACAATCAAATTTAGAGAAATTTGATTGAGGACAAAGTACAACTTCAATTTCTTTGGAACAGATGGAGTGGAGTCCATCAGTTCCTTGAATGATTTCATGATAAAAGTGTCCACACGAGCTAGCTTCAGTCCTAGTGGCCCATTTGAAAATATGTAGTACTAAGACCGAGCATGGAACCATAACCAGAAATTTAACTCGGCTCCCGCATACATATGAACCCATTGTTTGGATACACATTTACAATGTTAGAATTTTAGAAAGAAAATCACATCTACACCCCGACATTCCATATTCGCACATAAGTTTACGGAATTTTTTTTTTGTGTCCCATGTAAAAAATGACAAGATTCAACTCCAACATTGACTCTTCACAGGACATTTTTTTGTCTTTTTTTCTCAGAAAACTTGTGTGAGAATATAGAATGTTGGGATATACACGTGAAATATTTGTTCAATTTTTTTAATATTCCAAAAAAATTTTTATTATGCATTTTTTATAATAGTTTTATACACCTAGGAGTCAAAGCACCACCTACTGGAAATTCAACTTGGCTCTTGGGTGCATATATGAACTCAATGTTTGGATACACATTTTAAAATGTTAATGTTTTAGAATAAATTCACATATACATCCAGACATTCTATGTTTGCACATAAGTTTTTGGGAATAAATATTTCTTGTGTCCCATGTAAAAACTCCATCCACCTCCAACCATAACAATCAGTAAATGCATTTGGAATAATACCTTTCACAATGCATTGTATTTTAGCATGTTATTTTGGCTACCAGTGTATGTTAAGAGTTGTATCAATATTTAAGAGACAACTTCTACACTATATTGTATCTTAAGAGTTTTACGTTTATTTAATGATCATGTAGACATGCATGCATGCATGAGATTATGCCAAGAATGGTTCCTATAGCTCCGTGTAACAATTGTCTTAGCTAAGATACAACACCAATGTCTCTTATTTAATATAGTGCCAAATAAGAAAAACACCTCTGATGCCACGCTAAGAGACCCCACTGTGAAAGGCCTAAGGCACTTGTGCTCCTAAACTTTTCACCGATCAATCTAAATTTACTACCAAATCAGGACTAACCTACATACTAGTCATTTGTGCACATATAAGATATGCTTTCTTGGTGGTATACTCTAGAACCATCTATGATATATATACAAAATACAATATGGATAGATGGAAGTTATAAAGAAATTATATCCATATTAGCATACTTCAGGAGGTAGTATTCTACTAAAGAAACAACTTTCTATTAGAAATAGTTATAACACGAGAAAGAAATGTAGGTCTAGTTTAGCACTTGAAATTTCAATGTTAGATATCTCATTTGTATTTCAAAGCTATAACTATATATCTCCAATAAGTACAATATTATTCTCTCAAGGCGGTGCAATGTTTCGCTTCAAGGTGATTTTTTAAATATGGTACTAAAGTTATAAAGAAAAATAAATAAATTACAAAAATGTGAAGGTTTAATTCTAGTCCCCAATAGGCTCGGTTACTTGTGGTGACGATTTTGAAAATGAATGAGAAATTTCTAATATATATATCAAAAACATTATCTTACTTAAATGTGATCTAATAAGTTTTACATTATTAGTGAAATTGTATTTTCCTTAGAAGAAACATGTTTTTCATATAAGACAGAGAAATGGCAACCTGTAACACAACGACATAGCTGCATCAAAAGCAATCCCAAAATTTATCCTAGATATGATCTTGCAAAATTCATTTTCATGTAACTGGTTGGGGTAAGAAAACAAACACTAATGATACCATTTAGGTCTAATTAATCGGTCAATATGCCGCAACAATATCTATTTCTTCTCCTTCGAAGTTGGTGATGCATACTGGAGGTGCCTTTAAAGCCCTAGACATCACTATCTATATCCCTTTCAAATGCGTGTTGTAAACCCCAGTAACGCTGGAAAGCTTAACTATGTTCCCTAATCTTTTTATCTCACTCTATTGGTCTCACATGATTTATTTTTCTATTGACTTGGGTGGTGCTATAGGTTCACGATGAATATCGCTTCATGTAGTTTAAGGGTTTAGGAGGCAATGACAAAAACACCACTATATACCATTTGGTTAATTTTGCACACTCGGATATTTTGTGCTTATAAGAACCTAAGCTGCAGAAAATCTCTCTATTCAAAGCCATATCTTTCTACCACAGAAACCCAGTTCCTATGTGTTTCAGCCATTAGAAGGAGCCTCAGTGGGAACTTTAATTGCTTGGAACCAGAAATCTCACTGATGCTAACAATTTACTTACTTTGTTCACGGCAACAAGAGAATCTTTATAGCCGTATGGAAGTAGATTTAAAAGTGAGCCTTCTAAGTGTATGTTTGACCTATCCACTATTGATTTGTCCATCTCAACAACATTTTGACGATCCTATAATTTATATGCTACTAACTATTTGGTTGCATATTGAAACATTTGGAGTTTGTTGAGAAACATGAGCTTTCCATGGACTGTTTTTATCGGTCGAGGAACATGAGCTTGCCGTCAAAACCGAGGGTAACGGCTCGTGTGGCGCCAATAATGCAGCTCATCTCACCGACACTGTTGTCGGCTTCGCCAAAATGGATAGCCCTAGAGACCAAGCCGAGACCAAGCCGAGATGGTGAAGACAGTCTTGCAGTTTGGATGACAACCGATGGAGTTGGCTCGAGCAAGAGGGGAATGAGTAGGAAGAGTGTGACAACGTTTGATTTCAAAAGCGTACCATGTTCCCTCTAATTCTACCAGGTCTTAACCCCACGGGTGGTAATTTTTCATGTACCATGAGCTATTGTTTGGTTAACTCGTGGTGCTTAAATAATGTAGTAGGTGTACTAGTTCTGCGTGGTAAGAGCATCTCCAGTCGCATTTCTCAAACCGTCCCCTAAAGGAATTTAGGGCGCGCCGGATAAAAAAACGTTCTCGGCCGCGTCCCTCAAAGCCGTTTTTTGTCCGGCGCGGCCCGATACGGTGTCCGGTGCCCCGAGCCCATCCGCGCTACACAGGGGACGCTCCGGGGCCGCCGGACACACCGAAAAGCGAGGCGGGGAGTGGCGGGACCGACGCGTCAGCGGCACAACCTAACCGTCGCCTACCTCGCGACGGAAGTTATTGGCGCGCAGCGACGGTGCAGTTCCCGCAGAGGCGCAGCGAAGCGTCTCGTTGCGCCTAGCTCTGCGTGCCGGCGTTAATGAGCGCCACCACTCCCCCACCTCCCTCCGGCCTATAAAAAGGGTCGCCTCTCATCGTCTCTCTCACACACAAACCCTAGCGCCTCTCTCCCCAATCCTAGCCGCCACCATCTCAAGAGTCGACGCCATGGCTGGTAGAGGCGCAGGCCGAGCTCGCGGCCGTGGTCGTGGCCGCGGTAGAGCTGCACGCTCGACGTCGCCTGCGGCGCTGTTGTCTCCATCGTCGTACATGCAGGACGAGGAGGGGCCCGTGCTGATCAAGTTCGTCATCATCCTCAAGGGCGACCCACACGGTATCCAGAGGCTGTCGGACACCTTCGCCGACTTCGTCGCCGGCGACGGGCTCCCGGGCTCGCTGCATCTGCAGGAGGCTGCCTGCGGCTACTGCCGGTAAATCGTCGACGTGATCTACGACGCGCGCGGCAAGATGTACCTCCACATCGGCTGGGAGAGGTTCGCGCGCTACCACCGCCTCCAAGCCGGCTTCGTGCTCGTGTTCTCCTACTTTGGCGACAGGGACATGAGCATCAACGTGTTCGACGAGACGCGTTGCCGCCGGCACTACCGCGACGACAACGCTGAGGAGGACGACGACTGACGAGTGTTGTTTCTTCGCAGCGAAAATATGCATGGATGTTTCTGGTTGTTCTTCCTCGGAAGAACCAACAGGGGCACCTCACCAGCTGGATTTTCCAGTTTGGGTGATTGGGTGTGCCCTCGAGTGTTCTTTCTTGGCAGCGAACACACGAAACCTTCCATGCCCGGCCTAGTTAGGTTTAGTTTTTTGCAATGTTTTATATTTGTATCAACCGTGGTTCAAATTATGTATTAGTTTGTGAAAAACCATGTTCCAAATTGTGTCTTCGTGTAAACCATGTTCCCAATCATGTATTAGTTTGTGGAATGTTTCTCCCTTTTATTGAAATAAAAATGCAAATAAACAAAAAAGAGTATTTTAATGTTTGGGGTGGCGTTTGGGGGACGAGACTGGGGAGCGACGTCCTCCAAATACGGCACGGACGAAACACGTTCCCCAAATGCTCAATCCGGCGCCGTTTGGGGACGGTTTGTGGGACGCGACTGGAGATGTTCCAATGCTTATTATATGTCGGATTGCATGTCTATCAAATTACCTGTTAGTGTTGGTAACTTTTATTTTGCGGGCCAGTGTTGGGCTACTTTAGCACTCAAAAACAAGGTGACCATATGAAATATGTTTGGGCAACTAAATACCCAACATTTGCATTAGTCGCCTAAAATCAATAAAAGCATGAAAAGTTGGTGTTCTAATGCAAGAACGTGCAATGCAGTACATGACATGGTTTTTTGACTGTGTCAAGCACTCAAGCAGGCCCCAACGATATATGCCGCCCGGGAGGCAGAAATCAACGCAGTTTACCGAGCACGCCATTACTAATGAAGGTGCGGCACTGCGGCAATCAGTCTTTTCTTTTCAACGGTGGCCGGCAGTCAGTGAGGAGGTGATCAAACGAAAAATAGCGGCCAGCAGAGCCCAAATTAGCGTCAGAGGGAGCTAAATACTGAGCTCGATCTTCCTCTACGACGAACGCAGTAGAGCACCATGGCAATTTGCAGACGGGCGGTCGGCAGTAGCTTTGGATTGCGGAAGACGCGGCGGACGATGAAGGAGACCGGCTCGCCGCGGCAGTTAATTAAAGGGGCGACGCGTGCTTGCGTTTCGTTGCGGGATTTGGCGACAGACGGCAGCGACGCCATGATTCTCGGGAGTCGGTAGCGAGGAAGGCAAACACACTGGGCTGACTGGCCTGATCACGGAAGCAGCACGGCCGCCTCTTCTGCAATCCGTAGCTCGTCTCGGCGGCGGGCACAGCTCCGGCCGTGTTTGCACGGAAGCACTGAACCCTGGAATTACAGCACCCGACCGACCGAAGGTGTCTCTCGTTGGCTCGTTGCTTCAGTCCTTCAGATCAGCTCCCCTTGGCAACTGTGAGTCGCTCCTTCATTCCCAGTACAGCTGCTCAAAGGCGACTCTGAGTGCGCAGCAGCTCCTTCAGGCTGCAGCTTCCTGTCCAACATTGCGGTAACACGATCCACCTCGGGCAACTGCATATATACCCTCGCTCAAAAGCTTCCATGGCGCATAGAAGAAGAAAACACCACTTCTAAAAATAGTAGTCACAAGAAATGGAATGCACTTGACGAAACAGTTCGTCGGTGTAGAGTGTAGACGAAGGTTTAGAACAAAAAACCAGGCCCGAGCGGCCAGATGTGCCGACTGTGCATCTTGCACAGGCCCCAGAATTTGGGGGGCCCCAAATTTTTATATAGGCCTATATACTTAATTACTTGTATAGAAAAAATAGAGAAAGTATACAAAGGCACGTACTGGGCCTTGAAATGCTACGCGGGTTTCGCACGGAGCCAGAGAATCTTCGTGTTACTCAGCGATCGTGGGCAGTCAAAGCGAGAGGCGACATCACAAGTCACGAGATAGCCAACGAACCGTCCTCGCGTACTAGCCTCATCGCCTCCTTCCCTGATCCGATCCGCACTGCAGCTACTCGCTAAAGGAAAAGGCAGCGACGAGCGATGTTTGTTTCACTCCCACGGCGCCGCTGACGCCGGGACGGAAAAACTCGAGCCGTCACGCATCCGTCCAGCGACTAGACAAGGTAAATTAAATTTCCCTTATCTTCTGCGTTCTTCTCGCCTGATTGATGATCAACAATGTTGCGGCTTGCGGCTTATCTTCTTGTGAGAATCTTGAGGCTGCCCTTACAAAAGATAAAAATGAATATAAAATCGATGCCAATGATCTATATGTTGAGCTGAAATTTCTTCAAGAATTCATTCCAAAAGAAAATATAGGGCCTATTGAAGTTTTTGTATTATTTAAAATGTCATAATTGTTTTTTCCAATGTAAATATTTCATATAGAATTTTATTGATCATTTATGTGACCGTTGCATCAGCAAAATGGTACTTTTTTAAATTGAACTATTAAAATCATTTATGCGTATTAGGATGACACAACAAAGAGTCAATGATTTAACGAGAATATCACTTGAGAGTGAAGTGTTGGACAAGATTGATTATTAGGATAATATTGATGATTTTATTTCAAAAAACCTAAAAAATGTTGTTATTCAAATAAATATTATGGAATAAAGAGATGAATAGGAATAATTTTTAATATATCCAACTGATGTTTAAGATAGTAAGACATATACATTATATTTTTGAATAGTTTAAAATTTTATAAAATAGGGGCCCATTTTAGTACTTCGCACGGGGCCCGGATTTTTGTCGGCCCGGCCCTGCAAAAAACCACAACCCTCGTCAGTATTATTGTCGGGAAACAACCACAAGAAAATGTGAAGGCAGTGAGGCACACGCAAGCTCCACAAAGGTCAGGGAAAGAAACTATGAAAGGGAGAGAGATCCTTGGAAAATTAACATGAGCAGAGAGACTAGAGAGACTGTAGTGAGCATTTTCCTGAGGAAGTCAACTGTCGCATAGGACACAATCACCATCACCGCCACTAGTAACACGAACCCTTCTCTTCTAGAACTCTCGCTCCTTTAACTTGCTCTACTTTGTTTAGTTTTGCGGCTGAAGTTACCAAACAAGTGTGTGATCTCTGTTGTTCGGCAAACTCTACTTATCGGAAAGATTGCATCTTACAATGAGCACTTGTAGGAACGACCAAGCTAATCACTTGGCCGCCACCGCTCCATTAATTTTTCCAATCAAAAGGAAAAGTTGCAGCTCAACTTGTCACTAATACCTCTATAATAATTCTTTTAAAGGTTGCACGTAACCTGGATAATAGTCTAGAAAAGCTTATCAAGATATTTCTCTTATTTCTTGTACATTCTGGATTATTCCACCAACATATTTGCTAACCTATCTCTTGCAATTTCTTAAGACGTGTGAGTAAACTAAATATTTATAAACTTGCATTCGATTTAGGGCGTAATATTCAGTATAGCACATTAGTTTCTATTGAGAAAAATATAACTACTGTGAGATAATGCAGGGTTAGTTTAGCATCAGTATAGTTTCAATGATAAACATCCGAGTTATCTTAAGAATCATATATATATCTTAATATCTTATACAAAATCCTCCATAGATCCCCAAATTATGTTATGCAATACTTCATCAAAATATTATTTGGAGCTTTGTGCTAACTAGAGTGATGAAAAACAATTACAATATTTAAATATGAGCAACTTTAACTCTATCTTGTGGTGGGCTCAGTAAGTTTCAAGTACATAGTTAGTTTGCATGGATAAATAACAATCAACCATGACGGGTTATATTGAGTACAACGTCCTAAATCAAAGATAAACTTTGGACAAAAAATAAAAAAATAGAAAAAATGATGAAAATGGTGATGTCAATCCGTAATATCATGTCAAGTTCCGATAAAACGTTGGTTTATAGTAGTTTATAGTAAAATAGATCATTTACATATGCATATACAGATATGACTTACCGATTATTTTTGTAAAATCTAACATATATGCTTCACAAATAAGCATAATGCTATGTGACTACAAAATTATTGTTAATTGTGCGATGTTTGTTGCTATCAGAGTACCAATAAGGATAATTCATCGTGAAGATATTGAAGAGGACAGCAAAAAAAAGACAACGATTTAAATTGTGTAGCTCAGAAACAAAAGATAACTCACTTTTTCACTTTATATTGGTTATTTGAGTGCGAAACATTTTATCTACTAAAATATGTTTGAATATTTTTACTTCTACAATTGAAATTTTGAGAGAAAAGCCAACGAAAAGAATCAAATAATGTTTTGTTCTGCAAACAAGCGACACCATCGAATTTGCTTGAAGATTCATACTGATCTATGAGTTACACGTGAGTTACAACTGGATTATAACGGTGGCGTCATGTGACTGAAATTTAGTTAAGTCTGAATCGTCTAAGATCTCTTTGCTCTACTTAAGCCCATGTTTTGTAGCAATGCACCCATCCAAGCCTCGCAGAACCAGAACAGCCGATCAGCCTGTGTGTATGTCATCGTTTGTGGCCAGATCGTTGGCCATCATCTGCTATCTCCACTCGATCAGATGGATCAATCTCGCTACAAGTGTGCCAGGACGCTATGGTAGCTCCCTTGCCATACGTATGCGGCACTGGAATAGTAATCCAGTAGGTATGACATGGCATTGGATTAATGCAATCAATCTTGGGAAACTACATATCCTTGCACAAAACCCTCCATGGCGCATAGAAGAGAACATTACTGCCCGGAGCTGCCTAAGTGCACATTCCAAATCACTATCCTTCTAACGATGATCCAGAAATCTGTAATCACGAGACAGGACTCCACACACTCCGAGCAACAATTCACTCTGATGAAATATTTCAGCGTCGACTCAGGTTCAGAATAAAATTGTTGGGAAGCAAGCCACAAGAAAATGTGATTATGTGAACATGAGGAGGCAGCGAGGCACACACGTGCTTCAAAAACCTCAGGGTAGTGGAAGGGGAGATCACTGGGAAATTGACATGAGCACGGAACGACTGAACTAGTGAGTATTTTCCTGAGGATGTCAACTATCGGACCCCATTATCAGAGAAAAGTAGTAACCCAAGACAGAAGAGCATTGCTGATACTACTACTTCATCAACTAACACAACCAACATCCTTCTACAGTTGATCTCATGTATCTATAACCTGTCCATGCACATTTGATTGTGACTTGTCCCGCAAAAAAAGGAGTGGATCTGTTCTTCTTGAGCATCATCTGTATAATGAGTTACCCGGTCATCCACCCTGAGGCACTTGTTTCCAACAAATGCAAGGATAATGCCAATCATTTAGCCCAGAGCTTGGCACTGGAACAACATCCATCAACAACGTGAGAGGTCATGCTAGGGCAGTTCTGATCTGGGTGTACAATGCCACGGCGCCACCTCGTCGAAGAACCAGCGCCGACACCTCTCCCAGAATCTGTAGCTCGTCCCACGAGCGGGCACAGCACCGCCCGTGTCTCCACGGAAGCACATTCTGGGCGTGTTTGCACTGACTGAAGCTTACAGCAGCGAAGACCAACACACCCGAATCCACACGCAGTAGCATCAGGTGTCTTCCGCAGCATCAGATCAGCCCCTTTTAGCAACCTTGAGCTGTTCCATCCTTCCCAGTTCAGCTCCTACAAGGAGATTCAGAGTACTTAGCTCCTGCAGCGTCCTGCCCAACACTGCAGCTGCATATCCTTGACAAGAGCTTCCATGGCGCATAGAAGAGAACACTACTCCGCAACCTGATCTGCATCTGTATCAGAGCAGCCTATGCACATTTCATTTCAAGTCGCTGAAACTAGCAAAATGTTCAAGCTTGTAATCAGGAGACAAAACTCCACACACTCTAAGCAACAACAATGCGCTCCACAACACAGGTTGGTGTAGACTAGGGTTCAGAACAAAAAAAACACGCAGCTCTTACCAGAATAATACCATTGGAAAGCAACCACGAGAAAATGTGAACATGATGACGCACTAATGCACACACACAAGTGACACAAGCTCAACAAAGCACAGGGGTACAAAGAGGGGAAATCCCTGGAAAATTAACATGAGCAGAGAACAAATATACTACTGTGTATTTTCCTGAGGAAGTCAAATGTCAGATAAATCAATCGCCATCATGAAAAAACAATTTACTCCTTGCAATCTGACAAGGACCTAGTGGTGGTTGTTATATGAGGAGCAAGTGATGCAGAAAGAAGCTCCACAAAGCATAAGGGTATGAAAGGGGTAATCCCTGGAAAATTAGCATGATCAGAGAACGATTGTACTTATTTTCCTGAGCAAGTCAACTATCGGATAGGATAGTCACCATTATCAGAAAATAAAAGTTACTACTACTTGCAATCTGACAAGGACCTACTGAGATGTTCTATACCATCGGTTCCTTGGGTAAACAACTTACAGGTATTCATTTTGGCAAGAGCAGAGTTACGGGTCCTGTTCCATGATCACAAGTTGCAGCCAAACACAAGGCAAAGGAGCTTAAAAAACTAGGGCAGAAGAGCATTGATCGTACTACTACTTCATCAGCTCATAGAACAAACATCCTTCCACAATTGAGCTCATGTATCTATAACCTGTCCATGCACCTTTGATCAAGTCACTCTTGCGAAAAACTAGTGGATATGTTCTTCCTGCACATGTATGCAATGTGTTATAAGGTCATCCACCCTGAGGCACTTATATATTCGACAAATGCGATGCGAGGATAATGCCAATCCTTTAGCCAGGAGGTTGGCATTGAACCACATCCACATCGTCCCGGCGGCGGGATTAGCACCGCCCGTGTCTCCACGGAAGCACTTTCAGGGCGAATTTGCACTGAAGCACCAATCACGTAAATTACAGCACCGAAGACCGACACACCTGAATCAGCGCGCAGCAACATCAGGTGTCTTCCGCGATCGGTTCAGCTCCTACAAGGTGACCTCAAGTACGTAGCTCCTGTAGCTTCCCGTTCAACATTGTGGAATACGATCCACCTCAGGGAAATGCATATCCTTGACAAAAGCTTCTACGGTGCATGAAGAGAAAACTACTCCCCAGCCGAAGATTGCCTACTGCACATTTCAATTCAAGTCAGTCTTTAAGACGATGATCTAGAAACTAGCCACAGAACACACATTCTAAGCAACAATGCTATCGATGAAACAGCTTGTTGTAGACTCAGGTTCAGAGCAAAAAAAATGCAGAAAATAAAAAGGCAAAACGGTTAAATATGAGTACCAGTGATGCACACAGAAGCTCCAGAAAGCATAGGGGTATGAAAAGGGGTAATCCCTGGAAAATTAGCATGAGCAGAGAACGAATATACTGAATATTACCCTGAGCAAGTCAACTATCAGATAGGATAGTCACCATCATCAGAAAATAAAGTTACTAATCCTGCTACTTGCGATCTGACAAAGACCCAATGGATATTTAATACTATTAGTTCCTCGGATAAACAGCTTACTACAGGAACATAGTTAAGGCTCCTGTGCCATTACACAATACTATTGAAGAGCTTTGCTCACACTACTTCATCAGCACACAGAACCAACACTTATCCTTCTACAACTGAGCTCAGTAGTATATATCTATTAACTCTCCACGCACATTGGACTGCGACATGTCTCGCGAAGAAAGAAGGCTGTGCTCTTCCTGCAGATGTATATAATGTGATATCCGATCATCCACCACGAGGCACTTGCCTTCGACAAATGCAAGGACGATGCCAATCTTTTTTCAGGTTCAGAGCCCAAAAAAATGCAGCTCTTACCAGAATATTGTTGTTGGAATTCAGCCACGAGAAAAGGCGAATATGAGGACACAATGATGCACACAGAAGGTCCACATAGCATAGGGGTATGAAAGGGGATAATCCCTGGAAAATTAGCATGAGCAGAGAACGAATGTACTGAATATTTTCCTGAGCAAGTCAACTATTTGATAGGGTAGTCACCATCATCAGAAAATATAGGGTTCTTTTGTGGTACCCTTAAATGAATGACAGCCATTGATTTTCGTCCATCTAATGGTCCAAATAAATTCATACCACAGCTTAAAATTGGACAGGTATGTTACATACCTCTAGGAATTTTCGCACCTCAGAAAAAAATAAGTAGATGGGTTGAGCCCAATAGACAGGCCAAGCCCAATAGATTGGACTAGGCCCAACATCTGTCGATCGCATAGAGTCCTCATCGTTCTAGTTCCTGCTGCCAGACGTTCCGCCGCCGCCGATCTCTCTCAATTCACCAACTCCGGCGCCACCGCCTCCTCGCCCGCTCCAGGCAGCATGACGGCCTGATCCCCATCCGCCGCCCCCTTACCAAAAACCGTCTCGGTGGCGGGGGCCTTGGCCCTTGGCCTCCGCGTGGATCCAAGATTGACGGCGCCGTCATCGTCGCTCGCCAAGGCGGCCAAGCCCATCACGTGGTTCCGGGAGCGGTAGGTGGCTTTCATCGCGGCGCGCCGGCAAGAGGTCGACGAACTACTTCCATTCCAGGCCAAATGGAAGGAGTCGATGGGAGGCGTCGCCGACATGTGTTTCGGTGGTCGCCAGCGCGTGGCCTTCTCCTCGTCTCTGTCGTCGGTCCTTCCCTGTCTCATCTGCCTGCTGCTCGTGGTCGACTGCGAGCTGCATAAGCGTCCGAGAGGGTGGGAGTCGACGCCCAGGAGATCAGCTACGAGGTACCCGGGTTGCCAGGTGGCTGGCGCTCGCCAAGGTGGCCAACACAGGATCAGTGAACGAGTACCAGGTCCATGAACAAGACATCGACATGCTCCATGTAAGTTCCTTTGTGACGACCATGGCTCATCAAACCTACTAATTAAGAATGTAAGTTGCAGAATATTGAAATACTGGTTTATAGGTTCAGTGCTAGATGATGCTAGGTACTACGTGCATTGTTTCTAGCGATGCACTATCTCGTTGACATGTTTGATGATGTGATGTTCATTCTTATGATATAAGTTCTTAGCAATGTTAGTTTTCTCAATGCTGAATTGTTGACAATGGAATTTAGTCATCACTCAAGCCAAAAAACAAGTGCTCATTTCCCAGCAGGCATTATAACATCAAACACATTCCTATCAGAAATTTGAAAATATTGTCATGATTTTTAGGTTAGGTGATTGAGCTATCTGTTTGAATAAGCGATGTAGGTTGCATATGCATATGATTTTGCCACCTGAGACCTTGATTCCTTACCAAAATCAATTGTCATCTAGCAAACTGCATACGTTTCACCTCATCCAGAAAGTGACCTGAATCTTAGATTTATGATATGAACTTCCTATACTAAGTATGCTCATGCCGACTTGTTCAGGCAGCAAGCTATTGTCAGAGCTGAACAAAATCTATCAAACTTAATTCAGGTCTTTATACTACATTAACAAGATATCAATATAATTTTGCTTGTATGCATAGACAACAAAACCTTTCAGTTAAAAAAACCCTCCAGTTAGTTCTATGTGGAAGATATTTAGGTCTTTGTGGTGCTCTTTCTTTGTAGCACTTGGTGCTCAGTACAACCCCTTTGTCACATAATGTTTCTGTTTAGGTTTAGCTGCTCACAATAATTTCCGTAATGTTCTTAAAACGTATAGGCGGGCTGGGTTCTTAGCAATAGTGAAATCGTTATTATGTATGAGTGGCTTCCCTTGTCAGTTTGGCATAGTTTTGTTTCATTACTAGGAAAATAATCACATGTTGTAGCCTTGTACATTGACACTTTTTTCCTCGTGCCCTTTTTTATGTAATTAGCTCTTTTTTGCTGACTATTTTGTACTTCGCTGATCATATTCAGGTAACACATGATCAAACTATAGGAAGGCTCTGCGATGATCTACCCGACCGAGCAAAATCCACATTATCTGAATATTCACTTGGACTGCTCAATTTATATGCCTTGTTATCATGTTGCACGGGATCACTAAATGTTTGAAGGAGTGCTTTCTCAGACAGTTTGTTTGTTTGTCCTTAAATGATGTACTGGGTCAAATGTTCTGCCAGGGAATGAGGATAGTGTATCTGAGAACAAAAACGATGGTGAATATGTGCGGAAATACGAAGACAAGGATGGAGATTGGATGCTGGTTGCTGAAGTCCCATGGGAGTAATTACACTGTCTGGTGTACTCAAAAAAATCCCTAACGAAGGGAGTAATTGCTAAAAACAAGTATAGAAAGGAGAACTTTAGAAGATTGTTTGGATTCTATAGTAAACCTGTAATGAATGATCAATTATAAGAGTGTGCCAATTTTTTTATTGTAATTACTTCACATAACATGTTCACAAAATCTGGAAGAGTTCTATGAAGCAGGCACGGACATGTTTACAGAACAATACTTAGACTTACAGATAAAATGAACTTGGTCTGTAAAGCAGGTAGGAACTCTTCCAGCCCTTCTACTCATTGCTTAAGTAATGCAGATTGTTGCTTAAGAATGCAGAAGCTTGTCGCTTGTGTACACTTTCACACTAGCAAATATCCATACGGAACTTAAATTGTACTGCCTATTACAAAAGCCAAAATCCATGGAAGTTTATCAAACATTTGTAAAATAGGACTAGATCTCCAAGCTAGCGTCAACAATCTTCTTTGGTCGTTTCTTCTCCTTATAAGAGCTTCAATCTTGTTCATTCTTCTTTAAAGAGTATCTACATCAGACTCTAGCAAGTTCACAACATTCTGATGGAACTGGTTGAGTGCATCATTAGGATCACAAAATGCCAGCCAACCAAGACGCCATCACTTTTACCTCTGCCTTGTACTTTTACCTACCATATAATCCAGGCAAATAACAAGCCAAAAATCTGCATACCTTTCAATTGCAATAGCAACGGGCAAGAAGAACATGGCACCTATAACATGCCTGTAGAAAATAAGAACATATATGCTTGTACCTTTTAGATGCCTATAGAAAACAAGAACATATATGAAAGCTTTTAAAACTAGAAACACTATTAGACAACATTGAATACCGTTACAACCTTTTGTGTTTTCTCTATGAAGCAGTCTGATAGCATTAAATAGAACATATACTATGGCATGTACAATTATCGTTAAAATGGCATGGCATCCAAATAAAAAATCTGGAATGTAATGGAGAAGCACTTACCTTCCTGTCTAATTAGCCGTTACAAATATATGTTTCGAAATAGTTTCAACGGTGTGTACCTGAAGAGTACACAATGAATCCTTTCAAGTTACTGCTTTACCAAGTAAGGAGGATCTAGGTAAAAATAAGCTAATCATCAAACTTGGTAAGCAGAGTAAATTGAGAAATAAACAACTACTGATCCTTTGTAAGGCATTATGGTTGATCCTGGGCACACACCACTGACACACTAAAGCTCATCTTTAAGAAAAAAAGCTATTGTTTCACATATCTTGGTTAACTACCAGATCTGTTTTCTCTTTTGTCGTCTTTCCTTTATCATGACCTGCGTTTACTGTGTATGTTTATATTGATCATCTTGATGATGCTGTCAATTCCTGAAACATGAGTATTAACTGATCAAGTTCATTTGTTATTGTTCTCTACCTCAACATTCTAAATTTCTTAGTTCTACTGATAGCTTCACAAAGTGCAGAAATATGATCCAACTATGTTGGTACCTGAGGATAATCTCAGAACTAGAAACATGCTGAGAGGCCATTAAACAAGCGGCCGCAAAAACAATCAGTGAAATCTAAGTTAATTAGGCATGATCAATAACAACAAATAAAACAATCAGTACATTTTTTTGGATTATCTGGATTAGCCCACAGCAATAGATACCTTCTCCTAGGATGCTTCGGGGTGCAGCTAGACCATCTCCACTAATATTTTCAGTTAGGAAATTATCAGACCTATGTTTTCTAATACTTGAAAATACACTTAGTAGTACTCGTACCAGAGCAACCGAATAAATTAAAGAGATCAAAGTTTGGCTGACTCGAGTGTGCTACATCGATTAAAAAAGCAGAACCGTATTCAATGGGCTGGCTGATTAGAGAAGAGAGTGTGGATTATTTACTTCAGATCACCAAGGAATAGAGCAATACACTACCTAGACTCGGCGTCTCTCGATGTTGCGGCAGCGTCGACCTGGTGCCTGCGATGCAGGACCATCCGAATCTACTGGCGACGGCGATCGCCCGCGATGCAGGACGGGGCGGACCTGGTAGCTGCGTCGCTGGCCGGAGATGCAGGATAGGGCCGATCAGGTGGTGGCGGCGGCGGCCGCCCTCGATGCAGACCGCCTTTCTGACTCGCGTGCTCGTCCTTGGAGCTCTCTCTTCCAACTGTTGGGCCAGGCCAATTACTACTATTTTTAATTGTTTTTTTTCTGTTACCTATATCTTGCTAGGCTGTTGGGCCTAATCTAAATCGGTTAATCCTAACCGTTGCTCAAATCATACCTCTCTTCATTCTTGGAGTGGTAAAAGGTACTGTAAAAGATGCCAAAATATAAGCTACTACTACTTGCGATCTGACAAAGGCCCAATGGGATGTTTTATACCATCAGTTCCTCGGATAAACAGCTTACTACAAGAACACATAGTTAAGACTCCTGCTCTGTTAGCACAATGCTATTGAAGAGCTTTGCTCATACTACTTCATCAGCTCACAGAACCAACACAGTTACATTTAAGCTCAGTGTATCTACAACCTGTGTACGCACCTTGGATTGCGACATGTCTCATCCACCATGAGGCACTTGTCTTGGACAAATGCAAGGACGATGCCAATCTTTTTTCAGCCACAGCCATCAGCAACGCAAGAGATTGTGCAGTGCTATCACAATTCAGAATTTCTGATCCGCAGAAACCATGTCTAAGAGCCCTTGTGGTTGTGGGTGGGCAATTCAGGAGGAAGCATGTCCTGGATCCTCCTCAGCTCGGCCAGCACCTCCCGGGCGTCGGGCCGGTCATCCTTGTCCGGCGTGACGCACCGGAACGCCAGCTCTGCGACCGCCTCGACGGTGGGCATCACGGCAGGGCACTCGTCGAGCACGGGCGGGTCGACGACCTCCCTGAGCTCCCCGATCTGGATCTTGGAGACCACCCAGTCGGCGAGCGTGACGTCCCTGCGCTCCCTGCGCACGTCGACGGGCCTGAGCCCGGTGACGAGCTCGAGCACGACGACGCCGAAGCTGTAGACGTCGCTCTTCTCGGTGAGCTGGAAGGAGCGGTGGTAGTCCGGGTCGAGGTACCCGGGCGTGCCCTGCGGCGCGGTGCAGCAGACGGCGACCTCCCGGCCGGTGGCGGTGGAGCAGGCGTCGGGCGGCGCGAGGAGGCGCGAGAGGCCGAAGTCGCCGAGGCGCGCGCGCATGTCGGCCTCGACGAAGATGTTGGAGGAGGTGACGTCGCGGTGCACGACGCGCGGCTTGACGGCGAAGTGGAGGTACTCGAGCGCGGACGCGATCTGGGCGGCCATGGCGAGGCGGGTCCGCCAGGGGAGCGGCGGGCGCGCGGGGAGGGTGGTGGAGGTGGCGCGGTGGAGGTGGTGGGAGAGGGTGCCGTTGGGCACGAAGTCGTAGACGAGGAGCAGGGCGCGCGGGTCGGCGCAGAAGCCGTGGAGGCGGACGAGGTGCGGGTGGCGGAGCGCGGAGAGGATGAGCACCTCGTTGCAGAAGGACTTGGTGATGGCGGCGGCGGCGGAGGGGAAGGACGGGCCCGGGGAGGGCGGGATGTGGAGGCGCTTGACGGCGGCGGGGCGGGCGGCGGGCGGGAGGTAGCCGAGGTAGACGGTCCCGAAGCCGCCGTCGCCGAGCTTCCGCGCGGCGTCGAAGCCGGCGGTGGCCGCGCGGAGCTGCTCGTAGGTGAAGGAGGGGCGGGCGTGGTGCAGGCCGTGGCGGCGGAGGAACGCGGCGGCGCGGGAGGACTGGGTTTGGGACGGGACGCCGCGGCCGTCCTCCTCGTCCGGGCCGCCGGCGCCGCAGGGGCGGCGGGAGCGGAAGCGGCGGACGGCGATGGCGACGCAGAGGTAGAGCAGGAGCACGATGAGCAGCGACGCGACGGAGACGAGCGCGGTGGTGAGCACGGTGCTGCTGCCGCCGCCGCTGGCGGCACCTCCGGCGGTCCCGGCTTTTAGCGGGTGCGGGCGTGGGTGCGGGGGAGGAGGGGCGGCGTAGTCGCCGAGCTGGGACGCGGCCGGCGGCGGGAGCGCGGCGGCGGCCAGGAGGAGGAGGAGCAGGAGACGGAGACGCGGGGGCATCTGGGCTCCGCCGCCGTTCGCGATCCAGGTTCGTTGGTTCGATCGAGTCGAGGAGATGGAGATGGGAAATGGGAAGTGAGCGGCGACCGGGGGAAGGTTTGGTTCTGCTGTGGGCAGTGCGAGCAAGAGTGTTGCACGAGTCGTTATCACGTCAGCACATGGGCAGTGGGGCAAGCAGGAATGTGATTCGGGGGTCTCCTCGTGGCCTCGTGGCCTCGTGGCGTTTTGTTTTGGAAAAATTGACACGGAACACATCTGGCAATTCAACGGCTCAAATATTCATGGTGCACGACCTATGTATACCCAAAATGTTGCAGGCCAAACGTGTCAGCAAACACAAATGTAGATACTCCCTCTAGTCCAAACTCCAAACCAATAATCATAGATTTACGCAAAAATATTGCCTTCCGTCTAGGTTTATTCAACATGCAACAACTAGTTTAGAATAGAGGTATTTAATCGACGCATGTTTAGGCATAGATCTTGCACAAACTGCGACAATTAAAGAGAGACGGAGGGAGTGGTGTTTTTTTTTTCTTTCCAAACGGGCATATCTCAAAGTCACACACATAAGCATAAAAATGCATACGGTTGTGAAAATCGACGTTGCCTTCCTCCCGCACTCATAACTCGTGGGCGGGTGCACGCGTCTATAGCAAAGCTCTACCTCTGGCACACGTCGGAGCCGGCAAAATATGGTTCACCTGGTAGTTGAGAAGTTCTCGAGCCATAATACATTTGTGACAATGAATTAAAAAAAGGGCGTTCTCGAGAAGGAGAAAAAAGACTAAGAGATCCCAAGGACGACCCTATATGCGGGGAGACCTAGCCTTTATAGTTTCACGATGAAGCCGGACCTCGTCGGCGAAGATCTTCACACACTAAAATACAAATACCACCCCTGAACAGACAAACACAAAGCCCTATCTATCACTTCATAAGGGTAATGACAAGATAATCCCACGTCCTCCTCTACGTTGTCCACGAGACCACCGTCGATGGGATATAGAGAAAAAGTAGGGGAAACTTACTGTTGTCTATGCAGACCCACCATCAATGCTGCCAAAGAACCAAAACGTCACCCTGGTAGACCAAACTTAGCGCCGCAGCACGTGTGCGAGGGATCTCTACCCCCTCCAGGCCTCGCAACGGGGAGCGGTGGAATGCGGTCGCCTCATTGTCGTGTTTATTTTCATCAAAGAAGCATCAGAAAATGTGACTCCCTCCGTTTGTTCGACGAAAGATTAGACAAAGTTAGAATGTCTTTCATAAGACAAAGGGAGTGCATACCAAATTTGGAATTCAGCAGTGTGGTATGGATGGTCGGGCTACTTAGAATTGGTTATGTCGATGTTGGCCACATATTGTACAACTCTAAGATAAAATATTTGCTATTCTTTCGTATCTACTCCTTGCTCGCACGTTATGGTCAGACGCTAAATACAGACCTATTGGATCAATTTGGTGAACTCAGCCTCTTTCTTCGTGCTCATAGAAGTAGGATTTACGTGTTATGCATTTATAAAGGCGAATATATGTACCTACATATGTGAGTGTCTACGTTTATACTGTGATTCGCCCAAAAAGAAAACAAGAGACCATACAATTCTGCTTTTTTTCTTTCCTTGTGGCATAGCTCCCGCTTTGTGGAAAGCAAAGCAAAGCGTTGCTGCAATCGACGCTGACACGGACGCGTAACAGAAAGGAAAAGCGAAAGCGGCAGAGAGTCAACCCGGCTAAACCAGTGCTCAACCAGGACATACCGTGAACGGGGCCGGCCCGGCGCCGTGCTCGTTTCTTTCAGCGGCGCGGTGGGGGTGGGTCGGGACGGGATGGCTCCCTGTCTTTGTCGCTGCCGCCGCTCTGGTTAATGCGCTCATGCTCGGATGATGCCGACGTAAATCCGTTCGCAAGCACGGTTCTGGACTCCGAACTAATTAGCGAGCGACGACTTTGATCCCGTGAAAGCGACGATGAGAGTGGAATTTCAGGTGCGTCCGTCGTCGTCGTCGCTATCGCCTCCCCGAGAAGACGCGGTTAAGAGAAGTAGTAGGCTGGATCATTAGGCTGTGGGGAGGTGATTAGATTAGGACTGGAGAGATGGCTGTCGCAACAAGCCACCAAGTGGAGTCTCCGTAGGAGTGCTTAATTTGTCTACGTACTAGTATCATGGTAATGAAAAGATCTAGAAGCCGCCCCTGTGTTAGAAAAAAGAGAGGGAATTGCAGATTCACCATGATCTATTACATTCATGCACAAAATATTGTTTGGGCGGATTTTTTTACGATTTTCATCAGGTACTATTTATGTCTATTTTCACCACCTGATCATCTTCTAATCAAATAAATTAGCTTGGTCGAGAGCAAAAATAGTTGGGTCTCGCATGTCAATGTCTAAATTCCACTAAAATCTATATTGGTTCGGCATATTGGCACTTCTGGCCAATGTCCGATCTGCATTCAAGGACCTGAAGACATTGCCCATCTCCTATTCCACCGTGATACAGCTCGCTGGCTATGGAATTCTCCGGGGATCATTGACGTAATTGGTGAGGCCATGATGACAAATCGGGCAGGTTCTGCCGTCCTTCAGCATATTCTGCATGGCCATGACATGAAACTTCCTAGTTTTGATAATATGGGACAAAAGGAGACAATAGGTGTTGCTCGTTGATATCTCTGGTGGATACGTCGTCAAAGAACACATGGTGAATCGGTTACCCCTATTTTCAACTGCAAAACGTCAATCCTCTCCATTACAGCAAATGCTTCAAAAGTAGATTCCAAACCAGTCCTGCTCATCCTCGCTGGGACAAACCGAACCCGAGACAGATAAAGGTAAATGTTGATGGTTCTTTCCATGACGATATTCATGCAGGTTCTGTGGCGGCATTGATCCAAGATTATGAGGGGAATTTCATGGTGGCATCTCTACTATCTTCCTCCCAAATGTCGCATCAACGGCATTGGCTGAAGCTATGGCTATGGGAGAAGGTTTGGCCCTAGCAAATCGCTTGGGTGCTAACAATGTGGTTACGGAGTCGGATTCCATGGAAGTGATCCAAGCGTGTTTGGGACAAGAAGTATGGCAGGGCCATGCATCTCAATCTTCTCTGATATTGTTGATCTAACCCCACAAATTGGATATGTCAATTTCAGACACACTGTCTGCGTGAAGCCAATGAAGTTGCTCATGAGTTAGCTAATCTTGTTTTAATGATAGAAACTCTTGTAATTGGTTAGCTGATCCGCCTAGTTTCCTTTTGTAAACTCTCCTCAACGATGTATCGGTTGTGTGATTTTGGGAGTAGCAAGTTTCATACGCACTTTTTTCCTTACCATGGTACCTAAGGGGACCGGAAGGTTTTGAATGAGGCGGCTTGCTAGCTTAATATGTTATGGTTTACCTAAAAAAATGTACGGGAAAAATTAAAAATAAAAATGTCCAAAAATAATTATTCTCAAGAAATTGTGTTTTTTATGCATTCAATGTGTACTCCTCCTCGAGTTTTGGCGGGACAGACATTTCCCTCTCTCGGTGACCCTGCCGGAAGAGCCAACCGCCACTGCCACACTGACAACCACGACTCGTCCTTGGAAGGAAGAACATGCGTCTCAATCGTCGAAGAAGAAAAGAGTCGTAAACTACACCAAAATCGAAGACACTTGCTAGGTGCGGGCATGGTCACAAGTGTCCATGGATGCAGTTGCTGACAATGATCAAACCTCGAAGCTCTATATATTAGCAACGGATCGAAGATAAATTCTTCAAGCTCATGCCTAGAATTGCTACATCGATAACTCGCTCCTATAAAAAACATTTGGCAAACAAAAGCTCGCTCCTATAGATCACTACAAGGTCACTAGGACGTGATGAAACTTAGTTGTAGCCGATGGAATGGAGCTATGCAATTATTCTATTTTAGACTATTAGTTTACAGGATCTTTCCAACGGCAGCCCGTGCGATCGTTAAAATCGTGTTTTGTGGCCTATGAACAACATTTACGCAATCTGCTAGAGATGCTCTAATAAATTAATTACATGACGAAGTAGGGAAAATTACAATAAGTTAGAACAGTACCTAGTGAAAACCACAAAAAATCCTTTCAAATAGTGTTTTGTCACGTGCAACATATGAAATAGAACATGATGAAACCTGCAATTTCCAAGAAAAAAGAAATGGAAGAACGGTGGTCGCCGGTCACGGCTCACGGGACAACGACGCCAGTCAATACCAACTTTATGGTGTTCCGTGCCAAAAAAAAAACAGTTTGACCCCGGACCAGACTAGTTCGTGGCGAAATGGCAACGTTGAGCTGAGCCGAGGCAGGGCTGCTTTGGGTTTTATTTTTGGGAAAAGAGGGTTCTAGCTTTGATGTTGTTGCATGTCTTCCAAAGTTGCAGCATCAGCAGCAAGTCTGCAACTGTTACGTACATCTCGACGTGCTCTGCATTTTTCTTCCAGATTTGAGACTACATTACAGAATGCGAAAGGGAAAGCAAAAGAGAAAGAGAGAGGGGGCGCGCGCTTTACGACCACGCGGATTCAGTTATCCGTCTCACTCAGCGAAGCAACGTGCACCTGAGAAGAAGAATATGCAACCGTATAGGATAGACCAAATTAATTGGAATTCTCCAAAGCTTTCCAATGTTCTAGGTCTAGATTGAGCAAAGTTCCAAACTAGTAATATGTTTTACACGAGAGGCCTCTCTTGGGTAGATTGGTTCACATTTGAGAAGAAATTCACGAAACCGTACCACATAACCACAATTGAATTAAGTTTTTTTTTAGAGAATCACAAGTTCTGAGTAACTTGTTTTCATGGAACACAAATCTCACGATTTAGTCAGTTTGCGACAACCCTGACCCAGCGCCAAGTTTGGTGTGGCTTTGGAGGCTCTCTCTGAGTTATTTTTTCCCTCCAGATCATACCACAATTGAAAAGAATCGTTTGGAGGTTTTCACATTTTTTCGAACTTTCGACCGGTGTTAGTTCAGATTTTTGAAAAACAAACCTAGAAAAATCCATAAATTCAAAATACATTTTATGATTAAACTGGAAAATTTTGAGCCCATTTTGCCTAACCGAAATGAAGTTTTGGTATTTTTGCAACTTACATCCAAAGCTTGTTCTGTATTTAAACTACACGTAGAGTAAACTGGGAAATCCCCATCTCATTTTTCGCATTCTATTTAAAATTTTCATAGTGTTTGTAACATTCGGCGAAATATCATGTAACTTTGGAAGTTTACAAAGAAACTTGGAAAAGTACAGTAGCTTAATCCAAGTTCAGTACCGGAATATTTTTTATAGAGTGGAGTTTTCCATTAAATTTGGCCAAAAGTAAAGAAGATATTGAAATTCTCAAAATGATTTCAAGCCGGTCGGATACCAGGAAAAACCCCAGAATAACCGGCCATCTTGAGTAGTGGGTTCGGACTCTTCAAAACGTTGTCAAATGAACAAAATCGTATCATTTGGGTTATTCCAAACAACACACTAAAACTATTGGTTGTCCGTAAATTGTTCTTTGGTTATTGTTAGTGAAACATTGGCCCACAAAGTTATAGTTTTGTTAAATTTGCTCCAACTTATAGCAGCAACCCAGAAAACATGATTTGATATTTCTCGAGTGGCTGATAAACAGTTATTTGCAAGTCAATAGTACCAACATTTTGAGCTGAATACCGGCGTGGCATGGGAGGCTCTCTCTCTAAGTTTTTTCTCCTCAAGATCAGACCACAATTAAACTGAATCCTATGGAGGTTTTCACTTTTTCTGAACTGTTGACAGAAGGTAGTTCAGATTTTTGAGAAAAAAATACTTGAAAAATCCATTGATTCAAACTACATGCTGTGATTAAACTGGAAAATTTTGAGCTCATTTCGCCAAGCTGATTTAAGGTTTTTGTATTTTTTTGTAACTTACAGCCAATACTTGTTCAGTATTTATACTAATCATAGTGACTAAACTAGGAAATCCTCATCTCATCTTTCGCAATCGATTTAGAATTTTCATAGTTTTTGGAACTTTCGGCCAAATATCATCAAACTATGACAATTTACAAACAAAAAACTTGAAAAAATACAGTAGCTTATTCCAAGTTCACTAAGGGAATATTTTTTATAAAGTGGGGTTGTCAAGTCAGTTTGGCCACAAGTAAAGAACAAATTAAAATTTACAAAATGATTTCAAGCCTATCTGATACAAAGAAAAAATCCGTCAATAACTGGCCACCTTGACTAGTGGGTTTGGACTCTTCGAACGATTGTCAAATCAACAAATTCGTATCCTTTGGGTTATTCCAAACCACTTACCCAAATCTATTGGTTCTCTGGAAATAATTCTTTGGTTATTATTTATGAAACCATAGCCCCAAAAGCTGTAGTTTTCTGAAAATTGCTTTAAATTTAAATCAATGACCCAGAAAACATACTTTGATATTTCTCAAGTGGCTGAGAAACAGTTGTTTGCAAGTCAATAGTAGCAATACTTTTAGCTGAATATTGGGGCTCGTGCCAGCACAAAACAGATAAAGAAAATCTTGTTAGGAGGGCTATCGATGTAAGTTGACTGAGTTATCATCGTCGCTCCATGCTTCAAATGTGTGAATGCATGTGTCCCGCGAACAATAATATCCATTCTCACCGCGGAAATGATGTTCAAATGTGTCTCAACAAAATGTCTGCCGATGATGGTGCCGATTCTGATCACCAGAAATGCTGCTCGATGTCTCAACAAGATACTTACGAGTATGATCGAAAACAAGCCCTGACGTACCTCGGCATCACTATGTAGTACATATCTGCTATCGATCAAGGAGCATACACTACAGGAATGGTGGGATACGCCGACGGCCAAACCCTACGCCGAGGGCTTTTTATCGGGGCCATCGGCGTACGGCCTCGCCGGGGCAGCGCCGGAAGACGCCCGTCGGCGTACACTTGCCGTCGGCGTAGAAGATGCAACGCCGAGGGCAGCCGTCGGCGTCAACACGGCCCTCGGCGTAGGCACCAGCGTAGCTGCTGCCCCATCAGCGACGCGACGGCGCGCTCACGGCGTCAGGCTAGACGCCGAGGGCTACCCTCGGCATAGGGCATGGCCCCCCTATGCCGACGGCCACCGTCGGCATATAGGATTTTTTTTTCTTTTTTTCTCTCTGATATTACTTTATATTATTTATTTACTTACTAGTATGAATTATGTAAAAAAAGGTTCTATTTTTTAAGAATTCGACGATGCATTGCATATATATGTAGGTCCCACGGGTGACGCTCTTCGCAGACGGGTCAACCGGAGCCACTAGGCCGAACTTCTGCTATCTATGTACATATGTCCTTAAACATTTAGGAAAAATTCCATTGCTAACCCTAACTCCAACCCTAACCCTAACCGAGGCCATTCCCGCCCTAGGGTTTCCCGCTTCTGCGGGCCAACTTTCTATTTTGCGAACATTTTGGTAACCCTAAACCTCACCCGGATCCTATCCCTAACCCTAACCCTAGGGGTAGATCTGCGGGGTCCCCGCCCTAGGGTTTGGCTAACCTTGCATGTACCCGGCGTTGACGATTTCCGCATACACATGGGCTAGCACTTGGTAAAATACAAGATCTGTATGTGGAAACTCCCACCACGGCTCAAACGGAGCCTATTTTATGGTAAAGTATGACCAATTTATGGTTTCCATGTACATATGTCCTAAACAAACCAAAGCAAGTAAAAAAGTCCATTGGTAAACCCTAGCACGGAGAAAGCTATAGGGGTAGATCTGCGGGGTCCCCGCCCTAGGGTTTTCCAAGATACAGACCATCGGAGCGTCGGAATCCCTGGAAAACTTGCATATGCCCATAACATATGTGTAAAATTGTGATGTAAGGTTTGGCTAACCTTGCATGTACCCGGCGTTGACGATTTCCGCATGCATGGGCTAGCACTTGGTAAAATCCAGGATCTGTATGTGGAAACTCCCGCCACGGCTCAAACGGAGCCTATTTTATGGTAAAATATGCCCAACCTATGGTTTCCATGTACATATGTCCTAAACAAAGCAAAAAAATAAAAAAGTCCATTGGTAAACCCTCGCACGGAGAAAGCTATAGGGGTAGATCTGCGGGGTCCCCGCCCTAGGGTTTTCCAAGATACAAACCACCGGAGCGTCGGAATCGTTGGAAAACTTGTGTGTGTCCACATGGCATGCACAAAAGTGATTTGAGAAGGTTTTATATCCAAGGCTACCCCCAAGGTGTGTCCGGCTTCTCGGACAGGGGTTCCTACACTTAGGCAGATTCTAGATGTATAGGGGGGAACTCCCTCGGAGGTGAACCGGAGAGAAACTTGGGATCATATGGGATGATCCTTGTTACCACATGTACGTATGACCTAACCAAGCTAAAATGGAGGCATATTCCCACCGGGGGACCCCCGATGGGATGCAGTCAAAGGGGTAGACCGCGCGGTCAACAGAACTAGGGTTTCGTCAGAAATCGAGCATCGGATGTAGGGAATGGCCCCAAAACTTGTGTGTGTCCACATGAAATGCACAAAAGTGATTTGAGATGGTTTTATATCCAAGGCTACCCCCGAGTGTGTCCGGCTTTTCGGAAAGGGGTTCCTACACTTAGGCGAGTCACGCATGTATAGGGGGAACTCCCTCGGAGTTGAACCGGAGAGAAACTTGAGATCATATGGGATGATCCTTGTTTCCACATGTACCTGTGACCTAACCAAGCTCAAATGGAGGCATATGCCCACCGGGGACCCCGATGGGATGCGATCAAAGGGTAGACCGCGCGGTCAACAGAACTAGGGTTTCGTCGGAAATCGAGCATCGGATGTAGGGAATGGCCCCAAAACTTGTGTGTGTCCACATGGAATGCACAAAAATGATTTGAGATGGTTTTATATCCAAGGCTACCCCCCCAGGTGTGTCCGGCTTCTCGGACAGGGGGTTCCTACACTTAGGCAGATTCTGCATGTATAGGGGGGAACTCCCTCGGAGTTGAACCGGAGAGAAACTTGAGATCATATGGGATGATCCTTGTTTCCACATGTAATCATGACCTAACCAAGCTCAAATGGAGGCATATGCCCACCGGGGGACCCCCGATGGGATGCGATCAAAGGGGTAGACCGCGCGGTCAACATAACTAGGGTTTCGTCGAAATCGAGCGTCGGATCTAGGGAATGGCCCCAAAACTTGTGTGTGTCCACATGGCATGGCATGCACAAAAGTGATACATTTAAGAACTTAAGACCCACACACGAACCGAAACACTTAAAGAACTACACCCACACACAGGAACCAAAACACTTACAGAACTACACCCACACAGGAACCAAAACACTTAAAGAACTAGACCCACACACAAACCAAAACATTTCAAGAACTACACCCACACACGAACAAAGCACTTAACACTGGGTCGACGCATGACCCGCTAGACACACGGACTCGACACACACACATATTAATCGAAGTCGAAATCTTCATCCTCGCCGGGGTGTCCTGCGAAGCGGTGGTTGTGAGGTTCCACGACCACCGTTCATCATCCTCCCCCCATGTCGACGCCTCTCCTTTGGCGTACTTTGCTTCAACCTCGGCCTTCCTCTGCCGCTTTCCCGCCCTCCTCTCTCTCCTGTACGTCTGCTTGTCCTTCCAGAATGCGCGCTCTGCCTCGACGGCTCCAGGATTGTCTCTGCGCCACTGTGCCATGAACTGCTCGTCCGCCTCGGTGGTATGAATCCGCCGCTGGCCAGACCTGTACCGCCGCGCTTCACCCTGTGAGCGAAGTAGCGGCTCAGTAGAGAGACTCTGAGCTTCCGTCAGAGACCTGACCTCCGGGAAGTTCATTTTGTGGCGCGGCCGGCTGATACGTCTCCAACGTATCGATAATTTCTTATGTTCCATGCTACTTTATTGATGATACCTACATGTTTTATGCACATTATATGTCATATTTATGCATTTTCTGGAACTAACCTATTAACAAGATGCCGAAGAGCCGATTCTGTCGTTTTCTGCTGTTTTTGGTTTCGAAATCCTAGTAAAGAAATATTCTCGGAATTGGACGAAACTTTCGCCCAGGGTCCTATTTTTGCACGAAGCTTCCAGAAGACCGAAGAGATAACGAAGTGGGGCCACGAGGCGGCCAGAGGGTAGGGAGGCGCGGCCCAGGCCTTGGCCGCGCCGACCTAGCCCCTGGGCCCCTCGTGTGGCCCCTCGCGTTGACCCTCCGCCTACTTAAAGCCTCCGTCGCGAAACCCCCAGTACCGAGAGCCACGATACGGAAAACCTTGCGAGACGCCGCCGCCGCGAATCCCATCTCGGGGGATTCAGGAGATCGCCTCCGGCACCCTGCCGGAGAGGGGATTCATCTCCCGGAGGACTCTACACCGCCATGGTCGCCTCCGGAGTGATGAGTGAGTAGTTCACCCCTGGACCATGGGTCCATAGCAGTAGCTAGATGGTCGTCTTCTCCTTGTTGTGCTTCATTGTTGGATCTTGTGAGCTGCCTAACATGATCAAGATCATCTATCCGTAATTCTATATGTTGTGTTTGTCGGGATCCGATGGATAGAGAGTACTATGATTATGGTGATTATCAATCTATTGTTTATGTGTTGTTTATGATCTTGCATGCTCTCCGTTATTAGTAGAGGCTCGGCCAAGTTTTTACTCTTAACTCCAAGAGGGAGTATTTATGCTCGATAGTGGGTTCATGCCTCCATTAAATGCAGGACGATGTGACGAAAGTTCTAAGGTTGTGGATGTGCTGTTGTCACTAGGGATAAAACATTGATGCTATGTCTAAGGATGTAGTTGTTGATTACATTACGCACCATACTTAATGCAATTGTCTGTTGCTTAGCAACTTAATACTGAATGGGGTTCGGATGATAACTCGAAGGTGGACTTTTTAGGCATAGATGCAGCTTGGATGGCGGTCTATGTACTTTGTCGTAATGCCCAATTAAATCTCACTATATTTATCATATCATGTATATGCATTGTTATGCCTTTCTCTATTTGTCAATTGCCCGACTGTAATTTGTTCACCCAACATGCTTTTATCTTATGGGAGAGACACCTCTAGTGAACTGTGGACCCCGGTCCTATTCTTTACATAGCATACAATCTACTTGTTTTACTGTTTTCTTTGAAAACATTTTCCACTCGATACGTTTAATCCTTTGTTACAGCAAGCCGGTGAGATTGACAACCTCACTGTTTCGTTGGGACAAAGTACTTGGGTTGTGTTGTGCAGGTTCCGCGTTGGCGCCGGAATCCCCGGTGTTGCGCCGCATCACATTTCGCGACCATCAACCTTCAACGTGCTTCTTGGCTCCTACTCGGTTCGATTAAACCTTGGTTTCTTTCCGAGGGAAAACTTGCTACCGTGCGCATCATACCTTCCTCTTGGGGTTCCCAACGAACGTGTGAGTTACATGCCATCAAGCTCTTTTTCCGGCGCCGTTGTCGGGAGATCAAGACACGCCGCAAGGGGAGTCTCCACTTCTCAATCTCTTTACTTTGTTTTTGTCTTGCTTTATTTTATTTACTACTTTGTTTGCTGCACCTAAACAAAACACAAAAAAATTAGTTGCTAGTTTTACTTTATTTATTGTCTTGCTCTCTATATCAAAAACACAAAAAAAATAGTTACTTGCATTTACTTTATCTAGTTTGTTTTATTTACTATTGCTAAAATGAATACTCCTGAAAATACTAAGTTGTGTGACTTCACAAATGCAAATAATAATGATTTCCTATGCACACCTATTGCTCCACCTGCTACTACAGCAGAATTCTTTGAAATTAAACCTCTTTACTAAATCTTGTTATGAGAGATCAATTTTCTGGTGTTAGTTCTGATGATGCTGCTGCCCATCTCAATAATTTTGTTGAACTTTGTGAAATGCAAAAGTATAAAGATGTAGATGGTGATATTATTAAATTGAAAGTGTTTCCTTTCTCATTAAGAGGAAGAGCTAAAGATTGGTTGCTATCTTTGCCTAGGAATAGTATTGATTCATGGACTAAATGCAAGGATGCTTTTATTGGTAGATATTATCCTCCCGCTAAAATTATATCTTTGAGAAGTAGCATAATGAATTTTAAACAATTAGATACTGAACATGTTGCTCAAGCATGGGAGAGAATGAAAACTTTGGTAAAGAATTGCCCAACCCATGGATCGACTACTTGGATGATCATCCAAACCTTCTATGCAGGACTAAATTTTTCTTCGCGGAATTTATTGGATTCAGCTGCTGGAGGTACCTTTATGTCCATCACATTGGGGGCGGCTACAAAACTTCTTGATGATATGATGATAAATTACTCTGAATGGCACACTGAAAGAGCTCCACAAGGTAAGAAGGTAAATTCTCGTTGAAGAAACCTCTTCCTTGAGTGATAAGATTGATGTGATTATGTCTATGCTTGTGAATGGTAGATCTAAGGTTGATCCAAATAATGTTCCTTTAGCTTCATTGGTTGCTCAAGAAGAAAATGTTGATGTGAATTTCATTAAAAATAATAATTTCAACAACAATGCTTATAGGAACAACTCGGGAATAATTATAGGCCATATCCTTCTGCTAATGGTAATGGTTATGGTAATTCTTATGGGAATTCTTACAACAATAATAGGAATGTACCCTCTGGTCTTGAAGCTATGCTTAAAGAATTTATTAGTACACAAACCGCTTTTAACAAATCTGTTGAGGAAAAGCTTGATAAAATTGATACTATTGCTTCTAGAGTTGATAGACTTGCCTCTGATGTAAATCTTTTAAAATTGAAAGTTATGCCTAATAATGATATTGATAATAAGATTACTACTACAGCAAATGCCATCCAAGTTAGAATTAATGAAAATATAAGATTAATGGCTGAACTGCGTGCTAGGTGGGATAGAGAAGAAAATGAAAAACTAGCTAAAGAGAATAATGTAGCTAAAGTTTGGACTATTACCACCACTAGTAATGCTAATTCTTCACATGTTGCTGCACCTCCTACTATCAATGGTAAAATAATTGGTGTTGGCAATGTTTCTACTCCTAGTGCAAAGCGAACAAAACTGCCTCGAAATTGCTAAAACCGCTGAAACCGCTTGTGATAAAACCGCTGAAATTTTTTCCAACCTTGGGAACAATGATCCCATTGCTGTAGCTCATAATGATTTAGATTTTGATGATTGCCACATCTCTGAAGTTATAAAGTTCTTACAAAAACTTGCTAAAAGTCCTAATGCTAGTGCTATAAATTTAGCCTTTACAAAACATATTACAAATGCTCTCATAAAAGCTAGAGAAGAGAAACTAAAACTTGAAACTTCTATTCCTAGAAAGTTAGAAGATGGTTGGGAGCCCATCATTAAAATGAAATTCAATGACTTTGAATGTAATGCTTTATGTGATCTTGGTGCAAGTATTTCGTTATGCCTAAAAAGATTTATGATATGCTTGACTTGCCACCATTGAAGAATTGTTATTTGGATGTTAATCTTGCTGATAATGTTAAAAAGAAACCTTTGGGGAGGATTGATAATGTGCATATTACGGTTAACAATAACCTTGTCCCCGTTGATTTTGTTGTCTTGGATATCGAATGCAATGCATCTTGTCCAATTGTGTTGGGAAGACCTTTTCTTCGAACCGTTGGTGCTCGTTATTGATATGAGGGAAGGTAATATTAAATATCAATTTCCTCTCAAGAAAGGTATGGAACACTTCCCTAGAAAGAGAATGAAGTTGCCTTTTGATTCTATTATTAGAACAAGTTATGATGTTGATGCTTCATCTCTCGATGTTACTTGATTTGCACTTTCTGCGCCTAGCTGAAAGGCGTTAAAGAAAAGCGCTTATGGGAGACAACCCATGTTTTTACCTACAGCAATTTTTTGTTTTGTTGAGTCTTGGAAGTTGTTTACTACTGTAGCAACCTCTCCTTATCATGTTTTTGTGCCAAGTAAAGTTTCTATGTCAAAGTTGATGTTATATTTGGGATTGCTGCGCAGAAACAGCATTGCTGTCTGTCACGAATCTGGGCACAGTTCTCTGTAGAAAATTCAAAAAAATCTGCCAATTTACGGGCGTGATCCTCAGATATGTACGCAACTTTCATTAGTTTTGAGTTTTTCCATTTGAGCAAGTCTGGTGCCATCTTTAAATTCGTCTTTACGGACTGTTCTGTTTTTGACAGATTCTACCTTTTATTTCGCATTGCCTCTTTTGCTATGTTGGATTTATTTCTTTGATCCATTAATGTCCAGTAGCATTATGCAATGTCCAGAAGTGAAAATAATGATTGTGTCACCTCTGAATGTGTGAATTATTAATTGTGCACTAACCCTCTAATGAGTTTGCTTGAAGTTTGGTGTGAAGGAAGTTTTCAAGGGTCAAGAGAGGAGAATGATATACTATGATCAAGAGGAGTGAAAGCTCTAAGCTTGGGGATGCCCCCGTGGTTCACCCCTGCATATTTTAAGAAGACTCAAGCGTCTAAGCTTGGGGATGCCCAAGGCATCCCCTTCTTCATCGACAACATCATCAGGTTCCTCCCCGAAACTATATTTTTATTCAATCACATCTTGTGTTCTTTACTTGGAGCGTCGGTTTGTTTTTATTTTTGTTTTTGTTTGAATAAAATGGATCCTAGCATTCACTTTGTGGGAGAGAGACACGCTCCGCTGTTGCATATGGACACATGTGTCCTTAGGCTTTACTCATAATGTTCAAGGCGAAGTTTCTTCTTCGTTAAATTGTTATATGGTTGGAATTGGAAAATGCTACATGTAGTAATTCTAAAATGTCTTGGATAATGTGATACTTGGCAATCGTTGTGCTCATGTTTAAGCTCTTGCATCATATGCTTTGCACCTATTAATGAAGAAATACATAGAGCTTGCTAAAATTTGATTTGCATATTTGGTCTCTCTAAGGTCTAGATAATATCTAGTATTGAGTTTTGAACAACAAGGAAGACAAGTGTAGAGTCTTATAATGTTTACAATATGTCTTTTATGTGAGTTTTTGCTGCACCTGTTCATCCTTGAGTTTGCTTCAAATAACCTTGCTAGCCTAAACCTTGTATCGAGAGGGAATACTTCTCATGCATCCAAAATTCTTGAGCCAACTACTATGCCATTCGTGTCCACCATACCTACCTACTACATGGTATTTCTCCGCCATTCCAAAGTAAATTGCTTGAGTGCTACCTTTAAAATTCCTCTCATGCAACCCTGCAACCACAAAACAAGAAGTCTCTTGTGTCCCCAACACACCTAATAGGTGTACTAGTTCGGCGAAGAGATAGTGAAATACAAGTGGTATGAATGAATATGAGCAGTAGTATGGCGCCAGAAAAGTGCTTGCTGGCGTGCAGTTGATGGTAGTAATATTGCGGGAAGTAAACATGCAGTAGTAACGCAGCAGTAGTAACGCAGTAAAACAGTAACAAGCAGCGATAGCAGTATTTAGGAACAAGGCCTAGGGAATAGACTTTCACTAGTGGACACTCTCAACATTGATCACATAACAGTAATAGATAAATGCATACTCTACACTCTCTTGTTGGATGATGAACACATTGCGTAGGATTACACGAACCCTCAATGCCGGAGTTAACAAGCTCCACAATTCAATGTTCATATTTAAATAACCTTAGAGTGCATGAAAGATCGAAACGACTAAACCAAGAACTAACATAGCATGCACACTGTCACCGTCACGCTTATGTAGGAGGAATAATATACATCAATACTATCATAGCAATAGTTAACTTCGCAATCTACAAGAGATCATGATCATAGCATAAACCAAGTACTAACACGAGTGCACACACGGTCACCATTACACCGTGTAGGAGGAATAAAACTACTTTAATAACATTGCTAGAGTAGCACATAGATAAATTGTGATACAAAACACATTGCAATCATAAAGAGATATAAATAAGCACTTCACTACGCCATTCATAACAGTGAATAAGTATTCTGTGAAATATAGCCTAAGAGACCCACACGGTGCACACACTCGTCACCTTTACACACGTGGGACAAGGAGTCTCCGGAGATCACATAAGTAAAACCCACTTGACTAGCATAATGACATCTAGATTACAAGCATCATCATATGAATCTCAATCATGTAAGGCAGCTCATGAGATTATTGTATTGAAGTACATAGAGAGAGATGAACCACATAGCTACCGGTACAGCCCCGAGCCTCGATGGAGAACTACTCCCTCTTCATGGGAGCAAGCAGCGGTGACGAAGATGGCGGTGGAGATGGCAGCGGTGTCGATGGAGAAGCCTTCCGGGGGCACTTCCCCGTCCGGCAGGGTGCCGGAACAGAGACTCCTGTCCCCCAGATCTTGGCTTTGCGATGGCGGCGGCTCTGGAAGGTTTCACGTACCGTGGCTTCCTCTGTCGGGATTTTTAGGTCAGGGACCTTATATAGGCGAAAGGGCAGCCTCGGAGGGGGCCTGGGGCCACCACACCATAGGTTGGCGCGGCCAGGGCCCGAGCCGCGCCACCCTATCATCCGGGGCCCACAGGGGCCTCCTCCGGCGGCTCTCGGGTGTTCCGGATGCTTCCGGGCAAAATAGGAACTCGGGCGTTGATTTCGTCCAATTCCGAGAATATTTCGTTACTAGGATTTCGAAACCAAAAACAGCAGAAAACGAGAACCGGCACTTCGGCATCTTGTTAATAGGTTAGTTCCGTAAAATGCGTAAATACGACATATAATGTGCATAAAACATGTAGATATCATCAATAAAGTAGCATGGAACATAAGAAATTATCGATACGTTGGAGACGTATCGGCATCCCTAAGCTTAGTTCTCGCTCGTCCCGAGCAGGTAAAACGATAACAAAGATAATTTCTGAAGTGACATGCCATCATAATCTTGATCATACTATTTGTAAACATATGTAATGAATGCAGCGATCAAAACAATGGTAATGACATGAGTAAACAAGTGAATCATAAAGCAAAGACTTTTCATGAATAGTACTTCAAGACAAGCATCAATAAGTCTTGCATAAGAGTTAACTCATAAAGCAATAAATCAAAGTAAAGGTATTGAAGCAACACAAAGGAAGATTAAGTTTCAACGGTTGCTTTCAACTTATAACATGTATATCTCATGGATATTGTCAACATAAAGTAATATAACAAGTGCAATATGCAAGTATGTAGGAATCAATGCACAGTTCACACAAGTGTTTGCTTCTTAAGGTGGAGGGAGATAGGTAAACTGACTCAACAATAAAAGTAAAAGAAAGGTCCTTCAAAGAGGAAAGCATCGATTGCTATATTTGTGCTAGAGCTTTTATTTTGAAAACATCAAGAGAGCATCAAAGTAAAGTTTTGAGAGGTGTTTGTTGTTGTCAACGAATGGTAGCGGGTACTCTAACTACCTTGCCAGACAAACCTTCAAAGAGCGGCTCCCATTTTATTTTATTTTTGGGTGGCACTCCTTCCAACCTTTCTTTCACAAACCATGGCTAACCGAATCCTCGGGTGCCCGCCAACAATCTCATACCATGAAGGAGTGCCTTTTTATTTTAGTTTTATTTAGATGACACTCCTCCCCACCTTTGCTTTCTCAAGCCATGGCTAACCGAATCCTTCGGGTGCCGTCCAACAATCACATACCATGGAGGAGTGTCTATTTTTGTTAATTAATTTGGGACCGGGAATCCCATTGCCGCCTCTTTTTGCAAATTTATTGGATAAGCGGATGAAGCCACTAGTCCATTGGTGAAAGTTGCCCAACAAGATTGAAAGATAAACACCAGATACTTCCTCATGAGCTATAAAACATTGACACAAATAAGGGGTAATAACTTTTGAATTGTTTAAAGATAGCACTCAAGCAATTTACTTTGGAATGGCGGAGAAATACCATGTAGTAGGTAGGTATGGTGGACACAAATGGCATAGTGGTTGGCTCAAGGATTTTGGATGCATGAGAAGTATTCCCTCTCGATACAAGGTTTAGGCTAGCAAGGTTATTTGAAACAAACACAAGGATGAACCGGTGCAGCAAAACTCACATAAAAGACATATTGTAAACATTATAAGACTCTACACCGTCTTCCTCGTTGTTCAAAACTCAATACTAGAAATTATCTAGACCTTAGAGAGACCAAATATGCAAACCAAATTTTAGCAAGCTCCATGTATTTCTTCATTAATGGGTGCAAAGTATATGATGCAAGAGCTTAAACATGAGCACAACAATTGCCAAGTATCACATTATCCAAGACATTTTACCAATTACTACATGTAGCATTTTCCAATTCCAACCATATAATAATTTAACGAAGAGGAAACTTCGCCATGAATATTATGAGCTAAGAACACATGTGTTCATACGAACCAGCGGAGCGTGTCTCTCTCCCACACAAGGATGAACTTATTCAGAGAACTAAGATAACAAAACAAAAATAAAAGCACAAAGACACTCCAAGTAAAGTACATAAGATGTGACCGAATAAAAATATAGTTTCAAGAGAAGGAACCTGATACTTTGTCGATGAAGAAGGGGATGCTTTGGGCATCCCCAAGCTTAGACGCTTGAGTCTTCTTAAAATATGCAGGGATGAACCACGGGGGCATCCCCAAGCTTAGAGCTTTCACTCCTCTTGATCATAGTATATCATACTCCTCTCTTGACCCTTGAAAACTTCCTTCACACCAAACTTCAAGCAAACTCATTAGAGGGTTAGTGCACAATTAATAATTCACACATTCAGAGGTGACACAAACATTCTTTTCACTTCTGGACATTGCATAAAGCTACTGGACATTAATGGATCAAAGAAATTCATCCAACATAGCAAAAGAGGCAATGCGAAATAAAAGGCAGAATCTGTCAAAAACAGAACAGTCCGTAAAGACGAATTTTAAGATGGCACCAGACTTGCTCAAATGGAAAAACTCAAAACTAATGAAAGTTGCGTACATATCTGAGGATCACGCTCGTAAATTGGCAGATTTTTTCGAATTTTCTACAGAGACTTGTGCCCAGATTCGTGACAGACAGCAATGCTGTTTCGCGCAGCGATCCCAAATATAACATCAACTTTAACATAGAAACTTTACTTGGCACAAAAACATGATAAGGAGAGGTTGCTACAGTAGTAAACAACTTCCAAGACTCAAATATAAAACAAAGTACTGTAGTAAAAAAAAACACATGGGTTATCTCCCAAGAAGTTCTTTCTTTATAGCCATTAAGATGGGCTTAGCAGTTTTAACGATGCACTCGCAAGAAATAGAAGTTGAAGCAAAAGAGAGCATCAAGAGGCAAATTCAAAACACATTTAAGTCTAACATGCTTCCTATGCATAGGAATCTTGTAAATAAACAAGTTCATGAAGAGCAAAGTAACAAGCATAGGAAGACAAAACAAGTGTAGCTTCAAAAATTTCAGCACATAGAGAGGTGTTTTAGTAAGATGAAAATTTTTACAACCATATTTTCCTCTCTCATAATAACTTTCAGTAGCATCATGAGCAAACTCAACAATATAACTATCACATAAAGCATTCTTAACATGAGTCTCATGCATAAAATAATTACTACTCCCAACATAAGCATAGTCATTCTTATTAATTGTAGTGGGAGCAAATTCAACAAAGTAGCTATCAAATATAGGAGGTATATTGTAATCATAATCAAATTTATCCTCCATAACAGGTGGTAACAAAAGACTACTATCATTATAATCATCATAAATGGGAGGCAAAGTATCATCAAAGTAAATTTTCTCCTCAATGCTTGGGGGACTAAAAATATCATGCTCATCAAAACCAGCTTCCCCAAGCTTAGAATTTTCCATATCATTAACAACAATGGTGTTCAAAGCATTCATATTAATATGTTCCATGGGTTTTTTAATTTTCGCATCAAACCATCCATGTCTTAAATCAGGAAATAGAATAAAAAGGTCATTGTTGTCCATTATGCCTAACTAGTGTAAACAAGAAACCAAATGTCGCAATTGCAGAGTCTAAAGGAAATAGCTTCGAGCACACACACAATGGCGCCGAAAAGTACTCGTTACCCGGAACCGAAGTATGAGTGCCTTTTACCTTTCCTCCCGGCAACGGCGCCGGAAAAGTGCTTGATGTCTACGGGTGCTTCTATTCTTGTAGACGAGTGTTGGGCCTCCAAGAGCAGAGGTTTGTAGAACAGCAGCAAGTTTCCCTTAAGTGGATTACCCAAGGTTTATCGAACTCAGGGAGGAAGAGGTCAAAGATATCCCTCTCATGCAACCTTGCAACCACAAAACAAGAAGTCTCTTGTGTCCCCAACACACCTAATAGGTGTACTAGTTCGGCGAAGAGATAGTGAAATACAAGTGGTATGAATGAATATGAGCAGTAGTATGGCGCCAGAAAAGTGCTTGTCAGCGTGCGGTTGATGGTAGTAATATTGCGGGAAGTAAACATGCAGTGAGTAACGCAGCGTAGTAACGCAAGTAAAACGAGTAACAAGCAGCGATAGCGATATTTAGGAACAAGGCCTAGGGAATAGACTTTCACTAGTGGACACTCTCAACTTTGATCACATAACGTAATAGATAAATGCATACTCTACACTCTCTTGTTGGATGATGAACACATTGCGTAGGATTACACGAACCCTCAATGCCGGAGTTAACAAGCTCCACAATTCAATGTTCATATTTAAATAACCTTAGAGTGCATGAAAGATCGAAACGACTAAACCAAGAACTAACATAGCATGCACACTCGTCACCTTCACGCTTATGTAGGAGGAATAATACACATCAATACTATCATAGCAATAGTTAACTTCGCAATCTACAAGAGATCATGATCATAGCATAAACCAAGTACTAACACGAGTGCACACACTCGTCACCATTACACCGTGTAGGAGGAATAAAACTACTTTAATAACATTGCTAGAGTAGCACATAGATAAATTGTGATACAAAACACATTGCAATCATAAAGAGATATAAATAAGCACTTCACTACGCCATTCATAACAGTGAATAAGTATTCTCGTGAAATATAGCCTAAGAGACCCACACGGTGCACACACTCGTCACCTTTACACACGTGGGACAAGGAGTCTCCGGAGATCACATAAGTAAAACCCACTTGACTAGCATAATGACATCTAGATTACAAGCATCATCATATGAATCTCAATCATGTAAGGCAGCTCATGAGATTATTGTATTGAAGTACATAGAGAGAGATGAACCACATAGCTACCGGTACAGCCCCGAGCCTCGATGGAGAACTACTCCCTCTTCATGGGAGCAGCAGCGGTGACGAAGATGGCGGTGGAGATGGCAGCGGTGTCGATGGAGAAGCCTTCCAGGGGCACTTCCCCGTCCGGCAGGGTGCCGGAACAGAGACTCCTGTCCCCCAGATCTTGGCTTTGCGATGGCGGCGGCTCTGGAAGGTTTCACGTACCGTGGCTTCCTCTGTCGGGATTTTTAGGTCAGGGACCTTATATAGGCGAAAGGGCAGCCTCGGAGGGGGCCTGGGGCCACCACACCATAGGCTGGCGCGGCCAGGGCCCAGGCCGCGCCACCCTATCATCTGGGGCCCACAGGGGCCTCCTCTGGCGGCTCTCGGGTGTTCTGGATGCTTCCGGGCAAAATAGGAACCTGGGCGTTGATTTCGTCCAATTCCGAGAATATTTCGTTACTAGGATTTCTGAAACCAAAAACAGCAAAAAC
>NC_061510.1:396621851-396660501 GCF_022539505.1 Lolium rigidum | reverse complement strand
ATTGTGCAGCTATATGCTCGCTCGGCGAAGTCTCGGCATCATGAAGTCTCTTCCTAAGATCTTCGACACCAGCAGCATCAGTCTTGGCCTTGTCAGCCTCTGCTCTAGCTTGAATAGCATCTGATTCGGCCTTCTTACGAGCCTCTTCACTTTGCTCTAATTTCTGAGCAAGTGTATTGGCACGCTCGTTGACCTTCGCCAGATTTTCTGCCAAGAAAGTTAAAATTTAGTTAAAAACATTGACAGCAAAGGAGTAAAAAGGCAGGTACAAAAAGAAGCAGCAAGGCCTTACCTTCAGCTTTACTGGCATATTCACGGTACCCAATGAATTGAGCACCGATACGAATAAGCTCTTTGATCATAGGCTGTTTAAAAAAAAGGGACAAAGAAAGAAAATGTCGGTATGAGAAAAATATAATGGCACACAGAAGTAAACAGAGGAAGTATAAACAGTGACAAGAATATTAAGAACTTACATCATCCAAGAGAGGGTTAGAGGAGCTACTCAATTGGAGAGTAGGCTCCACGATTGTTTCAGTCCTTGCCCTTTTTGGTGAAGGGACAAGGGGGCTTGAAGGAGGAGTAGAAGCGCCGACGTTATGTGGAGGAGGCGAGGATTCTTCTCCTTCAAATGGCGGCTCCGAAACAACTAGAGTATGTGACGTACTCGTTCGAGCAGTCACATCAGCAGCTGGTACTTCTTCCTCATCATCACTACGATAAAATGTTGGTAGCATAAAAAGCAAGATAGACAAAAATCTTCGAGTACAAAAATAAAAAAGAAAAAAGAAAGAGAGGGAACTCACGAACTGATGAGGCTCTCGAGGTATGGATCATAAGCTGCCTTCTGATGTGAAGGAACAGCTTCTTCGGGTTTGGAGGTACCGGAATCTTCGACATCATTCCTTTTCCTTTTGTTCTTTGGAGAAATAGCAGGAGGAGGAGGAGATTGTGCCGATGCAGTACCTTCAGAGGCAGCCTCCTTTTCAATAGATCCCGCAGATTTTCGAGAATCTGCGGGCTCATTCGCAAAAGAGGGGGCATCTTGGTTGTCGTCAGTAACAATGGCCCTTTCTTCGACATCTCCACCCTCAGGAAGGGGAGGAAGCGAGACAAGATTTGGATGATTCTATATAAAAACAAGGGAAGATGTCAACAAAGGAGATATAAAAAGATAGCAACACAATAACAAATCAATCGACAAAATTTACCTTGGGAAGCGCATTGTCGGCGCTGTACGGTTTTACACGACAAGAAGAAGGGACAGAATCTTTTTTGCTGAGAGAGGAGATTTTTCGGAAAAGTTTTTCTAAATCCTTGACCTCCAAATCCACCGACAACCGATCTGCATCCTCGTCTCCAGCATACTTCCAGAGAGGATTTTTGCGAGCCTGAAGAGGCTGCACTCTGATTCTAAGGAAATACGCTGTGATTTGGATACCTGACAATTCTTCGCCGCGAGTATTTTGCAACTCATGGATGCGAGTCATCAAGGCCTCTGTCGAAGCTTTTTCTTCTTCGGTAGCTTCTGCATCCCAAGAACGGCGACGAAGGATTTTCTCGGCACCATCAAACGGAGGGATGTTGTCTTCAGCACATCCATGGTTTTCCTCCTGAATGTACAACCACTTCTTGCGCCACCCTTGAACTGAGTCAGGGAGTTTGACGTCAAAGTAATCGATAGTGGGGCGCACAGAAATAACAACGCCGCCTATATTATAGGCGACATTGGGAGAGCCATTGCGGCGACAAAATAAAATGCGCTTCCATAGCGCCCAGTTAGGCGAGACGCCAAGGAAGGCTTCACAGAGAGTGATGAAAATGGAAATATGGAGGATAGAATTTGGCGTGAGGTGGTGGAGTTGAAGACCATAAACAAAAAGCAATCCACAGAGAAAAGGATGAATGGGGGCGGAAAGACCGCGGATAAGATGGTCGACAAAACTTACCCGATACCCCATTGGAGGGGTTGGGTAGCTTTCTTCACTAGGGAAGCACAACGCCTTAGGCTTCTTGCTAATCTCTAGTTTCTTCAAAAGATTGAGGTCCTGAGTGGAACTCATGGACCTTTCCCACTCCGACGTTCCGAGGTCCACGGCAGCCATTGACGATTCAGGAGTACTGTGCTTGGTCGATCGACGCGGTGGCATCAACAATGGCGCAGGAGTACAGTTTGAAGAGGATGGGCGTAGGAAGCCGTGGGGCGCAGGAGAAGGTTTTGTGAAGGAGAGCAGGAGAGCGGCGCGAGTGGAAGTGCTCGAGGAAGAAGAAGAAGATCTTATATAGAGGTGCGACGAAGCGGCGGACCGTAGGATGGAAACAATGTATGACAGATGATAACCACGTGGACACAAGGGTAAAAAAGTATTTTGATATTGGAGAAGTTACGGCACGTACGCCAGGAAAAGAGGAGGACGTGTGTCCCCCACTTACACGACGTGTCAGGACAATGGGTAATTTGGGCCCGCAAGGCAGTGAGAGAAAACTTCTCGCCATTTTCGGAGTCGCAATCGTGGCTATCGTCAGCAATAACGTCACCTTGTCAGAGAGAAAAAATCGACTCAACAGCGGCATAAAACGGCGACATGAAAAAAATATCAGAGAGCCTTTGATCAAATACAAGTTTTTGATCAAATGCTCGGGGGCTACTTTGAAAAAATAAAAAGATCAAGCAAGTCAAAATAGTAATGACATGAGCCTATGATCGAATACAAATATTTGTTCATAGCTTCGGGGGCTATTCCCATCTGGAGCGTTGTTCGCGCACCCGAGAAATAATAAAACTTCGGGAGAGAAAGAGAATATAGCGGCATAAAGCGTGGAGCCTACAACCAAGCACAAGTCCTTGGCTGTAGCCTCGGGGGCTACTCCCATCGGGAACGCTGTTCGCGTGCCCGATGAAATTATGCAAAGAAGAAAGACAAAAGAGCAACAAAGTATATTTCGAGTTACAAGTAACTCTGCATATACTCCCATCGGGAGAGCAATATAAGTCATCTTTGACTCAATAAAATGTGCCATTCCAACAGCCGAATAAGCACTCGACAGTATATTCTCAGAACGCCAAAGTTGCGATTAATTTCTGAATGCCGCAAACATTTGCGAAGGTAAGACCCCAGATCCGTTCTGTGCGGCGTGGCGCCGTCTCTGACGTCGGTTTGCTACTTTTATCCGTATCAACAGATACGAAGAAAAATCCTAACGGACGCGTTAGGTACCCGATAAATATAACTGGGACTCGACAGAATGGTAAGACCTTAAGCGACACTCGTCGAAGTTTACACCAGTATCCCAAGATCATGTCCAGGGACGTGATTTTGAAGTAGGTTTTTGCGGATTGCCACTAGAGCAGTTAACTAGTACCTGATCCGTCAGATGAACTAGCCCCAACTACCATTATCCCTGTACAATATAGAAATTTATGTGAAGAAATAAAGAAAGATATTGAATTGTCAGATAAAAATAAACAGTGGAGATTTTCCCTGACTCTACGATTCAAGCAAAATCTCGGGGGCTACTGACATAGGCATCCCCAATGGGCCTGCCAACGATGGTGCCCGGGGTTTACTGAAGGCCCACTACCCGAAGAATAAGAAGACTCGGAAGACCAAGACATTGTTAAGGAAAACTAGAGTTGTAATAGGAAGCATTATTTGTAATCTTGCGGGAGGAGTTAGAAACCTACCCGGACTCTGTAACTTGTACAATACGAGGCCCTCGGCTCCACCTCCTATATAAGGGGGAGTCGAGGGACGCAGAAGGGATCGAATCATTGTCTCTCAAACCCTAGTTTTTACGTCGTCGAGTACTTTTCGGCTGAAACCTTCGAGATCTACTTGCCCTCTACATCTAACGAAACCCTAGTCTACAATCTGTAGGCATTGACAAGTTAATACCTTGTCACCATGCGCGTTGCAAATGGATCCAAAGTCGATGTGATCGCTGTCGGCACACTTCCTCTACATCTACCTTCGGGATTAGTTTTAAGCCTCAATAATTGTTATTTTATACCCGCGTTGAGCATGAACATTATATCTGGATCTTGTTTAATGCAAGACGGTTATTCATTCAAGTCTGAGAATAATGGTTGTTCTATTTTTATGAATAATATCTTTTATGGTCAAGCACCTGAAAAGAATGGCTTATTTACGTTAGATCTCGATAGTAGTGATACACATATACATAACATTGATGCTAAGCGAATTAAATTGAATGATAATTCTACTTATATGTGGCATTGTCGTCTTGGTCATATTGGAGTGAAACGCATGAAGAAACTCCATACCGACGGATTACTTGAATCACTTGACTTTGAGTCACTTGATAGATGCGAAGCATGTCTAATGGGAAAAATGACTAAGACTCCATTCTGCGGTATTATGGAGCGAGCTACCGACTTATTGGAAATCATACATACCGATGTGTGCGGACCGATGAGTGTAGCATCGCGCGGTGGTTATTGTTATGTTCTAACCTTCACGGATGATCCGAGTAGATATGGGTATATCTATTTCATGAAACATAAATCCGAAACTTTTGAGAAGTTTAAGGAATTCCAAAGTGAAGTAGAAAATCAACGTAACAAGAAGATTAAATTTCTACGATCTGATCGCGGAGGTGAATATCTGAGTTATGAGTTTGGCATGCATTTAAAGAAATGCGGAATACTTTCACAATTGACACCGCCGGGAACACCACAACGAAACGGTGTGTCCGAACGTCGTAATCGAACTCTCTTAGATATGGTTCGTTCTATGATGTCTCTTACTGATTTGCCGTTATCATTTTGGAGTTATGCATTAGAGACAGTGATGACCCACAAGTATAGGGGATCGCAACAGTCTTCGCGGGAAGTAAAACCCAATTTATTGATTCGACACAAGGGGAGGTAAAGAATACTTATAAGCCTTAACAACTGAGTTGTCAATTCAGTTGCACCTGGAAAAGCACTAGTAACAGGGGTGATGTGAAAGTAGCAGTGATATGAGAGCAGTAGTAACGATAACACGGCAGCGAGTAATAGTGATATGAGAGCAATGGCACCAGAAAACAGTTGATACTACTTCCAATGACATGTAGAACAGGTATATGATGATGAAAGATGGACCGGGGTTCCCAGCGATCTACACTAGTGGTAACTCTCCAATAACAAGTGACAAGTGTTGGGTGAACAAATTACAGTTGGGCAATTGATAGGAATCAAAGCATTAAGATAGAACATCCAGATCATTAATTATGTAGGCATGTTTTCCAATTATAGTCGTACGTGCTCGCAATGAGAAACTTGCACAACATCTTTTGTCCTACCAGCCGGTGGCAGCCGGGCCTCAAGGGAAACTACTCGGATATTAAGGTACTCCTTTTAATAGAGCACCGGAGCAAAGCATTAACACTCCGTGAAAACATGTGTCCCTCACATCACCGCCATCCCCTCCGGTTGTCCCGATTTACGTCACTTCGGGGCCTTTGGTTCCGGACAGTGACATGTGCATACAACTTGTAGATACAATCTAAGCAATAAGTATAGAGCTCAAATCTAAGATCATGCCACTCGGGCCCTAGTGACAAGCATTAAGAATAACAAGATTGCAGCAACAATAACTTCACAAACTTTATAGATAGACTAATCATAATGTATCATCCATCGGATCCCAACAAACACAACACCGATTACATCGGATGAATCTCAATCATGTAAGGCAGCTCATGAGATCATTGTATTGAAGTACATGGAGGAGAGAATACCAACTAGCTATCGCTAGAACCCGTAGTCCATGGGGGAACTACTCACGGAGCACGATGGAGGCGGTGGCGTTGATGGAGATGGCTTCAGGGGCACTTCCCCGTCCCGGCAGGTGCCGGAACGAGAGAGTTCTGTCCCCCGAATTGGAGTTTCGCGATGGTGGCGGCGCCCACGGAGTCTTTCACGGAGTTTCGTCAAGTGGTACGGTGTTTTTAGGTCGAAAGGGGTTTTATAGGCGAAGAGGCGGCGCGGGGGGTGCACAGGGGCGCCACACCATAGGCCGGCGCGGGCCCGGGCCAGGCCGCGCCGCCCTATGGTCCGGTGGCCCTCCGGCCCCTCTCCGACTCTTCTTCGGTGTTCGGAGCCTCCCGGGAAAAATAGGATGTTTGGTCTTCGTTTCGTCGAATTCCGAGAATATTGCCCGAACAGCCTTTTCGGAACCAAAAACGAGCAGAAAACGAGGACCGGCACTTGTGGCATCTTGTTAATAGGTTAGTTCCGGAAAATGCATGAAATCATCATAAAGTGCAAGCAAAACATGTAAGTATTGTCATAAAACAAGCATGGAACGACGGAAATTATGGATACGTCGGGGACGTATCGGACGGCCGCATTCACTTTAAATAGAGCACCATCAAAATCCGTTGAAACGACACCGTATGAATTATGGTTTAATAAGAAACCTAAGTCTGTCGTTCCTGAAAGTTTGGGGTTGCGAAGCCTATGTAAAAAAGTTACAACCGGACAAGCTAGAACCCAAAGCGGAGAAATGCGTCTTCATAGGATACCCTAAGGAAACTATAGGGTACACTTTCTATCACGGATCCGAAGGCAAGATCTTTGTTGCTAAGAACGGAACATTTCTTGAGAAAGAATTTCTCACTAAAGAAGTGACTTGGAAGAAAAGTAGAACTCGATGAGATTGAAGAATCTCTGCTCGTTGATCGAGTAGCGCAGCATGCGGAAGATGTTCCTGTGCCGCCTACACCGGCAACGAGAGGAAGCTAATGATAATGATCATGAAACTTCAAATGATACAACTATCGAACCTCGCGGATCGACAAGGGAACGTGCCACTCCTGATTGGTATGATCCTTGTCTAAATGTCATGATTGTGGATAACAATGATGAAGACCACCGCGACGTATGAAGAAGCGATGATGAGCCCGAGATTCCAACAAATGGAAAGAAGCCATGAAATCCGAAATGGGATCCATGTATGATAACAAAGTATGGACTTTGGTAGACTTACCTGATAGCCGAAAGGCTGTCGAGAATAAATGGATCTTCAAGAGAAAAACAGATGCTGATGGTAATATTACTGTCTATAAAGCTCGACTTGTCGCAAAGTGATCCAGGAATGGAACACTGGACAACGGTCAAGAATATCCTGAAGTACTTGAAAATAACTAAGGATATGTTTCTTTGTTATGGAGGTGACCAAAAGCTCGTTGTAACAAGTTACACCGATGCAAGTTGGAACACTGATCCTGATGACTCTAAGTCACGATCCGGGTACGTGTTTATATTGAATGGTGCTGCGGTAAGTCGGGCAAGCTCGAAGCGAGTGCACGGTGGCGAAATCCTCAACGGAATCGGAGTACATAGCGGCTTCAGAGGCTTCATCAGAAGCGGTATGGATGAAGAGGTTCATTATAGAGCTCAGTGTGGTTCCTAGTGCATTGGACCCACTAGTCATCTACTGTGACAACATGGGTGCCATCGCCAATGCACAAGAACCAAGGTCACACAAGAGGCTGAAGCATATCAAGCTGCGTTATCATTCGATTCACGAGTACATCGAAGATGGAGAAGTAAAGATTTGCAAAGTACACACCGATCCGAATGTAGCGGATCCGTTGACTAAAGCTCTCCCTAGGGCAAAGCATGACCAACACCAGAATGCCATGGGTGTTAGGTACCTTACAATGTAATCTAGATTATTGACTCTAGTGCAAGTGGGAGACTGAAGGAGATATGCCCAAGAGGCAATAATAAAAGTGGTTATTATATATCTTTATGTTTATGATAAATGTTTATATGTCATGCTATAATTGTATTAACCGAAACATTAGTACATGTGTGATATGTAAACAACAAAGAGTCCCTAGTATGCCTCTTAACTAGCTTGTTGATTAATGGATGATTAGTTTCATAATCATGAACATTGGATGTTATTAATAACAAGGTTATGTCATTATATGAATGATGTAATGGACACACCTAATTAAGCGTAGCATAAGATCACGTCATTAAGTTATTTGCTATAAGCTTACAATACATAGTTACCTAGTCCTTATGACCATGAGATCATGTAAATCACTTATAACGGAAAGGTACTTTGATTACACCAAACGCCACTGCGTAAATGGGTGGTTATAAAGGTGGGATTAAGTATCCGGAAAGTATGAGTTGAGGCATATGGATCAACAGTGGGATTTGTCCATCCCGATGACGGATAGATATACTCTGGGCCCTCTCGGTGGAATGTCATCTAATGTCTTGCAAGCATATGAATAAGTTCATAAGAGACCACATACCACGGTACGAGTAAAGAGTACTTATCAGGAGAGAGGTTGAACAAGGTATAGAGTGATACCGATGATCAAACCTCGGACAAGTAAAATATCGCGTGACAAAGGGAATTGGTATCGTATGTGAATGGTTCATTCGATCACTAAAGTCATCGTTGAATATGTGGGAGCTATTATGGATCTCCAGATCCCGCTATTAGTTATTGGTCGGAGTAAGTACTCAACCATGTCCGCATAGTTCGCGAACCGTAGGGTGACACACTTAAAGTTGGATGTTGAAATGGTAGAACTTGAATATGGAATGGAGTTTGAATATTTGTTCGGAGTCCCGGATGAGATCCCGGACATCACGAGGAGTTCCGGAATGGTCCGGAGAATAAGATTCATATATAGGATGTCATTTTATGTGATTTAAAATGATGCGGAAGGTTCTATGGAAGGTTCTAGAAGGTTCTAGAAAAGTCCGGAAGAAACCACCAAGGAAGGTGGAGTCCCTCCCGCGTGCTTTAGCGAAGCTCCGCCGGAGTTCTCCACCGCCACCGACACCACGCCGTCGTGCTGTCGAATTCAAGAGGAGCTACTACTTCCGCTGCCCGCTGGAACGGGAGGTGGACGTCATCTTCATCAACAACCGAACGTGTGACCGAGTACGGAGGTGCTGCCCGTTCGTGGCGCCGTGATCAAGATCTTCTACGCGCTTTTGCAAGCGGCAAGTGATCGTCTACCGCAGCAACAAGAGCCTCATCTTGTAGGCTTTGGAATCTCTTCAAGGGTGAGACTCGATAATCCCCTCGTTGCTACCGTCTTCTAGATTGCATCTTGGCTTGGATTTCGTGTTCGCGGTAGGAAATTTTTTGTTTTCTATGCAACGTTATCCTACAGCCCGCGCCCCCCTGTTGTGTCGTCGCCTCATTGACCTTCTGACGCCGCCTCTTCACCTATATAAAGGTCCCTGACCTAAAACACGATACGGGAAAAGCCACGGTACGAGAAACCTTCCAGAGCCGCCGCCATCGCGAAGCCAAGATCCGGGGACAGGAGTCTCGTTCCGGCACGCCGCCGGGACGGGGAAGTGCCCCCGGAAGGCTTCTCCATCGACACCACCGCCATCTTCATCACCGCTCGTTGTCTCCCATGAGGAGGGAGTAGTTCTCCATCGAGGTTCGGGGCTGTACCGGTAGCTATGTGGTTAATCTCTCTCCTATGTACTTCAATACAATAATCTCATGAGCTGCCCTACATGATTGAGATTCATATGATGATGCTTGTAATCTAGATGTCATTGTGCTAGTCAAGTGGGTTTTACTTATGTGATCTCCGGAGACTCCTTGTCCCACGTGTGTAAAGGTGACGGTGTCACGCACCGTGTGTGGGTCTCTTAGGCTATATTTCACAGAATACTTATTCACCGTTATGAATGGCATAGTGAAGTGCTTATTTATATCTCTTTATGATTGCAATGTGTTTTGTATCACAATTTATCCGTGTGCTACTCTAGTGATGTTATTAAAGTAGTTTATTCCTCCCGCACGGTGTAATGGTGACATTGTGTGCATCGTGTAGTACTTGGCGTAGGCTATGATTGTGATCTCTTGTAGATTATGAAGTTAACTATTGCTATGATAGTATTGATGTGATCTATTCCTCCTTTCGTAGTGTGAAGGTGACAGTGTGCATGCTATGTTAGTACTTGGTTTGGTTATGTTGATCTGTTATGCACTCTAAGGTTATTTAAATATGAACATTGAATATTGTGGAGCTTGTTAACTCCGGCATTGAGGGTTCGTGTAATCCTACACGATTAGTGGTGTTCATCATCCAACAAGAGGGTGTAGAGTCTAGCATCTATCTATTTATTCTGTTATGTGATCAATGTTGAGAGTGTCCACTAGTGAAAGTATGATCCCTAGGCCTTGTTCCTAAATATCTGCTATCGCTGCTTGTTTACTTGTTTTACTTGCATCTTTACTTTACGCAATATTACTACCATCAATCGCACACCAGCAAGCACTTTTCACGGCGCCGTTACTACTGCTCATATTCATTCATACCACTTGTATTTCACTATCTCTTCGCCGAACTAGTGCACCTATTAGGTGTGTTGGGGACACAAGAGACTTCTTGCTTTGTGCTTGCAGGGTTGCTTGAGAGGAATATCTTTGACCTCTTCCTCCCTGAGTTCGATAAACCTTGGGTGATCCACTTAAGGGAAACTTGCTGCTGTTCTACAAACCTCTGCTCTTGGAGGCCCAACACTGTCTACAAGAATAGAAGCACCCGTAGACATCAAAGTGCTGGAAATATATTTGGTTTGGCAATTCCCCTTTGGCCACTCAATTCTGGGATCTTTATTTTGTTTCTAACCAATAGAACATAACTATCTTTGATATCTGAGATGGCCAGGAGATTAGAGGTACCTTTAGAAGAACTTTCACTGAGGATATGATGGTTCAATGGTATGAGCTGGTAGAGATTGCTAAAACTATTTCTTTTTCTCAGGATGAGGATCAACTGATCTGGCAGTACACCTCATCTGGGGTTTATTCCTCTAGTTCTTTGTATGCTATCATTAATTTTAGAGGTGTTACTTCAGTTTATTTACCTGCTGTTTGGAAGCTGAAAATCCCTCCTAGGATCCAAGTCTTCCTGTGGCTTTTTTCTCAGAATAAGATCATGACTAGAGATAATCTGAGGGCTAGAGGTATTCCCAAACCCATGAATTGTGAGATGTGTTCTGAATTTGAGTCAGTTCATCATCTTATGTTTGAGTGTGTGGTGGCTAAATCCATTTGGAACCTGTTTGAAGAAGTGTTTGAAGTGCATGTTACTAATTTTGAATCAATTGCTTCAAAATGTCTTCGTAACAAAAAATTCATGCATTTTAATGTAGCTTCTTCTGCTGTTCTGTGGGGCGTATGGCTTAATAGAAATAGCCTTGTGTTTAACAAAACTACTTGGATAAATGTGAAACAGGTGTGGCGAAGGGTTCTCTTCCTCCTTCGGGATTGGTTGAAACCTTTCAAAGAGCTAGAATCTGGAAGAAACGGTCAATTCATGGACCTGCTGCTAGTCAATTTAAGAGCTCCTCTCTGCCTCCCGTGGGGTAAGATGCCCCTCCTTCGATTGGATTTCTTCCTGGAACTCAAGCTATGAAGGCAGGGCGACGCTGGCCTACCTCCTGGATAATCCTGGCGAATCCCACAAGATTCACGTGGTCACCTTATCACATTTGTGGATCGAGAAGATGGAGAAGGCCTAAGGAATGCCTAGGAGAAAAAAGGGTCTCTGGCGAGCGACGAGAGAGAATGGTGCTAGTGTGTGGTCTTACCTTACCTGTTGGTTTTGTAATGGAATTAGATGGCGTCTGCCTAGTGTGTGATCACTTCCTAAAATTGCTCCAGGTTTTGCTGGTATTTCTGAGTTTGGTTGGGCTGGCAGCCAATCTCCCCAGCAAACTTGTTCCTTTTCGCGGTTTTTTGGTTTTTACTCCTGTAAGGACTTGGCTTCTTTTCAATGAAAATGGAGCTGGGGGTGACCCCTGTTGATCTAAAAAAAATCCTTCTATCTGGATCAATGGATCGTGGGTAAATGTAGGGTAATTTTTTTCCTGGGTAAATTATTGGTGCCATGGTAAATACTCCTGTGGTACCGCCACCGGTAAAGCAGATCAGCAATAGAGAGAGAGGAAAGCCGATGGGATGGGTTTACCGCAAGAGGATGGAATAGCAGTTGATCCCGAGGCAGGACGCAGCACAGAAAAGCGAGATGAGGGCCATGGAATCGCCCGCCAGCTTGGGGTGTCCAACCCAAACCAAGCTCCTGTGCACAACCACCCTGGGATGAGGGGACCAGCTGCGCCGGCCGGAAGGCGCAGGACGATCATCTAACATGAACTCCACTGTGCAGTCGCTGTTCAACGACGAGCAGCATACATTCCGGTGGGAAGGAGGAAACGGACAGAAACACACATGTAAAGCAGGACCTGGTCTTCCATCGGTGAACCCCAAAGCACGCCGATCCCAAGCCACAGGTTAAAGCTGCTCCTGATAATATACTGCTAGCCGATCGTCTCGTATGCTGGCCCCTGACCGAAGAGATCTCCTTGTCTGTCCCTCGAACCTCACATGCCCATGGCGCATGGCCATGACCATCAGGCATGGACAGAGATCCAGTGCCTTGCTAGTCACAAGGCACAGCTTGCCTTGTCCCCTCGGATCCACCCTTAATTCAGATCCAATGGCCACCAATCAACCAAGCCAAATACCAGGATGCTAAGCAGAACCAGGCACGCACAGGAAACTGCATGTTCAGTTAAGTGTAGATTCAGTTAATTTCAATAGAGATAGCCACCAAATTTGTACTGAAAATTGAACTGTAAATAGAAGAGTTTAACACATGTATTCGCAGAAGCGTGATGCATACATTATACGATGGATTACGAAGTGAACTGGATATGATGAATTGAACAACAAACAGATTTTTTTTTTTGAGGCAGAACAACAAACAGACTTTGAGGCAGAACAACAAACAGACTTTGTAGCACTTCACAGTTAATTTTTGCAACCGGATGTTCTTACATAATCCTTCAAGTACATAAAGTAGGCCAATCTACTTGTACACTTAGGCCCAAAAGACTATAGTTAGCCCCAAAAACCAAAATACTATAGTCAACCCTGTCCAAAATCCAACCATGTCCAAAATACTAGCTATCAAACTTATACATGCTAGAACAGATCTTCATCATAAACACCGCAAGAGGGATCTGTCAATAGCTGCGTGTAGCTGATGATCCCATTGCACTCTTGAAGCCTCGTATTGGTTCCTTTATCAACGCCGTCTTTCTCCACACCTACTTGAGGCTCATGTTTCTTTTGTTGCTACAATAAAAATTCTAGTAAGTAGTATAGAAATGAATGAAACAATATGAAAATGTGCAGATTACAACATACCTCTGCTTTTTTGTTGTTGGATGAGACAACTTTAATTGGCTTGCGCTTTCCCTTAAGCAACTTATCAAGCCAAGTTTTCTTTCTTCTCATACCTTTCGATTGAACCTCCTTTTTCTTGAGCTTTGCGGCACTAAGAAACTCACTTGTTAGTTGCACATTTGGATTAACATTTTCTTGGTCATCACAAGTCTTGTTCATAGAATTGGTAGTTGCATTGAGTTTCTCATCTAGTTGTGGACTCACACAATTAAGTGCATTCTCTAAAATCAAACAATACTCCAAAGAGTTAGCTATTTTATATGCCATAGTGTGAAATTTGTGAGACAAATCCTTGTACCGGAGTTGGGCTTCCAACTTTGGGTTCTCTACCACATTCCTTCCTTGTCTATCTTGTATGCTTCCATTGCGTGCTTCTCTAGTCCATCTCTTTAAGAGATAATGTGTTGGCAATGTCTTTATATTCATCAAATCGAGAACTTTAAGACCATGTCCACACATTATTCCTGTCCTATTGAACATTCCACAACTACATGAAGTTGTTTGGGTCAAAGGGTCACCAATCACTATGCGCTCCTCCTCAAATTTTAAATCTCCATGTAAACTTCCAATAGCCACCGCAAATTTGTTATTCCCATCCAAGAGTCTAGTGCATGCAGCCATGGATCTCTCATATTCACTTTGGAAAGATTCAAAAATAATTGGAGTGTACACTTCACTTGCTAGAACCAACATAGGTGTGTGCATCTTGATTCTTGGTAACTTCTTCCTTGACTCAAATTCAGATTGCAATTCCTTTCTTCTTTTTACCTCCACGGTCCTCTCAAAATGCATCAAGAACCGAACAATATGAAAATCTGATTTCAAATGGGTTTTCAATGAATTGTTGAAGCTCTCACTGAGTTGTGTACTTCGCACTCCCAAACTGAACACATCTCTCATATAACATTCAGCCCACTTTTCTTTCAACTTGAAGATACTATCCAACCAAGTTTGTTTATGCACTTTTTGTCTCATATTGTCAAATGCTTCTTGAAATTCTGCTTTGTCCTCATACCCATACATGCATTCACTAAAATCAGTAAGTATATGGGACTCTTCCTCTTCATCTTCACCTTTCCCTTCATCTTTCCCTTCTTCTTTTTCTTCACCCTTCAATGAAGATAAATGCTTGACAGCATTTTGCATTATATGAAAGGTGCACAATCCATGATATGATTCCGTGAAGACTTTCCCTATGGCTTTACCCATTGCTGCATCTTGATCTGTAAATAGTTCTAGGTTGATTCCCATTATGTACAGCTAGAAAAGTCTCAAAGAGCCATTTAAATGAATCACATGTTTCATCAAATAGCAATGCTGCACCAAAAATGGTGGTTTCTCTGAACTGATTGAGGCCAAGAAAAATACCAAATGGCCTATATTCTTTGTTTGTGCCAAAAGTAGTATCAAATGTGACAACATCACCAAAGTGAGCATAGTCAAGAACCATTTTAGCATCAGCCCAAAATATGTTGGTTATATGTTCCTCACAATCCAACTGCAAAGCATACTGGAAAGATGGATTCTCAATAATTTTGTCATGAAAATACTTCAACATACTATCGGCCTGTCCAAAAGCCAACTCTCTTTGCCGCTTCGTTCGCAAAAGATTCTTTTGATCAAGACAAGTGTAGCCAAGGTTAAGTGGTCCACCAACTTGACGACAAGCAAACTCATGTGCTTGTTTGGGCATGATTCCGGAATCATCGGCAGCCTTCTATTTCAAATGCTTGTAGTTCGGATATCTTCCTTTGTGATGCCATCAAGTGACATGTTTGTGGCAATTGAAGGTGATGATTATGTCCCACCACAATATCCGTGACTTCATAATTTTTTGCCACTCGATCCAATGATATAGTCATCCGAACTTTGCAATTTGTTCTTGTTTCAGCTCTAATACGCTTTGGAACATGATCCATTGTGATCCCTTTTTTCCGTATACCCTCATTGGAACAAACAAATGTGCATGATGTAACTTCGCCATCTATCTTGCTTGCATATTTGTTTCTCTTCCTCACATCAAACCCTGCGCGGCCTCCATATGCAACCCAAAACACCCAAGCTTCATCTGGATTTCTAAACCTCATACCAATTTGAGGCATCCCCTTGTCAATTTCTCCCATTGCAAAATACTTGTGAATGCACAACACTAACAATTGGACATCAGAGTAATAGAATCCTGTCAAATTGCACAACACATTCAATTGCACATTCAACAGCATAAAAACTAATTCACAACAGACCATTCAATTGCATAATACACCAAAAAAACAACAAGAACGCTGTAGGCAGACCCGGCGTCGCCTACCTACAAGAGGAGTCAGACCGGAGCGGGGCAGAGGGCGTCGTCGGAGCTGGGCGTTGGGCGGAGGAGGCCGTCGTAGTGGGGGCGGAGGGCCCTGCCGGCGGCGTCTTCTCCGGTCGCAGCTGCCCAAGCTCCGTACCTCTGTCTCCCACGGCGAGGCGGGCTTGGGCGAGATGGGTCTGGGCGAAGGAGGCCGCCGTGGTGGGGCGGACGGCCCCGCCGGCGTCCTGTTCTCCGGGTGCAGCCGCCCGACCTCCGCGCCCCTTTCCCTCTGCGGCGCCGGCAGAGCTCCGCCTGGGAAGTCCAGCCCGCGCAAGCCCTTCTCTTCCCGCAATTAATTTTGCCTGTGTCCTGTGCGTGCCTGGGTCTGGTCAGATGGTCAACATCCTGGGATTTGGCTTGGTTTGTTGGTGGCCATTGGATCTGAATTAAGGGTGGATCTGAGGGGACAAGGCAAGCTGTGCCTTGTGACTAGCAAGGGACTGGATCTCTGTCCATCAGGCATGGGTGGCCGGCCGGCAGTATGGCAAATGAAAATCCCTTTTGTGTTTTCACTCCTTCCCTCAGTAACTCCGTGAAAATGCTTTTATTAGTTTGGAAGTGACCTTTTATTCAGCAGACAGACATGTACTACTCCACCGTCAAATGAATGCCAGTTTCATCTTCTTGCGTAGCACGCTAGTCAAGTTCGTGCAGATCGCCTACGTGCATTGTAGAACGGCCACTCCACCGTCCATTGCTGATGAGTTGCAGACTATTTTGTATCAGGTGGTTACCACGTGGAAACTTCAGTACCGGCACCATAACAACTTAATGAGACATACGGTCGCAACTTTAATTAAAGGCGGAAAAACAGTCATCAAAACTCATTAACAAAAGGTTTAGTTTCAAAGATCTAATCGTGACGTAACGCACAGTAAATACGGATCACAAATCGGGGTTCACAGTTTGAGAGTTCAAGCTTAAAAAAGTCTCGGTGATGCCATCAAAATTCTTTTTATTGCATGCAAATCATTAAGAGAGAGCAATAGAGCTAATATAGTCGTGGCCTGAGGAGAGCTGGAGAGGCTAGTTGCTCGCGTTATTGGCCTCCAATATGAAATATTGGCCTCCAATATTTCATATTCCCTACAATCAACTGAATATTTCAAGTGTCAAGTTCACGCCACAACCTATTATTATGCACCACATAGAAAATATTAATCTGATCAACATCATTGTCCAGTTAAGTTAGGTTACTATAATATCTTTTTTCGATAAAGGGAATATATTAATATCAAAAAGATACCAATTACACCCAGCCTCTGCAACAACGCACCACCCTAATGGCACTACGGATGCACACAGCCAAAAAAAGGAAAAGAAAACTAAGAAACAAAAGTCCCGCTACAGTATCACGGGCCTAACAACAGCAATACATCCACCGCCAAGACAACACCCGAAATACAGACTCTCCAAAAACGACGCCTTCAAGAAGGAAATAGTGCTCTAACACTGTCGTCGCCCGATCAACGATCTTAGGTTTTCACCCTGAAGATAGTCCCCGCTCTCAAAACAATGCCTCCAACAAGGTCATTGCCAGGCACAACCAGTTAAGGCCAGACCTTGGGTTTTCACCCTGAAAGGTAGGACTCTGAACTTCACCTGTGTTGTCGCCCCCACTTTCATACCGCTGCTGTGAAGCCCGGAACACCAAGCAAGTCCCTCAACAGCGCGAAGAATTTAACCTCCCTTAGCTAGTCCTCCCCTCTGGCCTTCATGAACTTTTCTTCTTCCGACTTTCATCATGGATCCATAGTCACTTGATGTCAACATAGAAAAAGAGCTTCGCGCCGCTCCCTCCAGAACCAATCGGTCGGAATAAAAGCATGGGTGCGCACGACCGAATACCACCGATCCAGCAAACTCCAGGCAAAAAGCACTGTTACATTCGCCGGCGGAGCCTTCCGGAACTCAACACTCCGGCTAGATCACGAGTCCAGGCCTCCGGTAGGTCTTCCTCTTCACGCAAGAGAGACCCTAGGACCACCGCCTTTATTCAGGTCGGACCCCCACGTCGGCGACCATCCCGGGCTGGCCACTCCAACCCTCCACCGGTGACTCCGTCGTCGGCTTCCATGCATCTCCATCTCGCCGCCGGAACGCGGTGATAGATCGATAGATCCACCACTACCAACCGCAGGTCGACCCTCTCCGGCGAAGAAGAGGGTCACCTCCACCGTCATACCCAAGGCTGCTGCCCCGGGCGACCTCGTGTCGCGGGTGAAGCCCGAGATCGCCTCCACTCACCGGCGAGAGGCGGGGGGAAATTGGCGCAGGCCATGGGCCTGGCCGCCGCCCACCACCAGCCCCTACCGGAGTGCTGCGGAGAGCCAACGGGAGAAGGGAGACCGCAGAGCAGGCCGCTGCCGCCCATCCCAACCGCGCCGGCCAATCCACCAGGGGAGAGGCCGACGGGAGAAGGGGACGCAGCGCAGGCCGCCGCCGCCCATCCCATCCGCGCGTCCGCCATGCGTCGAGGAGGGGAGATCCGGCTGCCGTCCACCATGCGTCGACGAGGAAGGGCCCCCGCCGCCGCCACGCCCCGTGGGTCTTTGCCCAGGCGGCGCTACCGGCGGCGGCGGCGGTTAGGGCTGGAAGGTTGGGGTGCGGGAGGGTTCTGGACGTTGCATCCTCACTAGTAGAAAACTAGGCTTCCATCCAGGCCTTTAGTATCGGTTTCCTTACAAACCAGTACTAAAGGGTGCATTAATACCGGTTTCAGGCGCCGGCAACCTTTAGTACCGGTTCGTGCAGGACCTTTAGTACCGATTCGTGTCACAAACCGGTACTAAAGGGTTGGCGTCAGCCGGAAAACGTGACACGAACCGGTACTAAAGGGTAAACCTTTAGTACCGGTTCGTATCACGAACCGGTACGAAATTACCCTTTAGTACCGGTTCGTATCACGAACCGGTACGAAAGGTTTTCCTGCTCCCCATGCACCTCCACATCCCCCGTGGATCGCTTTTTTTTTGCTTTGCAAAATACAAAAGAAAATGATAGAAAATTCAAAAAATAAAATGTTTTCAGATTCTTGCATGTTATGCAACCTAAGAAATTTGAATTTCAACTTTTTTTTGCATAAAAAGTTTAGAAAAAGGTTAGCCAATTTTTAGATTCTCAAAATTCCAAATGAAAATATAAAAGCGGAAATATTTTAGTTTTCGCTAGAAATTCAGGATTTTACATATTTTTTATTTTTTTAAAATTTAAATTAATAATTCCTCCTTCATAAAGATTACTATTACTTAACCATAAAGGTTAGTAAATTTTTAGATTTGCACATTTTCAGGTTTTAGATTTTGCAAAAACAAATTAAAATTTAAAATATAATTAAAACTAGTGAGATGGGAAGGAACTCGAAAGTTAAGCGTGCTAGTGATGGAGTAGTGTGAGTATGGGTGACCGAGCGGGAAGTTTGACCACGAGTAAGTAATTTGACTAGAGATAAGTGTAGTTAGAGACTAAACTTGTCAAATAACTAAAATATTAAAATTTTGAAAAAATAGATAAAAAGAGGGAGTGGAAAATAATTCGGAAAAATAGATAAAAAGAGGGAGCGAAAAATTAGATAAAAAATTTGATATAAAAAATAGCACCGGTACCCTTTAGTACCGGTTCGTACACGAACCGGTACCAAAGGTCTTCAGCCTTGCGGGCTCCTCCGTGCCCACGTGGAGGCACCTTAAGTACCGGTTCGTCAGGAACCAGTATAAAAGGGGGAGACTTTAGTCCCGGATCTTTAGTACCGGTTCCAAAATCGGTAGTAAAGACCCTCTGGAACCGTTACTAAAGGGGAGTTTTTCTACTAGTGCCTATTAACGCCCTACAAGCAAACCTAAAGCACATTTTATTTGGAGAGATGATAATTTGGTTTTATAGAGAAAATACACATCATCAACAGATTACTAAACAAAGAACCGGAAGCACGCGCTAGCTCCATATTACAAAGAGATTGTTATATGTACGCCACATTTTGTCGGAAAAGCAACATACCAATGATTTGGTGCCACGATCCCCTTAACCACCATATATACTCTAGATTTTTCTATCTATAAGTATATCAAATCGTAAACTACAAACCTCCAACAAAATACTTTTAGAACATATACAATTTAGAGATCTGTATAAACGTTGCTAAGTATGCTCTAATGTTGTTGCTCATTCTCTAGCTAGATCGTGCGAACTTTTTAGTGTCGTGTCACTCGTGGTGTTGCCCCGAGTACATTCGAGAGCCTATTTGTATTGACATTTGGGTTATGCAATCAATAAAGTCCACATGCTCCTACAAAAAACATATAAACTATATTCATGTGAATTCTGCAAATTGATCCGGAAATAATGAAAAAAGTTCCGACATTTGATATGATTTAAATATCTTCGTAAAAATAATGTAATTGATTTAAATTTTACTATATACTATTAACTATAAAACGGGTTGGAAATGTAATAAGTTATAAAAAGTATAAAATTTTAGTATAAATTTATATTTTGTAAATCGCATCTAATAAAGAAATTCATCTAAACCATCTTTGCATTCTATGAAAGAGAGGTGTTGAGAGAAGAATTGAACTAGACGAAAATGTAATTTCACAGAAACGAAAATGAAATGGATTTACCTAGATAGGTCGGACACCAGATCATTGTGGTAAAGGAAAGCAGTTCAAATTGACTAGTTTAAAGGACCTGAAATTGAGGTGCCGCTGGATGGAGATGGGTAGCGAGGATAAACCGTGCAAGGGGTTGCGCTTTGACTCCTGAATATGTTAAATGCGTGTTCGTGACTGAGCAGGTGAGTTGTGGGCTGCTGGTGCCTTTCAAGCACAAGCCGCACATGTGGTTGGTGCTGAAGAATAGATTGTGGACAGCAGATATGCTTGCGAGATAGGGTGGCAAAGAAGAAGGAGATGAATGCGCTGGTTATATATATCCTCATTGCGAGAGAGATTTGGCTGGAGAGGAATGTCAGGCTTTTTGACAAGTTCGCTGTGTTGTCTGCTGAGCTAGTCAGGCGCATCAAGACGGAGTTCAATCACTGGAACCGGGCCAAGATATTTGCGGGTGGAGATGAAAAGGGGTTACGTAGTTTCGTGTTGCCGTGTGTGTGGATCATGTGAGCGACGACACATGGAGTCTAGCGTCTTGGACATTTAAATTCTTGTAAAGAACTTTTTCTCTATCTTAATGAATGAAGACATGTGACACTCACACGTGTTCTTGAAACAAAACTCTTAGAACATATACAATTTAGAGATCTCTCTAAACATTGCTAAGTATGCACTAATGTTGTTGCTCATTCTCTACCTAGAACCTGCGAACTTTTCGGAGTCGTGTCACTCGTGGTATTTCCCCCGAGTACATTCGGGTGCCTATTTGCAATGATATTTTGGTTATGCGATCAATAAAATCCACATGTTCCTTCAAAAAAGACATATACACTATATTGATGCAAGTTCTGCAAATTGATCTGGAACTAAGTATGTACTAATGTTATTGCTCATGCTCTAGCTTGGTCATATGAGCTTATTGTGTCACTCGTGGTGTTTCCCCCGAGTACATTCGGGAGCCTAGTTGTAATGCCATTTTGGTTATGCGATCAATAAAGTTCACAGGTTCCTTCAAAAATCATGTACACTATATTCATGCGTGTTATGCAAATTGATCTGGAAATAATTAAAAAATCTCACAATTTATATGATTTAAATATCTTTGTAAAAGTAATGTAATTAATTTAAATTTACTATAGATTATTAACTACGAAACAAATTGAAAAACCAATAAGTTATAAAAAAGTACAAAATTTCACTATAAATTTATATCTTGTAAATTGTATCCAATTAATAAATCCATCCAAAATTTCTTGGGATTATATGAGAGAGAGAGACGTTGAGAAGAGAACCCAACAAGACATAAATGTAATTTCACAGAAGTAAAAATGAAACGAATCTACCTAGATAGGCCGGCCATATATAGTCGTGAGAAAGGAAAAAAATTCAAATTGACTAGTTCATAGAACCTTTTTTGTGCCATTTTATTTTCATTTCTTCCTAGTGTAGTATTTTCTTCATAAAACTCGTACAACTCAGTTACAAATTTAAATGATGTATACTATCTATTTTCATAGAAACTTGCATGTGTGCTAGTTAGTAGAAGTTAGAGCATCTCCACCGGTAGTCTCCAAATAGGCGCCGGCACCTCCGTCGGCACAACATCCTCTATTTGGAGACGCTGCTTCCACACCGGCGCCCCCAAACAGTGGCCCCAATAGATTTTGAAATTTAAATACAAATTTGCAACACGATATTTATACGTAGTTCGAACGAAATTTATACAAATTTAACGCGATTTTAAACTAAAAAACTAAAAAATACTACTAGCGGCACTGGGAGTCGAAGGCGCTGAAGTCGAGGTCGTCGCTGCTGGATGTCCCGAAGGACCAGCTGTCGACGTCGTCGGGCTTCTCCTCCTTTGGCGCCGGCAGCTTGGATGGTCCGGCAAGGTCGACGTAGTTGGCGCCGTAGTCCCTGGCGGGCCACACCGCCACCTCACCGCCACCTGCCGCGGGTCGATCGCGATGTGACGGTAGTCCTCGTTGACGGAGCGGCCGATGGTTTCCGCGCGGGAGGCCATTAACGCCGATGACCAACCTTCCCGCGTTGTTTTCGATGCGAACCGCCGCGTCCCCTCGCTGACAAGGCGCTCCTACCCATGAAAACCGTCGTTCCGCGAGGCGCCGGCGCGCCCGATTCGCGCCCTTAGCCAAGGGGGCGGCACGGGGTTGCCGGCGATTCTATTGGGCTCCAAAATTGGCCGGCGTCGTTTGGGGCACGCCGGTGCGAGCCCATTTTCGCCCCCGGCCCCCAAATTGCTATTGGGGCCGCTATCTTGGCCGCCGGTGGAGATGCTCTTAGGCTCAAACATCCGTGCCACTTCATTGTAAGCGTATTCCATTTTATTTTGCTCTGGATTTGTCTGTGGCCACCTGATTTTTGTTACGCTTACATTAAATTATATTCCGCTCGATATTTCTTCATCAAATTTGTGCATTCTAAGTTCATCGAAATATGCATCGAATTATATAGTTTTGAATAACATGTAACAAATATTTAGTTGACCTAGTTATTACTCAAAGTTTGCCTAAAATATGAAGTGTCCTTGTATTATAGGCACTGTTGGACAAGGCGACGCCTAGGCAACGCTTAAGCACGTTTAGGCACTAGGCAATGGACAAACGCCTCGCCTAGGGCATAAACAGAAGTCTAGACAGTGCAACTAAGAAATTGTCTTCCTCAAAAAGAAATTTATGCCATACTTCACGAATGAGCTAGACGGGCATTATTCTAAATGTAGTTATTAGAAATTTATGCATTTTCCTTCTCTGGATTAATGTATATTCATATATAATAACTCATATACACACATGATGGTATAAACTATTCCCTCCTAAGCTACGCCTAGGGCACTTAAGCATCGCCTAGGCACTAGGCAAATGCCAACCACCTCGCTTGCGCCTAGCGTGCGTTTTTTCCAACCTTGATTATAGGACGGAGGTAGTAACCCAAGAGCTGATGAAGTTAGAGATGCAATTCAAATAGGAAAGGACAAATGATTTGAGAGCATCTCCAGCCGCGTCCCCCAAACCGTCCCCCAAACCGCGCCGGATCGAGCGTTTGGGGGACGTGTTTCGTTCGTGCCGCGTTTGGGGGACGTCGCTCCCCAGCCGCGTCCCCCAAACACCGCCCCCAAACATTAAAAGTATTTTTTTTAGCTAGAAAGAAACTATTTAATAATATTCAAATCGGTTGAACATAAACAAATTATATATAAAACTTCGAAAAAATATAATTAAATACATATAAACTATCTACTTCTTCTTCTTCGCTGATGGCCCCGCCTCGTCGTCGTCATCACGGTGGCGCTTCCTGCTCGTCACCTCTTCCGAAGAGGCGGTGTCGGCGCTCGACGCGTCGTCGTCGCCGGTGCTCGTCGACTGCGCCTTGGCCTTCGCCTTCGCCTTGGCCTTGGCCTTGGCCTTGGCCTTGGCGGCCTTCGCCTTGGAAGCCTTCGCCTTGGCCGCCTTCGCCTTCGCACGGGCCACCGCCGCCGCCGCGGCCTCGCTCTCTTCTTCCTCCTCCTCCCAGCCCAGCCATTCCTCCTCGCCGTCAACCGGCGGCGGGGAATCGTCGCCGCTGCTCGGCGTCCCGGCTCTCTCCCACCAATGGCGCCGGCCGACGGGCTTTCCCTCGGCCGGAGGTGTCGGACGGGAGCCGGGAGATGTAGCTCATCGTCGCCGGAGGTGTCGGATGAAGGCTTGGATGAATGGTGGCGTGCGTACGGCGTACGTACGGGTCTTATTGAGCGCGGATGAACGGCGGCGCGAAGTCGAAGAGAGCGGCGGTTGCTCTTCCGAGGAGTCGGCGCTCCATTCCGGCGGGGTTGGCGCGTCGTCGACGCGCTTGCCAATGCGACGGTTCCGCTTCCCGTCAACCGCACCGTCGCTACGTATGTGGCGGTTGAGCGTCCGAGCCGCCGACGGGTCGGCCCCGCGCCTCTCGCCTCTCATTTCGTTGTGTCCGGCGTGCCCGGTGCGTCCCCTGTGGGACGGGGACGGGCTCGGGACGCCGGACACCGAATGGGGGCGCGCCGGACAAAAAAGGACTTTGGGGGACGCGGCTGGAACGCTTTTTTTTGTCCGGCGCGCCCCAAATCCCTTTGGGGGACGGTTTGGGGGACGCGACTGGAGATGCTCTGAGATAGTTATTTGGTAGGTCTATTATCAGCCGGAGAGCATGGATGAAAAAGGAGCGGCAAGTTTCTGGATTTTTCGTGAAAATATGGAAATGGAATAAAAACACAAAAAGGGATATTTTATTCCCCCGCCCCCCTAATACTCAAAGTTTTTAGTGCTTGATGCGCATGACCCAATCCAGCAGGCACAATATGTGACCTTGTGAAGCTGAACAGCCAAAGTGGCCCATCCCAAAACAGGTGAACAGGTAATCATTCCATGAGTTCGATGATGCTTCGATGGTCATTCGGTCCGCATATACTACTACCGATGGTATCTGTTTTCGAGGGTTTCCAGATTCGTTTCCGCTTTCACAAAACAAATATGAAAACAAGCGTCGCACCACTCAAGTCCTCCTATTTCCACCACGTTTTCTCGTCCTGATTAGCACGGAGGACATCGTTTGCAATGCAATTTTGTGTGTGTTTGGATCGAGGGTAACCCAATGCAGATGTGCACTCTTATTTTTAGTAATAATCTGTAATAACATGTGGTAATTCACGGTAATGAGTATACAACGTTTTTTCTGCAGCTGTCCCGTTGGTTCAAGCTATACCGAACGGAGCCAAAATGTTATTGTATCCCATCAAAGGGTGGAGACAGAGCAGATGGAGAGTGCAGGTTAACTTGAAACTGAGCCACATAGGCACAGACGCACATGCTCCGGCGAAGTTGCTGTTGTGGTGTTGTTTCGAAAAAGAAGAAGATAGCAGCACCGTATGCGATCCAAACAAACCATTAGCAGCAGACAGCTGCCTGCTCCGGCTGCGGTGGCCGGCAGGTGAAAAAAGCAAAACGGAAAAGCTGCCTCGCTGCATGCGGCGATGACGCTACGCACGGCCAGAGGTAGCGTGTGCGCGGTCGCGTGGGTGGTGGCGGAGATGGCATGGGAAACAGATCAGAAAAGGAGGGAAAGACAAAGACGGGTGGAGATGACAGGAGAGGAGAGAAGAAAACCGATCGGATTCAGTTTTACCGCACCACACAAGCTTGGGAAACAGCACCTGATCCCCGAGCCAGGGCGCAGCGCAGAAAAGCGAGATGGACGAAAGGCCCATGCGGGCCATGGTAATACACCCGTTCAAACGATCGACGCAGCACGCCTCCGGTCCGGTGGAACCAACGGAGCAAAGGAAGGAGGAAGCAAACGGGCAGAAAGCACGTGTACAAGCAGGGCCTGCTCTTCCATCTTCCAGCCAGCCCAAAACAAAGCACGTCCATCCCAAAGCTGCTCCTTCCTTTCTACTGCTTGCCGATCGTCTCAAGTAGTACGTCGCCAGTCGGCACATACAAGATAATAATAAATCATGAGAATATCGGGTTATTTCTTGTTACGCTTACATTAAATTCTATTCCGCTTGTTATTTCTTCAAGAAATTCATGCATGCTAAGTTCAATGAAATATGCATACGATGATATAGTTTTGAATGACATGTAACTAATATTTGATTGACCCAATTATTAATAAACTTTGCCCCCAAAAAACCAAATGACCTTGTGTTCTAGGACGGAGGGCGTAACGCAAGATCTGGTGAAGTTAGGGATGCAAGTTAGATAGGAAAGGACAAATTATTTGGGCAAGTTATTTGGTGGGTCTCTTATCGGCCAGAGAGCATGGATGAAAATAGATCGGCAAGTTTCTGAAATTTTCGCGGAAATATGAAAACAAAAAAAAATACGAAAACGGAAATTTTATTTCCCCCCTAATACTATGAAAATTTTGTTTTAATGCTTGATGCGCATGAACCAATCCAGTAGGCACAGTGTGTGACCTTGTGAAGCTGAACCGCCAAAGTGGCCCATCCCAAAACAGGTGAACAGGTAATCAGTCCATGAGTTCAATGATGCTTCGATGGTCGTTCGGTCCTCGGGCCATCTCCAACCGGGCGACCCAAATTGACGCGCTGGGCCGTTCGTTTTAGGCCGTTTGGGTGGCCGAGCGGACGCGCGGACAGCGGCCCGCGTCCGCGTGTCCGTTTGGCTCGCACGCTGCGCCCAACGCGGCGATCCAAAAAGACGCCACGTGGTTTGTCTTCCTTGCGCGGCGCTGCGCCATGGCAGGCCTAGAAGGGACAACAATGGTGGGCGGTGGAACGCGCGGGAAAGTTCCCGCACGCGCCAAGGTTCCCGCGCGCGAAAAGGCCATTGGTGCGCGCTCGCGCCCAAGTTTCCCGCCAGGCCGCCGGCTATAAAAGACGGCGGCGGTCTCACAGACCGCATCACGCCCGCTCCGTCGTCCTCTCCCCCTCCACCTTCTCCGGCACCCTCTCCATCGCCATGTCGCGCGCCCTGCAGGCCACGTGGGCCAAGCTCTCCCTCGCCGCCCGGGCCAGGTTCCCGCGGACGGAGGAGGAGGAGCGCGCGGACTCGCGGTGGGTCGCCGACGACGAGGCGCTCCGCGTCGCTGCCGAGGCGGCGGCGAAGAAGGGAGGGGACGCGGAGATGGTGGAGGCGGCCGCGGACGGCTGTCACGAGACCGCGAACGGCTGGTACGAGGCCGCGGAGGAGGGGGCGGCCGCCGCGGAGGAGGAGCCCGTCGACGAGGAGGACCTCGCGCTGGCGAACATCAACGCCGCCATCGAGGAGCGTCTCGCCGACCTCACGCGCGTGACGAAGGAGCACGAGGCCACCCGCGGGCCGGCCGACGCCGATTAGGCGACCTCCTCGGCCGGAAGAACGAGCCGCTCGCATCCGGATGCCCTCGCCCGAGCGGCGCGCCGGGATGATGCTTGCGTCGGCGGAGCGCGGCCGACAAGAACGCATGCGCCGGCGGAACGAGAACCACGAGGCCCGGACCGCCGGCCGTGTCCGCTCGCGGGCGCGCACCGTTGTGGAACGCGCCGCCCTACGGGAGGTGGAGCTATGCGGGAAGCGGATGGTGCCGCCGCGAGGAGGCGGAGCGCGAGTGCGCCCGAGGCGCGCGGGCGGAAAGAAGGAGGATGAAGGCCTCCGCCGCGCCACCCAGCTCGTAAGTTGGAGTGGAATCCTCACGCGTACAGGCCGCCCGCGTCGAGTGAAATCCACGGCCCCGACGGCGAGCCAGCGAGGGGTCGCCGGCGAGGCCGCCGGCCCCGTACGTATTAGGATAGAAGTAGTAGGCTAAAAAAATGTAATGGTTCCTTTGAATGAAAAAATAGTTTCTATTTCTATGACACGCGGGCCATGGGCGGACAAAGGGCGGAGCGAGCGACCACCATTCGGCGTCCGCGGCCACACAAACTCGCCCCAGATTTGGGCCAGGTTTGGGTCGTCCCGGAAGCCGCGGCTAGGGATGGGTCCGCGCGCTGGGCCGCGTTTTCGTCCGGTTGGACCCATTCGGACACGCGGGTACGGTTTCGATTGCCCCGTTGGAGATGCCCTCGTATATACTACCAATGGTATCTGTTCTCGAGGGTTTCCATATTCGTTTCCGCTTCCACAAAACAAATATGAAAACAAACGTCGCACCACTCAAGTCCTCCTATTTCCGCCACATTTGCGCGTCCTTATTAGCACAGAGGACATCATTTGTAATGCAATTTTTTGTGTTTTGATCGAGGGTAACCCAATGCAGATGTGCACTCTTATTTTTAGTAATAATCTGTAATAACATGTGGTAATTCACGGTAATGAGTATACAACGTTTTTTCTGCAGCTGTCCCGTTGGTTCAAGCTATACCGAACGGAGCCAAAATGTTATTGTATCCCATCAAAGGGTGGAGACAGAGCAGATGGAGAGTGCAGGTTAACTTGAAACTGAGCCACATAGGCACAGTCGCACAGACGCACATGCTCCGGCGAAGTTTGCTGTTGCGGTGTCGTTTCGAAAAAGAAGAAGATAGCACCGTATGCGATCCAAACAAGCCATTGGCAGCAGACAGCTGCCTGCTCCGGCTGCGGTGGCCGGCAGGTGAAAAAAGCAAAACGGAAAGGCAGAGACGGACGCGGCCGCGGAGGAGGGGGCGGCCGCCGCGGAGGAGGAGCCCGTCGACGAGGAGGACCTCGCGCTGGCGAACATCAACGCCGCCATCGAGGAGCGTCTCGCCGACCTCACGCGCGTGACGAAGGAGCACGAGGCCACCTGCCAGGCCGGCCGACGCCGATTAGGCGACCTCCTCGGCCAGAAGAACGAGCTGCTCGCATCCAGATGCCCTCGCCCGAGCGGCGCGCCCGGGATGATGCTGCGTCGGCGGAGCGCGGCCGACAAGAACGCATGCGCCGGCGGAACGAGAACCACGAGGCCCAGACCGCCGGCCGTGTCCGCCTGCAGGCGCGCACCGTTGTGGAACGCGCCGCCCTACAGGAGGTGGAGCTATGCGGGAAGCGGATGGTGCCGCCGCAGGAGGCGGAGCGCGAGTGCGCCCGAGGCGCGCGGGCGGAAAGAAGGAGGATGAAGGCCTCCGCCGCGCCACCCAGCTCGTAAGTTGGAGTGGAATCCTCACGCGTACAGGCCGCCCGCGTCGAGTGAAATCCACGGCCCCGACGGCGAGCCAGCGAGGGGTCGCCGGCGAGGCCGCCGGCCCCGTACGTATTAGGATAGAAGTAGTAGGCTAAAAAAATGTAATGGTTCCTTTGAATGAAAAAATAGTTTCTATTTCTATGACACGCGGGCCATGGGCGGACAAAGGGCGGAGCGAGCGACCACCATTCGGCGTCCGCGGCCACACAAACTCGCCCCAGATTTGGGCCGGGTTTGGTCGTCCGGAAGCCGCGGCTAGGGATGGGTCCGTGCGTCGGGCGCGTTTTCGTCCGGTTGGACCCATTCGGACACGCGGGTACGGTTTCGATTGCCCCGTTGGAGATGCCCTCGTATATACTACCAATGGTATCTGTTCTCGAGGGTTTCCATATTCGTTTCCGCTTCCACAAAACAAATATGAAAACAAACGTCGCACCACTCAAGTCCTCCTATTTCCGCCACATTTGCGCGTCCTTATTAGCACAGAGGACATCATTTGTAATGCAATTTTTTTGTGTTTTGATCGAGGGTAACCCAATGCAGATGTGCACTCTTATTTTTAGTAATAATCTGTAATAACATGTGGTAATTCACGGTAATGAGTATACAACGTTTTTTCTGCAGCTGTCCCGTTGGTTCAAGCTATACCGAACGGAGCCAAAATGTTATTGTATCCCATCAAAGGGTGGAGACAGAGCAGATGGAGAGTGCAGGTTAACTTGAAACTGAGCCACATAGGCACAGTCGCACAGACGCACATGCTCCGGCGAAGTTTGCTGTTGCGGTGTCGTTTCGAAAAAGAAGAAGATAGCACCGTATGCGATCCAAACAAGCCATTGGCAGCAGACAGCTGCCTGCTCCGGCTGCGGTGGCCGGCAGGTGAAAAAAGCAAAACGGAAAGGCAGAGACGGACGCGGACGCGGACGCGCGCGCAGCCAGAGGTAGCGTGTGCGCGGTCGCGTGGGTGGTGGCGGAGATGGCATGGGAAACTCCAGTCCTTCCACATAACTCTACCCTGGAGGACCAGCTGCGTCGCAGTCGCAGGCAGGGCTTCCTTTTTTGTTCAAACGATCAACGCACGCCTACGGTCCGGTGGAACCAACGGAGCAAAGGAGGAAGCAAACGGGCAGAAAGCACGTGTACAAACAGGGTCTGCCCTTCCATCTTTCTTCCAGCCAGCCCAAACAAAGCACGTCCATCCCAAAGCTGCTCCTTCCTTTCTACTGCTTGCCGATCGTCTCGTATAGTACTCCGTACGTCGCCACAGAAGATAATAAATCACGATTCACGAGAACATCGGAGCGTGTCCCTCAAGGCTCACATGATCCCAGCCATGCATGCATGGATGGCTGTGAAATGATTTAACTTACTGCTCTCTTTTACACGCTTCTTTTTGGGGTTACTCGCTGAAATGATTTTTATTCGTCTGGATGCCACTTTCTTATCAGCAGGCAAGTAGTACTCTCAACTGCTTGCAAAACACGGTAGTCAAGCATCTCTCGCAGGGGTCAGCAAAATAGCTCCTCAAGAAAATACTATATACTACCAGAAAGGCAGAAACTAAGTTATGTTGAGTCATCGGGTGGTAACTTTAAAATCGGAAAACCAAAGGAATCGTCCAAGCATATCAGCACAAGGTCTAGTTTTGAAGATCTATTCATGATGAAGCTGGCGGTAAATATGGATCATAAACCGGGTTCATGGTCACTGAGTTAATCATTTAGAAGTTTCCAGCTTAAAAAAATCTTGCCTCATAAATTTCGAGTTGCTAGCGACCTAACATTCTCATGTTATTGACCTTCAATATTTCCCGTGTTAAGTCCACACCACAAACTAATATTGGGCACCACTACATACAAATAAATCAGTTTGATCAACATCATGGTCCAGTTCAGTTAGGTTGCTGCTATCTATCTTTTTTCAGGGTTTTTTTTATCAACAACACTAGATTCCCAACAGGCGTTGGTCGGCGAAATTCAGCGTTACCAACAGAATGTTGGTCGGCAAAGCTTTTGTCAAGCAGTTGGTCGGGAATACTCAGTTTGATACTAGGAATGCCCAATTTGGTACCAATTATAGAGAAAATACATAGAATCGGAAATACTCCTTATTGCAAAGAGCATTGTTATATGTACGGCACATTTTGTCCTAAGAGCAGCATACCAATGATTTGGTGCCACGATTCCCCTTAAACACCATATATACTCTAGATTTTTCTATCCAAGCATATCAAATCATAAAATAGAAACCTCCTACAAAATATTCTTATAACATACAATTTAGAGATATCTATAAACATAGCTAAGTATGCACTAATGTTGCTACTTAGCTATATCCAATTTGCGAGTTACGCAAATTGATCTGGACATACATGGAAATCATTCTTTTCTTTCTTCTCTCATTTGACATGATTTGATTACAATATCTTTGAAAGGCACGATGTAATTAATTTATTTTTGTTATTAATTATGGTGTAAATTTAGCATGCCGCACTAACTATGACCATGAATTGAGGAAAAAATGAGTTATAAACAAGTATAAAATTTTAGTGTAAATATATTATAAATCTAATTTAGTTGTAAATCCAAGATATAATTTTTGTCATTTCGTGAGAGAGAAACATTGAGAGAAGAAATGACTATGATAAGTATTTCACATAAAATAAATGGAGCGACTATGTCACAGTTAATGCACCAGAAGAAAGTCAAACGCGTTGGTCCATATGAACTTTTTTTGTGTGCTATTTTATTTCCATTTTTTGTACTGTTGTTAGAAATTCTTGTATTTCTATGGTAATAATTATTTTGCATTCATTTTTACTGGGTTTTTATCATTCCTGCCTCTATGTTCTGTTCTAATCTCAGTTTTTCCATTTGACTAATGTAAATCTCGATCTTACCATTGCTTCGTTACAACACTCCTCGGTTTTCATTTACCATCTATCCGTCGTTAGTCTCATTTAGAGAGTGGGGCAGTCAGAAACGCGTTTAATATTCAATGTTTGATATTACGGTATTACCAACAAAGAGGTGGACAAAGGGGGTGTTTGTTAAGACTTATTTTTGGCTTTTCTTTATAAGCAACAAAATCGTTTGAATAGGTCCTTTTATCCAACCAAAAGCCAAAGCCAAAACGCCTATTTAGGTGCTTTCGTAGCTTATAAGATAAAATCTAAAAGCAGAAAATAAGCTCAATCAAACAGCCTAAAGGTAGTGATGAGTCGACTACTTCGCCTTCTATAAAAAAATACGCCTCCATGGGCTAGCCCTGGCCAGTCCCATTTTCTTTTTTTCTGGAAGAGAGGGGACGGTATGGAGAAGAGGGGCGAGATGACGCTACATCTCAGGGAGGGGGCCATGGGGTGAGAAGATATCTAGTGCTACAGTTCTTCTGGGCTCTCCATTCTGATTCAACGGATAGGATCAATCGTACATCAAGTCCTAACACCCACCATGGCACATTCGTAAATCAGCCTGTGCATTTATTTTCTTAGTCGAAAACTATGTGATTTGCTCGGTGACAATTAAAATCTTCCACGTGTGAAGTCTTTTCTTTTTGTGAAAATTTCTTAGATCCATTGATAAGCATCCATGTAGTACAAAGAGGTAATGAACATTTTAGACCACCTAGCGATGACTACAAATACTTGCATGAGCCAAAAACATGTCGATGTCATGGCCCCTCCATCACCGAAACCGGACAAAACTTGTTGTAGTAGACAAACATGTGAAGCCTTTTACTCATGATTTAGTCGTGACAACTAAAATGACACACTTGATCAATTCTATTTTTTCTCTTGATTTGTCAGTGACCACCAGATTTTTGTTATGTTATGCTCGTTGTTTCTTTATCAAATTCATGCTCATGCAGGCTAGGTTGAACATGAGGATTAGTTTTTCTTTAGCGAATGTGAAAGATGAGGAATAAGTCCCTGTGTACGGTTGGTTGTAAGGACATCTCCAACGGGGCGACCTAAACCGCGCCCGCGCGTTCGGATGGGTCCAATCGGACAAAAAACGCGGCCCAGCGCGGACCCATCCCTAAAACGGATGGCCGCGGCGTCCGGGACGACCCAAACCCGGTCCAAATCTGGGACGAGTTTGCGTGCCCGCGGACGCCGGATGCTGGTCGCTCGCGTCCTCCCCTTGTCCGCCCTTGGCCCGCCTGTCTGTCTCCCAAAACACAAACCCCTCGCACACATCTCCCGCCGCTCCGCCGCCAGCCAAGGACCGGCGATTTGGGAGAGGCGTCGACGCCGGCCACCGTCGTCGAGACGCCGACAAGCGGGGCGAAAGCATAGGTCGCGGCCCCGCGCTGCTTTCGCCGCGTCATAGCAGAGTCGGAGGACGCTATCGCCGTCGCCGCTGTCCTCCCACCGTCGCGAGACCTCCCACCGTTCGCAGCTGCGCCGTATCCGCCGGAGGTGAGCTCTCGTGCACCGTGTTTGCAAACCGCAAGTCGGCCGAGACGGCCATGGCCTGCAGGTCCCTACGGACGCATTGGATGGCCTCCGCGTGCTAGGTGTTCGATGAAATGGGCATACTAAAATTTGTCCCTTTTCATCTGTAGATCATGGTGGACAGCGATGATGACTACTTCTTCACAGGATACATGGATTTGGCACTCATTCTTCGGAATTGTTGGCTCACACAATGACATCAATGTGCTGCAGCGCTCTCCGGTGTTTGATAGGCTAGCGTACGGTCAGTCCCCTGATGTGGATTTTGAGATCAATGGCCACCACTACACCAAGGGGTACTACCTTGCCGATGGTATCTATCCACCTTGGGCTACACTCGTGAAGACAATCCGAAAACCCAACTCAGAGCAGGAGGCAAGGTTTGCCAAAGAGCAGGAGGCAGCCTGGAAAGATGTCGAGCGGGCGTTTGGCATCCTTCAAGCTCGTTGGGCTATCGTCAGACACCCTGCCAGAGCCTGGGATGTGCAAACTCTGTGGGAGGTGATGACCGCATGTGTAATCATGCATAACATGATTGTTGAGGTAGAGCGGGATGATTCACTCTATGATAATGACTGGGAGGGACAGGGAGAGTTGGTTACTCCTCAAGGTGGCCCGGCATCATTCCAGGAAATTCTTCATGCACACCATGAAATTCGAGATCTAGCTGTACACAACCAGCTGCAGGCAGATTTGATCGAGCACGTCTGGCAGCATGTAGGCAACAATGCTGCAAACAACAATGATGAAGAAAATCCGGAAGCCTAGATCATTTGTATCGTTTTTTCATTTTTTTTGAATAATACTTTATCCTTGATTACGTGGACAATGTAATGTGTAATAAATTTTGAGCATTTGTACTATTTTATATATTTTCTACAATTTATTTTGTGTTTTTATAGTGAATTTACAAGAAAAAGTACTGTACGGGGGCGCGACCCAAACCTGCCGCGTTGGGCGCAGAGCGCGACCCAAACGAACGCGCGGACGCGGGGCTCCGTCCGCGCATCCGCTCGGCCACCCAAACGATCCAAAACGGACGGTCCAGCGCGTCCATTTTGGTCGCCCGGTTGGAGATGCCCTAAGCCGGGGGCGTATCAGGTGCAAACGCTCAGATCCTGAAAATCTGCAAATGTTTGCTCAGGCCCGTAGGATCCTGTACCAGCGGCTGTGATCTTGTCACAGTCATTTTGCAAGAAAGCGCCCTCAGCCACAAGTTTACATTTTCAGTAAGGCCCTTTACAAAATGTTCGTCTCAAAAAATTAGACCCGCTGGTACAGTTGGTGCCTCCCGTTCCTGGACATTCGGTCCTTGATGTGCCATTTTTTTTACTCTCCGTTTCCTGTGCCACTTACTTTGTTCGTTGTGAGAATTTTGGATATATATGATGACCTGATTTTCTTTATGTTTCAAAGAATTGACCAAAACGAGTTCTTGTGGACGTGATAAAGAATTGCTTCAGATACAGTGTATAAACATTTTAGCTATAGCTAGCACTAATGTTGCAAACACTGGCACATATTTCTTATCGACGGAGAACTGAATACTCGAGCTATATACAGCACCTGCATGTCAATCTAGATAACTAGAAAGTGCATTAATCTTCAACCCATGGGCGTCATCTTATGATACAATGGAGCATGGACTGCATCATGACATTAGCCATCAGGTGGCTAGTACAAAGTTTGCATTCAGATTAATTCTACAAATACTAGCTAATCCATAAATTAGATAATATATACATATTGCGAACATGATATTCCACGGCGGCATCTGCTTCTGAATGAATGTACTGAGACGAACAGATACATTTATCAGGCAATTAAACTTAGTTTATATGGACAAAGAACTTGACATTTGCTTAGTATTAAACTTACCTCGTCGTAATCTCGAGTATGAACTGAAATAAAAAAAAACCTAGATTTCAGGTTCTCCAGACGTACATCCTACAACGTGAACGGAGAGGGTCTTGGTACTGGATGTAAATGCCCCCACCCTGCTTCGTAAGGTGGGTGAATCTAGGAAGGAGGCGGCGGCGTTGTGGACCAAGTATGGTCGGGCGGCACAAGAACGAAGCTTTGAACGGCGTCAACCGAGAGCATGGCGGCGCACAGATCGAGGCCGAGAAATGTTGAATTCGAGCTGCGTGCAAACAAGGAGGTAGCTAGGCGGTAGGGTGCGGAACTAAGGGCCACTTCTTTTCGGCTTCTCCGTTGGCTTCTGGAAGAAGCTTCTCCCCACCACCTTCTCCTAGAAGCTCGAATCCAAAATTTGTTTTGGCTTATAATCTAGTTTGATCTAAACTCGAGTATAAGCCAGAACAAATTTGGCATCAGAGCTTCTGGGAGAAGTAGGTAGGAAGAAGCTTCCCCCATAAGCCATCGTAGAAGCCGAAAAGAAGTGGCCTTAAGCCGGCAGGGGAGCCGTATCCATGGACTATCCTGCTCGATCTATGATGGGGAATGGAGAGCACGGAGATGGAGAAGAAAGGGGATCTCGTGGGGGTTTCTGTCTACCTGCTGTTCCAGACACAAGGGGACAGGGATGGATGACGCAAATAATAGATGTGTAGGGGGGGTTTCTACAAACTGCATGGTGGTGGAAAGGATCAGGAGATCTGACCGTTTGTATCAAATCCGACGGCACCGACGGGAGTTTGCAGATTTGCAGGATGTAGTCTATTTTCAGGTGATACGTTCCCGCCCTAAGCCCATGCTACCCTTACCAAAATTTTGGTACGCCATACTAATGTGGCACCACCCAAGTCCACCTATTTGGGCTCGATTTTCGTCCTTATCGGCCAAAAGGACATCATTTGTAATGCAATTTTGTTTTTGTTTGGATCAACGGTAACCTAGTGCACATGTGCACTCTTGTTTTTACTACGCCCTCCGTCTAATTTTAGACGGAGGTAGTAATAATATCGTAATAGCTCGTGGTAATTGACCGTAACAAATATACTCCGTTTTCCCCCCTGCAGTTGTCCCGTTGGTTCAAGCTATACCACCAAGCGGAGCCAAAATGTTATGGTTTCAACAGGGTGTACACAGAGCAGATTAAATTTGAAACTGAGGCTGTGTGAGGCACATAGGCGCAGACGCACATGGTCATGCGAACCCGCTGTTGTGGTGTTTCGAAAAAGAAGGAAGATGCACGGCCGGCCCGTACGGCTGCACGACACGCACCGTATCCGTATGCGTCCAAGCAAGCCATTAGCAGCAGACAGCGCCCTGCTCTGGCTGGCTGCACCGGCAGATGGAAAAGCTGCCTCGCTGCATGCGGCGATGACGCGGACGCGGCGGCGACGAAAGCCCATGCGGGCTGCGGCGCGTGAGCTGCACCTGCAGGACCATGGAATCGCGCCTGCCAGATTGTGTGTGCCCCCAAACTCCACTCCCTCCCCACAACTCTACCCAGGGCGAAGCTAGGGAAAATTTACCCAGGTGCACAAATCTTACATTGACATAAAGAAATATGAAAAAAAATCAAAAATTCACTTATAACGTTGCATTTAAAGAGTCTTAGCATAAAGAATCCAACAAAACGAAGGACACGTTGTATGCTCACAAATAGGCACGGTCAAGTGTTTGCCGAAATGGACAAAACTAATAATAATTTTTTTTTGCGGGGAAAGTAACTTCTATTAAGTGATAATAGTACCGTTACAATCCTGGCCAATCCGGGACACAAGGAAGTCCGGTGCCGACCCAATCCACACATTAGATCTATGTTCTACCATGCCAATTCTAGCAAGTTCATGACTGACACTATTACAAGACCTAGGGATTTTTGAAAAGGAAATAATGCGTTCCTCCTCTAGTAATAGCTTCAGGTCTTCCACCGCAGGCCCCAGACTAGATCCATCCTTCAGTTTTCCTAGCGCCATACGCACCAGCTCCAAGCTATCTGTTTCCACCAGTATGTCTTCATTACAATGATCAAGTGCCAGGCGCACCCCCATCAGACATGCCTGCAATTCCGCATCAAGAGCCGAGGAGCAAAACTGCAGACGTTGACAGGCGGCTAAACAGGCCACCCCTTCGTTATTGCGTAGAATGATACCTACACCTGCCTCCCCTGACTGGGCAACATATGCTCCATCCACATTCAGTTTCAGACGTCCCAAGGGGGGAGCTATCCATCTTTCAGTTGTAACAGTTGGTCTCATGACAGGGGTCGGGGGTGTCATGATTCCCACCGGCAGCTGGCCCTTGATGACCACCTCAGGATCTAGCTTGCGAATATTTTCCAAAGATTGCATGTAGCTGCATATGAAGCGCTTGGACCCTTCGATTGAAGGCAAGGGTTTATCATGGGTGATTTCATTGCGTGCATACCAGACCCTCCACGCGATCATGAGTAACCTACATCACAAGTCCATCGGGGATGACTCTAGCCACGCTTCCAGCCAGTCCTCACGTCCACTTTGATTTGGTAATCTCGGTAGTTGCCAGACTTGGCCCATGGCCGACCACAAAGCAGCTGCATGCGGGCACCCAATCAGGGCATGGTAAGAGTCCTCCTGGCCATTGCCGCAGACCTGGCATACACCCGTGACAGGAAAGTGTCTCCTCTTCTTGCTCAACTCTGTAGCCAAAGCATTAGAGAGAGCCTTCCAAGCAAAAATCCTTACTTTCTCTGGGATATTGCATTTCCATATCTTCTTCCAGATCATCTTGTCCCCCAGCGGTGCATTACTTCCCGCTATAGGTGGATGGTCCTTCAGCGATAGTCGGAGGCCCAACTTGTATGCACTGCGGACAGAGAAGCAACCACTCTTCTCGTGTTGCCATGCAATATAGTCACTCGTCTTCTTCATTGATGTTTTAATTCGTAAGATAATCTCAGAGTCTATTTGGGGAAATGTTCTCCGAACCAGCGCCTCATCCCAGTGATTATTCTCATCAAGGAGGCTCGATACTCGGATCAGTCGTGATCTCCCTTTAGGACCAAACGGTTTCAGCACCGTTTCCCTTGGCATCCAATTATCTCGCCAAATGCGCACCGATCTCCCATCACCAATTCTCCAAATTAGACCTTGTTTAAGCAACTCAAGGCCATACACAATGGCGCTCCAAGTCGGGGAAGGGTTGCCAGAGAATATTGTATCAATTAAATTTCCTTGTGGATAATACTTAGTGATACGTCCAAAACGTATCTACTTTCCCAAACACTTTTGCTATTGTTTTGCCCCTAATTTGTGTATTTTGGATTTTGCCCCTAATTTGTGTATTTTGGATGCAACTAACACGCACTAACGCTCGTTTCAGCAGAATCGTTCGGTGTCTCGTTTTAAAGTGCAACCAACCCTTCGAGAAAAAACCCTGGATTTTGACGAAGGGCCTATTTTCC